>NC_061513.1:110992476-111090682 GCF_022539505.1 Lolium rigidum | reverse complement strand
CAGCCAACCAAGGTTATATGTATATTGTGCCGAACGGCATATTATCAACGTACACATAGATGTGCCGACTATATAGGTGGATCCACCGGCCGTCATCGCTGCTTTCGGTAGTGGCTGGAGGAAGATCCTGCCGGGAGGACCTGCTTGTCGCAGCTGTAGATCTGCTATTGTAGCGGGAGCGCCATTTCAAGGCACATGCAGAGGCGGTGGGGAAGGAGCTGGCGCGTGTCTATGGGCTGTTGAGGGCCACACGATGGCGGCAAGGGGCGCCACCCTTTTCTCTGATCTAGGTCGGTGCTTGCATGCTGACTCTGCTCATTGCGCGTGAAGAAGCTAGGATGGACTCTGCCGTGCCGACCTAACCAGGTCTGTACGCTGCCCTCCAGGATCTCTGCTGATGGCTAGCTGGATTTGATTACGGCCGTAGCAAGCCGTGCTACCTCATCTATCTATTTTTCTTGTTGATTTCTGGCAAGTTTCGCCCCATTTCTTTTGACTCAATTGCACAAAGTAAAAGGGAATAGGAATAAAGAAAAAATAAAAGAATGAAAATGGACATGTCCGTGTCCAAATGGGTGCCTGCGGACAGTGTGGACAAAATAAAACACAAAGGGTATCCGATCTAAGTGGCTGCTTTGAAGATGGCTAGGAGAGATCATAGTCAAGAAGAGGAATGAGAAACAGGGATGGGGGAGCAGAGTCCAGTTTCATTACTCAATACATGGCGATTACAGAGAGAATGGCACCCTCTAAGGTTAGGGTAACGGTGGCGCTTGGTAGCGGGGTCGGCGGGTGGTCGCGGCGGCGGATGCGGCTGGGGAGCCCTAGTGCGGGTTGGGTTCCGCTGATGGATGCGGGGTGAGTGGTGCAGCTGTGTTTTTTTTTTCTCGTTTTTTTTTTCACTCCTCAACCCATCCACTGCGTTGGCATTTCTCTGTAAATATAATGAAGGAGAGGGTCAGATCTAGATACACCTTCGTTTTCATCGGGAGAAGCTCGGGAATCTACCCAGAAGTACCTCCCGAGCCGATTCTCACTTTACACACGATTTGAGATTCGCGGTGGAAAAAGGAAGGCTAGCAGATGTATCCTTCTTTGGGATTTTACTGTAGGGGACCGTGAAGCTGTCCTAGAAGCCCAAAAAAGGAGGCCTAAGGGCATCTCCAACCGGGCGACCCAAACGGACGCGCTGGGCCGTCCGTTTTGGGCCGTTTGCGTGCCCGAGCGGACGCGCGGACGGAGCCCCGCGTCCGCGCGTCCGTTTGGGTCGCGTGCTGCGCCCAACGCAGCGGCCACCCATTTGGCCATTTGGCCTATTTCTTTGGAAAATAGGTCCTCGGCCACGGATTCGGTTTGATATATAATAATATCTCGTAAACATAGAATAATATATAATAAACATAACATATTATCAAATACTATCAAATATTATCATAAAATATTATCAAATGTACCATGATAAATCAAATAAAATGTGCCATAGTTGTGCCCTCCTGTGTGTCAATGGGAGGTGGCTGGGGAGCCTGCTGTGTCGAAGGATATGGCAGGGTCGTCGGCATTGTCTGCGCGAAAGACGGAGGAGCCTGCACGGTGGACGGTGACTGCGCGCGCGCGGCCGACATATCGTCGAACAGGTTGCGTGCACCGGACGTCGCAGCTGCTCCCGGGTTCTTCGGGCCTTTGGAGTTCGCCGGCGCACGGTTCGGGTCAATGGACGAAGGTGACGGCCCCGTCATGGACTCGCCCACCTCCGGTGACCCATCCCGTGGCCGAGTACGCCCGCCGCCCATGCGCCCCATTTCGTGCCCAAATAGGGCAGTCGGTGGGGCGATTGACCTTGGAGGAAGGGGCCGGGTCACGGAGGAGGCCGAGCTCCCCACCGAGGCCGCGCCGGTGCCGGGGATGATCATGTGCCGGCCGAGCGCCGGGTGGCCGTAAAATAGCATGGCTCGCTGCTCTTGAAGGAGAGTGCTCTTCGCCTCCGTCCGGAGTTGGAGAAGGCTGCTCCGCCGCCCGCTGCCGCTCCAGCTCGGCAGCGTTTTCCCTCTTCCGTTGGTCCAGCACCCTGCGCCGGTCGCCCCTCTTCCTGCTCTCGAGCTTCCTCTGCTCCGGGGTGAGGTCGGCCTTCGCCTTCTTCGTCGGCGGCCCGGGGCGGAGCTCGTCCACCGCCAGGAGCCGCCTCCACGGCAGGAGCGGCAACGGCCGCGGGTGCCTCCTCTCCGATGGTGGTGGTGGTGGCGGTGGCGGTGGCGGTGGCGGCGGCAGTCGCGTCGTCGGCCATCTCTAGGTTTTGGGAGTACAGTGGAGTGTTTTCTGTTTTGCGAGGCAGACAGGCGGGCCAGGGGCGGACAAGGGAGGACGCGAGCGATCAGCCTTTCGCGTCCGCGGCCACGCAAACTCGTCCAAGATTTGGGCCGGGTTTGGGTCGTCCCGGACGCCGCGGCCATCCGTTTTAGGGATGGGTCCGCGCGCTGGGCCGCGGTTTTGTCCGTTTCGACCCATCCGGACGTGCGGGCGCGGGATGGGTCGCCCGGTTGGAGATGCCCTAACTAACTACCTCACAACAAATGCTACCGTTTGCTATTGGTCAAACTATCCCTACAATTCCTTGCGCAACTAGAAATGTCTACATTTGACAGTACGGTTTCTCCGACCTTGTCCTTTTATTTTTTCCCTATGCTTACGAAACCATGCTAAATTTTAATGTTACCATGATGGCTGGTGACCGGAGTGTGTCTACCAATACACTACGGCTGCCTTCCCACCGCGTAGATTTTTTCAGTCCGGAGGGAGTACCTATCAATTCCTGACTTCACCTTTGCCTTGAGATGCTACCATGGTGGCTGCTGACCGCCCAAGATCTTTCTCCTCTTATCTAAAGACCTATCTATCCGTTCCCGACTTCACCTTTTCCTTGCTTCTCTTGGTTGAGATTATGTGCTGGATAAAAACTTTACTATTTGGAAAATTTTGCTAGAGGATACTGTTATTTACCGGTGTTTAAAATGGATTATTTGACTTGTCTCACATGAAATTATCGTCGTACCCTGTGGCAAATGTGCCTAGATTTTTAAAGTCTAATTTCGAAGCCTAGCGGGCGCCGTCTTCCATCTCTGTCTGCTTTGCCGATGCCGCCCTCAACACCTATTCTCTCTGTCCCTGTCCCGCGTCACCTCCCCTATCATTGTTGATTGCGCTCACCGGCGCCCTCGCGCTAGACAACTTTGTTGTCAGCGCTCATGGCCTGAAGCTTGTCCTCGATGCCTAACATGAAAAAATGTTTAAAACCGGCCGTAGGATGGCCATCCCAAGCAAAAACGTCGAACTTACCATTTTGGGTCCAGTGTGTTGTGGCAAATGTACCACAAAATTCACCCCCCTTCAATAACCAAATCTCATTAGACCTACTGAACTCTTTTTGAAAATATTCTCTAGATAGCTTTCAAAAGAAAAGTGAGAACTGAGGAAAGTGCTACGTAACTGATTCTGTGGAGGCAACTGATACTCGTATTAGCTCGTTATTATTCGCATCGAAGATAGATGACCTAAACAAGTAGGAATGGGAAAAGATAGTGAGTACTATACCTTTTGAAACTTATATATTTAAAACCAGAAATTAGCATAATTTCTTTCACACACCATAAGAAAAACAATTACAGGAAGAGGCTTGAGGGGATGAAAAATCCCCTTCAAAATCAGATGCAAAGAAATCATTGTTGAATTATTTTCTGTCAACACAAATCAGCCATACCATGCTGGCCTATCATTCCCATAGAGCGTGTCGTTAAAACACAAAGTCTAAGCAAGCAAAACAGATATCCGGGTGACAAGAGCAGCATCAGCAACATTGAAACGCAAGAAATCAGAGGAGAATAAGATATACTAGCAGAAATGGGCGCGGCGGCACGCCGCGCCAACATCACACTTGAATTGATGAAAGTAACGTATATTTTGTTGTTTAAACAATCGGTTTCAAAGTGGTTGATAATTTTTTTGATACATCATACATTGAAATTATGTGCATAAAAAGTTGATTCTAAGAATCAAGTAAATAAGCAAGCATTAAAAAGACACACAAATTAAGTCTGATAGTAATAACCGGTACTGCAGCCAAATGAATGAACATATCCCTGGGATAGATTGAATTACTACTAGAGAATGGATTTTGTACACCCAGGTATGGGTACACCCTAGTTTCTGTAGCTCTCAGTTTGCATTTTCACTATGTCCCTGTCCAAGTTATCCGGTCACATTCAACTGTACTTTATAACAGTTACCCTCTGAATCCTGGTGAAAAGTGCGCGTGCGGGAACAAAAATCTCTCACACCTGACGCTGCAAATCCTACACTGGCCATGTATCAGCAATACTTTTCTAGCCCTTTTTTTTTGCCTCCTGCCATGTCATGGGCTTCTCAATGAGCGCCGAGAGGCGAGAGGTACCACTCTTTCTTCTCTGCACCGCCGTCCAGCTTCCAGGCGTTTCAAATCCACCGCAGCTTCTTGAATCCACACGCTCAAGAATTGGCGCATATATTGCGTTCAGCTGCGCGTCGGTGAAGACAAAGTGGTCGAGTTCGAACAGGCCCCTGGGCCTCAGCACGCGGTAGACGTCGAACACCCTGAACTTGAGTGTCATGTTGCCGCCGGGGACTATCCTGCCCTTGCACTCCACGTGCACGATGTCGAGCGTGTCGTAGAAGAATGGCAGGTGCTGCGCTGAGCCGACGTGAATTGGTACGAGCCCTCGAGGCACGACGAAGCTGCCGAACGGCGCGACGGCATGGGTGGTCGCGGTCACCATGGTTAACCCGTGCTAGCTCATCCGTGCCGTTGCCAATGTCGATCCCGACGCGCACCGTGCCTTTCGGCTTCGCGGTGATCACCGCCTCGACGGAGTAGGCGATCGCTCCATCATCTCGCATCCAGAAGGCCTTCTCGCGGCGGCCGCGGATATCTAAGCCGAAGCCACGGCTCCTCAGACATGAGTAGTTCTTGAACGGGTGGTAGGCGTCCCAGTCTCCCAGACGACGTTGCTATTCACCGGCATGGTCCACGGACTACACGTACCTCGCCGGAGCGTGTGGTTGGCACTGTCGCCGCGGCAGCTGCTCGCAAACCCCGCGCATGAGCAGGTGCTCGAGCGCCATGTTGGACGGGCTCCTCGCCGCCTAGTTTGTCGTGCATGTACCACTCCAGCTCGTCCTGGAAGGAGCCACAAGCGTGGCCTAGAGCCGCAAGAATAGAGGTGGGAGCGTGCAAAGGAAAGAACGAGGGGAGGATACGATGCTGCAAGGGGAAGAAGGGAGATGGGAGGAAGCACTGGTGGGTGGGGCAGAAAATCTCTCTACTGCTAGGTAGGAATCGGCCAGGAATCTTATGCGTGTCCACTGGCTTTACGCCTGTTCTCGCGGGACGCATCTGCTTTTGGTACAGTTCGGAAATAGTACTGTAGATTGGAATTGTTTCTCCCATCACCACTTTTCTTCGAATCTCAAAGCACCACAAGCCTATGGATGGTACGGATAGCACCCATACCCATACTAGCGAGTACATATGCATTTCCGTTACTATAATTACTACCTCAATTCCTATTTAATCGACGCCGGCTATCACATACGTATATGCTTGGGTAGGCATCACTGTGCATCGATTAAAGCGGTACTGATGGAGTAGTTGCCAATCTCTAAAACTGAGGGGGATTCGACCACGTAGCCTTCTTGAATGCTCATAGCCTCATACTTGGCTTGTACACAAACAAAAAATATAATATGAAAATTTAGATTGTGTGTGAAATGAGAAAACGTAGTCGGATTCTAAGAACTGAATAAGCAGTAAAGAAAAAGATTCCCATATAGACAATTTCAAGGAAAGGACATCAAAGTGGTAAAGAAAAAATTGATCTGGGCATATGATAAACATTTAAAAAGTATAAAGGAACAATTGTTCTGGGATGGCAGAAATCTTTTCGCAGCAACAAAAACATTTGACAAATAACATAATATATTATACTGGAAAGAACCAAATGAAGTAAGTGGAGAGAACTGGAGCGTTCTTACCTGTACCTGTAGCAAAACTATCACCCATGTTTTATATGGAGAATATCAATGGTCGGTTGTGTATGTATGTTAAAATATTTCATGTTGCTATTGACCTTTGGCAACAATATTCTGGCAAGTATTCCGTACCAGTGCACATATACATGTTAGGCCGCAGCCATCAACCTGTTAGCGCAGGTATTCTGCCGAGTGTTGCCAGGACTATAAGGTAATGGCTAGCTTTGTTTTCCTTGAAGTAGTTCCATGGTGAGCAAGTGTATATTTGATTGTAGTGTCACTGTTGGGTCTGTTCTTTGCGTCAAGGTGGAGAATCTAAATGTCAATCCAAATAGATTACCTAGTGCTAGTAACATACGGGTACAACTACAAATGTAACCAAAGTTTTTCTTTTTTGCCCTAGTTAAGAAATTTATAATTTAGCTAACACAATTGGTGTATGATTGGTAATAATATTGACTTTTCCGTGGGCTCTAGAAATTGTGGACCATTCCGCCAACCGATATCACTGAACCATACAAGTACCTTTTGCTGATACTTATGAGAATAACTACATGTTAGCAATAGAAAATAGTTGGATCGAGGAGGTAGTATGTGCATATAATATTTTGTAATCATATTTAGAGGCAACCTCAGATAAGACAACGTTTCCATATGCATTAACACAGAGAAAGCAAATGGATGATTGATTTCCATACAAAAGAGAAGCAACCTCAAATACCTGGAATGAGTTGTAGAAACGACTTGTAAGGATGGACCACTCCGTAAAATCTGCATATAAACAAAAAGTTGATCACTCAGCAGATAAACTTTGAGAGATAACTGAATAAATGCAAGTAAATTCCATTTTGCGCCGACAAACCGGAGACACTGTAATGAAGAAATAAATATAGAACTTATGAGAACAACCTAGATGTACATATGAATCATTTGAACAATAGACCAAAAATCCAAATACAACAGTAGATAGATGAAAATATTCTGAAAGAGAGGAGGAGATACCTTCTAAAACCTTTTTTTACTTAGTTAGGTATTTGAGACATTACAGCAACCACCTTTGGAAATAAGCTGAAGTAGATAGTCAAGCACATGTAATATGTTCAGGAGCTGCTCAATAAAAAAAACTATTGGTCCCTCTTCACTGCATAGTTGCATTGATCATTCAAACTTTTTTTTCTAATGAGGATTCGGTGTTGCCACGAAACCAAATGGAATAAGTTGTTGTCTCTACCTCCACCCGATGGAAACCATCTGCTTCATATTTTTAAATAAAGGGGGCAACTATAGTTCTATTGAACTCGAGAGATCATTAACAGGGTGTTTTCTCATCCATCCAAGCCCATCCCTATCTGCTACGGAAACCCTTCCATTGTGTCATCACAAAATCAACTAATCAAGCACACCAAAACAATGAAAAAATACAACGACAATTAAAAACTTGAAGGGCATAGTGTATTGGATTATGATACACTACATACTCCACTCCGATAAATTTGCTCAATAATAGTTGTATACTCCGGAAGGACCAACTAAAGATCAATTCTAAGATGTATTATCAGTTTCGATTCCATAAAGGAAGCCATAATGATTAATATTCATTAATTCGTGCACAACCTAGGTAGCACCAAAACAGATCAAAACTACTCGGACTTGTAGAGTTTTCAATAATGTGCAATCCCTAATGGAATACTTGGAACCCAAACTAAATGGATCCTTGCTCATTTATCTATATATGATAGAAAAAAACAGGAACACCTGAACATGTGGTTACTAACAAGTAACAACTAAAATTTGTGAAAAGGCAGTTATTATTCTGCATCTCTCAAAGTTGCCAAGAAAATATAGTCATGGATGTAAATTTTGGATTCCAGTTGAAAAGAAAACATGAACATACTGCTAGCAGAATCAGTTTCAGGGTCCATTTGAGCTACAATATTTTATTTAGAGGGTAAAAAGTACGAAAATAGCCACCAGATACTCTAGAACATTGATGTAATAATTTTCATATGAAATGGGACAATCAACATATTTCGAGTGTTACTATTAACTGAACTTGTAGCCGTGAGATCTGAAGAAAGATAATTTCAGCCATGTCTAGGCAAACTGTGTTGAAAGAATGAGAGATCCCCTCAATTGTGAGTTCGTTTTACAATATACACCACTAATATTTCAAAAAAAAATCTACACTGCAACATGTCTCTTGTGTTCAGCCTATCCAAAAGTGAAGTCAAGAAAAACAACTCGGTTAAGTTGACTACATGACTTCATAACAAATGAAAATTTGCATGGATGGTATAATATTCAGTGTGAACTTTATATATCCCTTAGAGATGCTAAAACCTGGAGTTCTCCAAGACCAGGTATCATTCTCATCAGCGAGAGCTAGGCTTTCTTGAAGATAATAAAATATTGGCTTGTATGCCCCTCTCAATGGGGAAGATGAAAACTATCGCCTAGTTACTACAGGATCGAAAAGCTTTGCTATTCCAGAAAGGACAGGATATGATGCAACTTTTGCCTGCAATAATTTTTTTGATCCCAAATATCAAGATATTAAAGTAGATTGGACAGAAAGTGCAACACTGGAATATGCAACTCTGAATGAATATAAAACTTGATTAATCTGGTACCAATGCCTAAAATAAGGGCGAGAAGTGCAGATTTTTTTACGGCCATGTCATTCATCAATAAGATTTCAGTGAAGTACAATATGCAAGCAAATCAACAAACCTAAATATGAAAAGCATGTGAAAATCAATATCTGGCCATACAAATATCCGCAAAATTCACAGGAAGAACACGAAAAGAAAAAACATGTGAAAAAAACAAAAGTTCGACATCCGCGATCGAGCTCACATGGCGTCGCAACCGTCTCCATCCTCGTCGGCCGCCCCGCTATTGCCGCCTCCGAGGCCGTGGTTGACGTGGTGGCCTTCACCGTCGCTGCACCTGCTATTGGATGAGGGAGAGGAGACCAGAGAGATCGCTCTTAGTATATATAGTACATATTCCTAAAAGAAAAATAGAATAGAAGACCCTATATAACATTACAGACCCAAACCAACCACCTAGCCCACCTTCTCAGCCAGTAGCATGATCTCAAGCGCCACCATGTGGATCATCTTCTTAGCTAGGTAGTAAATTAGCATGCGCTTGCAGTATCTTATCATAGGGCAAGTCATTAGTGAACTTCTATCACAACCTTTTTTGTTCTTAAGTCTTATTTGAACATAGTACCTATGTACACACCAAATCTGAATGTAACTAAATAGTTGCAATATCGATGATTCTCCCAATTTTCACATCCAAGATACAGTAAAGAAAAAAAAACAGTGGAACCACATTGTCCAGTGCCTCATTAGCAATCCCTGTAGTGAAAGGAAAAAATGTGTCAATCCAAAGAAAGTTGAAGAGGTTTGAAGGCACTGAAGTACTAAACCTGATCACTTGGTTGGCAAGTGGTCTGAACCATGGATCTGCATTGTAGTATTTGCATGTAAAGCATCTCTCAGACATGCTCTTTCAAAAAATAATATAGAACATGATAAGTAATCACAATGTACATAAGGGTGTGGTCAAAGGGTGAGCAATAATTAGTATGTATTCTTCATTTATTGTCACCACAGATTTGATGCATATGATGCTCGATGTTTTTACAGTCCCAATAAGATTTTGACAGCTTTTTACGGTTAAGAAGAGAAGATGAAGATTCAGTTAGCGAACAATAGAGAAAATGACATTTGTGGTAGATCCTACTTTTTTCCCCGCGACTTATACATGAATACAAATTATCGAAGTAAGCAACACAAATTATCTGTTGCACACTTCAAATACGCAGGTGTACAAAATTATCAACTGCACACTTTAAATACATATATATACATTAATTGGTATGTTGAAAAATAAAGTACTATACATAATAATGTAGAAAGGGAATCGATTTACCTCAGTTTAATCAATCTATGCAAACATTATAAAGAAACATTTAAAGGTCATGTGCTCCGCTGTTGCTAGACATGACATTGCAGCTCATCGGTGGCACTTCAGACTTCACCGTGCGGAAGCGGCAAACTGAAAACAGAGTCACCGGACGAAGGTTTCGTCAGATGTCAATGCAGAGAAAATTACCCTGGCCAAAGAAATGAAAGCCTTGCTCCAGGAAGGGAAAGATTTTGTTATCAATCACATTAGAAGAAAGCAAAACACACAGTTATTAGCTAGGTGATGTTGACCATATATACCGAACCGTGCACATCTCACCTGTTTGGCTATGTTCAGCCATGCGGGAATCCAATTAACTCTGTGAGCAGGTTGTAGTGGCCTGAATCCATTGATTCGGGAGGAGGAAGGGGGCAGGTAGAGGGGCGCCTTCGCCATGGTGGCCGGGATGCCAAAGGATATGCGAGAATCCAATTAACTCTGTGAGCAGGTTGTAGTGGCCTGAATCCATTGATTCAGGAGGAGGAAGGGGCAAGTGGAGGGGCGCCCTCACCATGGTGGCCGGGGATGCCGAAGGGCAATCTCCCAATCTCCGCACTGAACGGCGTGTTCAACTCCCTTATCGACCTCACTCGCATTGAACGCAGCCGCCGTACGGCTCGGCGACAGACGAACCATCGGCATCAGGGTGAACAACAACGTCAAGAGGTGGCACGCTGCTGAGGGTGGCCTCGCGGAGAACATGGAACCTCTCGCCCTGACCTCTCCCCGCTGGGACATCACCGCCCACCTGCCCAGGCACGGACGCAACGGCGTCGAAGACGACGGCGATGGGCGACGGGAGCGAGGGCACGACGGATGCGAGCGCAGACGCTGGGATGGTGCCCGTCTCCGTGGCAGCAACGATGGCCGACTTCGCCTGCTGCAGCAACCACTGGACGGTCTCTCCGTCGGACTTATGACCGATGTCGTGCCTCCTCCTCGAGCTCGTCGACGGCGGCGTGGCAGAGTGGACGGCGTCCTAGCGGAGCCCTCCCCATGACCCGTCTCGTCGAGCTCGGCGGAGGTGTCCTGGCGGAGCCTCCCGTGATGGGCCTTGTCGTGCTAGGAGGCGCGTCCTCCTCATGCACCATGCCGGCGACCAAGCCCAGGGCGTGCCTAAGATTTCGCGGGCGCGCGCGTAGGGGCGCGGCCGAGCTCCACGGCGGTGCGGAAATGGGAGGAAAAGGAGGCGACGGCGCCGAACGTGGCCAGAGAAGGGGAGGAGGGCGGTGGCCCTGGGGCAAGGATGCCGCTGGGAGCAATGGGGATTGGGGAGAAGCTCAGGGCTGAGAAGATAATATGGGGAGAGAGAGCTCGGGGAAGAAAGAAATCGAGGGAGCGGTCAAAGCGGTTCACAAAAAAATGCTATGTTCACCTACACCTGAAAGAAGCACATGACGCTCACGCACCAAAGGAAAGTGACAACCAAAATTCTAAGAGGCACCAAAAGTGCACACAAGAAAATCACCAGGGAAATTAACTACAAGAGAGCAGACGTGTCAAATCAGTGTTAATTCAGAAAAAAACTCAAAATTAGGAGAAAAAAGATGTTTGTTGCCCTATAATATAGTAGTTATTAACACAATGAGAGAACTGCTGCTGTTTTGCGGCAGTGTAAATTAGAATTGTGTAATATATGTACACAGTGTAATGCTTTTAACCTCGCTCTATTTTCAGCCGTACGCAACAGATGGCTTAAAGTACATGCACATCGGTGGGTCAATCCTCATGATGGACAGTATCGCAGAAGGGACACTCCAGATCCCGTCACCACAGATCAAACCAGAAGCAACGGCGCCTGCAAAGTCCTCAGACTCCTTGCGATTCACCCTCTCCCAGACAAACAAGATAACCGTCCCGACGAACATGTCGATCGCAAAATATGCTCCGATGTAGAAGGGGACAGCCATGGCCATCGGGAGTGGGATGAATTTGGACACGCTGTTTGGAGTGACGTCCCTCAGGAGGTTGATTGCTATGGCTGCAAAAAAGAAGAAAGAGCAGATTGCTAGGCAGTGCTGTGGCAGCGCAGAGAACCCTTCAACACCCAGGATTGACATCTCACGGAATATGACAGCATATGGAGCTTTGAACATGCCATCAGGATTGCCAATGTCAAAGGCCGTCCAGTAAAGCCAAAAGGTGAGAGGAGCAATTACACAGCCAAGGGCAGTTCCAATCAACTGTGACACAAACATGGACCTTGGTGAAGAGAGGGTCAGGTAACCAGTCTTGAAGTCCTGCATGAGATCGGCAGCTGTGGATACAATGGACATCATGACACCACAAACTGCTAAGCCGGCAATCACACCACCATTCTGGCCAACCCATGAGGCAAAAATGAATAGGCCAATCTTTCCATATGTGGATGCAAGGCTCCAATCTGTCAGGCCCGTGCCATAAGAGTTGCAGAAGGCAAGTAGGGGAGCAACAACATAGGCAGATAGGACAAGGTACCACTTGAGTTGGGGGAACAGCAGTGGTACAGTTGCAGTTGATATTGCTGCAAGGCACACATACCCAGATCCCGCCAACCAGGGAGGAATACTGTCTTTTACAAATACCTCATTCAGAAGTTTTTCCTCGGATGATAATTTAGAAGTTCCATTATCTACAATAACAGAAGAGAAACAAGATGAGGTGCATGATTTACGATATTCTGGTAGGTAAACACCATATGACAAGAACATTACCATCCTGAACCCGGACAAGAGGAAGTCTTCCTTGCTTTGATCGTGCATTCATTATTTCCTTGATTGTTGCATAAATGATCTTAATGAGGTTATAGATACCATCACCGAGTATCACAGATACAGATATGAAAACCTGGAAGGCAGGACAGAGACAACTTAGTTTTTGCCGAACACAAGACTCTAAAAGACTGGTCAGTCTGTGAACCCCTAAAAAAAACTAGATATGCCATCTGTATGTTCTTTACTAAGAAAGTAAAGTAACAACATGTATAACAGTTCTGATCTTGAACTCAGTTTAATGGTTCTGACAATCATGTCCACCGATGTAATAGTAAGCGAGTTACTAGTACTACACCATGTTGACTTCAACAGCATACATTTAGTTCAGATTTACTTAGCTAATTTATTATGGGGAGTAAAACAGCAACAATATTTTAATCAAGAACTGTGATTCGTGATTTAGTTCTAGATCTATAGAAGGTATACTCTATAGAAACGTCAATGTTTTAACAAGTACGAAATTGGAAGTTATTTCATGTCAGCAACAAATGAAATCTTTAATCACCATACCTTGTATCCATACAGTCCTTTGAAATCGTTGCTTCCAAGGTCAGCTGGATACCACTCTCCAGCTTTTGTGGATATATATGGCCACAGGAAACCCCAAGATATAATGGCTCCAAGAAGTGCAGAGCAGTTAACAATGTGTGGGCATATAAGACCACATCCAATATAGGTTGGACTAAAGTCAAAATAAAACCTGCAAAGCATGGAATAGTTGAACTTTTGGTGAGCATGTGTAGGATGGTCCATCTTTTTTCTTTTCGAGAATGTAGGATGATCCATCTTAAAGGATGATTAGTTTCATAGGACACTACAAGTTATAGCAGTCACACAAGGGACATGGTCAAAGCAGGCTAGGGCCCCTAAGGGGCAACAGAAGGCAAAATTTCTTTCAACCCACAAAACAAAATGCACTACATATTAGTTCTGACTCCCAAACATTTAAGGAATAACAAAAACTAATTAAAGAAAACTTACGTGTTCTTAAATGCCGCAAGCCCTAGAGAAGGGAAATTATCGAAGCCACAAGAATTCCCAACCCCACTGAAGAACCACTTAAACAAGTTCCAGATAAAACTAATGCTTAAATACTTCCCAAGACAGCTAACTTGTTTCCTGCAATGATAAAATAGAAGTTCGTGTGTAAAAACTCAAGAAACGTAGAAAATCGCAACAAAGGCGTCAAAGGACACTGCAATTTAAAAAGTCTATGATGCATGAATAAACAGAGGAAACTGGTATTTTCTATCATCAGATACACTCTGCTGCACTATTTAAACATTTCATTACATACTAATTTCCCATTAATAATAAGATATTAGAGAGAATATATAGCAGCATTCCTAGTCTCAATCCAATAGAACCAAATTGTCATAAATAGATCAATACAACCTTATGGTCAGCAGTTTCTATCTGAGCATTGTAAACATAAAATTGATGAAATTACCTAGCACGTATTCATTTCCTCAATAAAGTTCAGTCGAAATAGGCTACCATATCCCTAAATACTCGATAGATGAAATACATGTAATTGGCTGAGAGCTCAACTGCAACTTCACCAGACTACTGTGGCAACTATTGATGTTCTATGCAAAGAAAAAGCGTCATTGGTCTAATATAGATACAATAAGATTCATTTTAGATTTGTTTTACAGCATACTTGCATAAAAAAGAGACCTAGAATAAACAATGCAGATTGAACTATGAGTATAAATTAAGGAGAAACTGATCCGTTTCTTACTCTGCAAGCTCAGCTCCAGTAGTAGTGTGGAAGCTATTTATCAACATAGCGGTAGCAGTTCCACTAGGATAGGTCAGCTTGTAATCAATCACCATGACCTAGCAAACACGAAAACATATGTAAGTTTACTAGATTCATCTTAAGACACGACCAAGATACTCCACTTCATCCAAAAAACAAAGATGCAACGAGACAAACATAACATGTGCATGACTCCAAGATATGAATGAGTACCTTGCGCAGCGCAACAAGACTGAACAGACCGAGGAAGCTAACAACAAACATGAAGCCAATCATCCAACTCAGCGAAGGATTTATAACATCCACCGCCCTGTTACCAGGATAATCAGTCCCGATAAGCTCATAGGTCTTCTGATCCATCGCAAGCATATACGTTCCGAAGCCACCTGCATGCATGAGCAGAAACGTCAGCTGATAATGTGAGCTCGATATATAAGAAGGGAGAAGCTATCATTTAACTCATGCACACCAAAATCAGCAGCAAAATTTAGCATTCACTGCATCAAGATTTTTATCCCCATGGTGACCGTATAATCAGAGGTTCAGCATACCAACTACTTCCCCAAACCTCTGAAAACAAATTCGATGTTTCCTAGCATTGTTGCACCTGAATCTAACACAGGGAGCGCACTTAGCATAAACTAGACCACGTGTCAGGATGGATTTCAGTTACGGACTAAACCAAACGTAACCCGGAATCGCCTGCCCACGTAAACCAGCAATCTAATTGAGTAACGTTGCCCGACCGAAATTGGGGGAGAAGAAGACGCAAACACATACCGCTGAATGCGAGTCCGGAGCAGGCGACGACGCAGGTCTGGATGACGGTGTTCTCCTGCTTGGTGAAGGGCTTGGACACGATGCCGAACCTGGCGAGCGCGGCCGTCCAGGCGCGCACGAGGAAGTAGCCGAGCAGGCCCGCGGCGACGTTGAGGGAGGGGATGATCCCCACCGTGAGGTTGAGCTTGTGCGTGATGAGGCAGAAGAGCACCCCGAGGATGGCGCTCACCACGATCCCCCGCACCGTCAGCTGCTCCTGCCACGGCGGCACCGCCTCCGCCACCGCCGCCGCCGCCGGGGGCGCGCCGGCGAGGAGGGGGCCCGTCAGCTCCGCCGCGTCCGCCTCGGATCCCATCTTCCCTTGGGCCGTATGGATTCGTCGGGAGCTAGTTGGTTTTGCGTAGGAGACGGCGCCGGCGAGGAGGAGGCCGAGACTGATGAGAGGAGGCGGCGGGGACGGGGCGTATTTAAGCTGAGCCTGATTGCCGCTGAGCTGCAAAGTTCTGGGCTCTGCTTCCGGTTAGTTCCCGTGTGCACGTACCAGGGTCCAGGCAGGGTCAATGCCATGCGGGGCCCACCTGTCAGATCCGAGTTGGATTGTTTTTTGTGCCTTGGAGACGTTCGGGGCTGGGCTTCGTCCGTGCCACGGTGGCCAGAGAGCTTAGTTTACGTGCAAGGCGAGCCCACCACGGTAAAGGTTTGCGGCCCCACCTGTCATTATCTTCTCAAGGAGCGGGATACAAGGGGGCGCCGTGAATCGTGCTCGGGCTCCCGCTCCTGGGTGTCGAGATCTTCTGCGGGACGGTGAAAAGCGACACGCGTGCGGTTTCACTCTGCATTGGCTCGTGAGTCGGGTGGGCCCACGCTTCAGCGATGGTTCTGCCTGCGCCTGGTGTTGCACTGGAGGCCATACGGTTTCACTGCATGCAGGCGTTGCTAAGCCGGCATCTCGCTGTCTGGTGGGGCCTCGCCGAGTCAATGCTGGCCACACAGCTCTACCGCCTGCGTATGTTGCCATGCTAATCAACCATGCAGGTGGCTTGATTATGATTTTGTGGGTCCGGATGTAAGTGTAGCCTCACATGTACAGCCGCTTGAACCAACAGGTGGCGTCTATTACGTCTCGTGGGGCCAGGTTTAATGCTAACCACAACCACAAATCTACTGATTTGAACCAGCCGAACCTAGGCCCGTGCAGGACAAAATGAACCTAGACGCTTTCGTATGTTTAAAAGAAAAAAGATCCATAGGTAAACATGACTAGAAGTACTACCAAGTTGAGCATCCCACTCGTTGAAACATTAAATCCGTTTGTCTAGGGGACAAATTGGTATACTAGGCAGCTCAACTATCCGCCTAGCTGCATACTCACTCCATCTGTGAATGAATTAGTTTTTGTCTCAAGTTAAATCTAATCAAATTTGATCAACTTTATAGGAAAGTGTAGCATCATTCGTGACGTTAAATTGATATCACAGATCCATTTCAAAATGTAAGTTCGTAATCTAAAAATTTGACATCTTACATATTGTTATTTTTTTCTAAAAAAAAGATCAGATTTAATAACATGTAATTCAGTATAAAATTTAGAAGTATACTCCCTCTGTTCCATAGATTAAGCCATATATTTTTTTAAAAAAATTAAGCTAAGTAAAGTTTGATTAAACTTTATAAAAAGACTACCGAAAAACAATTATGTTACATAGATATCATAAACAAATATTTTATGACCTATCTAATGACGTTGATTTTGGATTCTACATGTTAACAACTTTCTACAAAAAATTGATCATACATTTATTATGCTTGTGAGTATGTGTAATCTCACCTTCGCTATGGAAGTGGTGACTTGAACCAATTTTAGCCATTTCATTCCATTTTTTTGTCCTAACCAAACATAAAAAGGAACCATTTCATTATACATTTTTGTCTCAACCGAACATGAGGATGGAACCGCTCAATTATAGTGGAATGAAATCATTTCATTCCATTACATTACTTGGTTCCATTACCAAACACACCCTAATTATTTGTGAACGACTGAACATAGAGCATCTTAGAGCATCTCTAACAGCTGCAAACGTGCCAAAAAAATGTAAAATAAGGATGTGGCCATTTCTCAGTCGACTGAGAACTAACTTCGTTCTCAGTCACATATGTCATCAAATTTCAGTTGCAGCTCATGACTAGCACGAATCACGATGCAAATCAAATGATGTAAGATTTGACTGAGCACGAAGTTAATTCTCGGCTAGCTGAGAACTAGCAAAGCCCGTAAAATAACCGCTAAATTGCGGGTTTAGTTTAGGAAATAGTGTCGATTAGTTACTGTAAACACACCAACCTGAATAAAAACTTTAAGAGCCGTGCAAAATTTGCTCGTTAGCCCGTGATAGTATGTGTCGAAAGGCTGAATTGAGTGTGACCCACACTTCACCCATAGTTTGCGCGCTATGGAATTTTCAGCTCCCCCTTGCACCCAACTCGAACCCACCGTCTTTTGCGATGAGCCTAAACTCGAACCCGTTGGCCGTCAGGTCTAGCTTGCAGCTTTCGCCACCCTCTCCCGTGGTTACCGAGTCTCATGGGGCGGGTGGAGTTCTGCTGAGCTCCGCCGACGTTGCGAACATGGCCGCGGCAACGGACATCAAGAAGTGGAGGCGCTCGGGTACGCACGTGATCCCACAAGAAGGTGATGCAAACATTGGTGCTCTCACGATGGTCCCCGCCCGGACGCGGATGGTAGCCAAGCCGGATAGGGCGGTCCGCCCCAAAATTCAGTCAGCGGGGCCGAGGGAGACAAAGTCGAAGAAGACGGTCCACCATGGCACCCTCCCACCGCCGTCCAATGCCTCTCCATCGTCCAATGGAGACAACGCGAACGATGCCCCTAAGAAAGTTCTATCCTCGAGTCCGTTGAATTTGTGCGTGGAAACTAATCTCCGATCATGATGATGTCCACAAAGGACATGAATGAGCACCAATTGGAGTGGTGGAAGGATGCCATGGCGGAGATCATGAAGAGAAGAAGGCTAGCTCGTCAAGTGGCAAGCGGTGGTGCATCAGCTACTCATTGAGGTGGTGGTGACGAAGGTGTCTCTGTTTGATTTGGGTGACGATCAACTGTTTGCTATGAATTTTTACAGTTTTGGGTACGGGGCGGCTACTCATTGAGGTGGTGGTGACGAAGGTGTCTCATTTTTACAGATTTGGGTCACGACGCTTTGATGTAGAACCATGAACGCGGGTCAAATCCCACAAACCGAACCCTCGTAACGCGCCAGCGACCCTGAAACTCTACCTAAAGTTTCCCCACTCTCTCTCTCTCTCTCTCTCTCTCTCTCTCTCTCTCTCTCTCTCTCTCTCTCTGAAGAGACTTGCTCTGCTTGAGCTCTTCTCTCAACCTCCCTGCTGGCCTCTCTCCCCCTCGTTGTCGGTGGCCATGGTGGCTGACAACGGGTGGGAGGGGGGTTTGGCCTCTAGTAGTTGTAGGTTTGTTCTTCCTTTTCTTCTTCCAAGCAAATAAATGGGTGGCTGGATCTAGATCTACCTCTATCTTATTTCATTCTTCCCCTGTCCATGGCCATGGCTGCGAGATGGGAAGATGGAGCATGATTTGGGGTGAATCCTATGCTGGCACCTTTGGGATGAATCCATGGCAAGGCATTGCTTCGGCTGCCGTTGCTCCCACATCTCAATCCCCTTTTCTTTTCTTCAATAAGTTTGGTGGAGCTCCAATTCATAGTGTATCTTCTTTTTCTCGTCGTCATGGTGGCGGAAGAAGGGAGCAAATGCTCTGGTTTGGTGGCTTTTGTCTGCAAGGAATATTCGTTTCTGGAGTTGTTCTTCTCAGTCGCTGTGGTGGCGGAAAGAAGGAGGTCGCACTGGAAGCTGGTATTCCAAGGGAAGATCAAGGTGTTGCAACTTGTGGAGTTTGTCAATGGCGGCGATCTTGTGCCACCGTTATCCAAGGCCAAAGGGGCCGAATCGTGCTGTGGTGCTGCTTGCACTGTAGCTTCTTCAACCTCCTGGCCAGAGTGCCACTTTGGAGGCCCTTTTCCGGCGATTCTCGGCGGCGCTCCACGCCTGCGCGCCACCAAGTGGTTTGTCCCCGGTGGTGTGAAGGTGGCCGACGGTGGAATCCCTCTTCCGGTGGAGAGGACCATGGATTAGATCACATTTCCTATTTTTGTTCTAGGGTCCTTTATGCAAATATTCAAGGCTATGCTGTATTTTCTTTTTCCAGTAAGGTCCTTGATGTAAAATGGTACCCACCGACGATGATTTAATGCAGCAATGGGGGTCCTTCGAGAATCGAGACCCCTCTCCCTTTTCAAAAAAAAAAAGTAACGCGCCAGCGGTTTGTCGACTCGTAAATACGAGTTTTTTTTTAGAGTAACCACATATTTCATTAATCGAACACCAAGTTAGATGAAGCAACACATGTGGAAACTAAAAGACAAACCGGGATAAAATGATTATCCTGAATTTGCTGATAAAATCCTAAAAAATCGAGAAACTATAGTGTTTTACAGATCGCACGGTAAATGCTAGAGATGATAGTAGTCAAACCCCTAGTCTCACATTCCAACCCGTCGCAACTCGCACGCACCTACCCCAATCTACGACTCACCTTTCAGTTCCACTACCGTCACCTACCCACTCTGCTAGCCTTCTTCTCTCCCACACCCACGCTCCCTTCACCAACTGCAATTCATCAACCTCACCTCGCTTGCCGGTACGCACCTGAGAGATCTCCACCTCCGGACTCCTCATGGCCCAGGAACAAG
Source organism: Lolium rigidum (assembly GCF_022539505.1). Lineage (NCBI taxonomy): Eukaryota > Viridiplantae > Streptophyta > Magnoliopsida > Poales > Poaceae > Lolium > Lolium rigidum. The sequence goes on along the minus strand of NC_061513.1, from coordinate 111,070,559 downwards.
CGAACCCCGACGAGGTAATGCTCCGTCACGATTCTTGGCTTCTCTTTTCCCGTCGCGATTTGATCGATCAGCTGACTGAAGGAGCGGACGCGGCAACCCGACCCTTTGCGCAGGTCGTGCTCGGGCAGGAGATCAACGGCGTGAGGGTGGTCACCCTCAACCGCGCGCGCCAGCTGAACGGTATCTCCGATAGAGTGGTGCGCTCTCTTCCGTTCCCGAAGTCATCTTTGGCTCGGGAGCAGTTTGGTTAGAAATGGTTTTGCAGCCCGTGGATTGCTAAGAGTGAGTTGCGATTGTTTGTCTGTGTTCGGTTGTTCTGCTTGTAGGTCTATATTCTAGCCCAATTGTTGGAGAAATGGGAGAAAGATGATGATGCCAAGCTGGTCATCTTCAAGGTGCGTATCCTCTGTCCCTGAACATACAAATCTAAGAAGCCTTGTAAACATTCAGTTATAGTAGCTTTTGCACCTCGCACAACATGCATGTATCATGTATGGTACAGTCACAGGGCCCGTCTTTAACCTTCCATACTGCTCTAGGATGGTAACGTGGACTGGTGGTTAGCAGTATATAGCATGTTTTGTAGAACTCTTTTTTTTTATCAATGCATCGAAATGCAATGCTTTTTGTGTTTTCGCCCAAAAATGTTTTGCCCTAGGAGGATGGTAACCAGGCTGGTATTTAGGAATAGGACATGGAGACAGTATCCTTGTTTGCTGTAGGAGGAAGATTTTAAGGATATTTGATGCAACCAAAAAAATTTGCACTTCACTCTGCGTAGAGTATATATCCGCTAATCGTAACACATGGAAAATGGTATATCCAACAAGTTTTGTCTGAAACTCTGAATGTGATTTTGATCATGAACAGGGAGCTGGACGCGCATTTTCTGCCGGTGGGGACCTAAAGATGTTCTATGAAGGGAGATCAGGTGCGGTTGTCAGGGTATAGCAGTTATAAAACATGCATTCATTACTTCTGTCATGCTGTATAGTTTGATTTGCATCATCAACTTTTTGCATTTGCTTGTAACAAAGCACGTCTGTTTGGAGTTTTGAATATGACTCCTTTGCAGATGATTCCTGCCTCGAGGTTGTGTATAGGATGTACTGGCTCTGCTATCATATTCATACATATAAGAAAACCACGGTGATGCACTCATAACATGTTTGAGGAACATTGTTTGCACTGCTGGAAAGCTCTATTCTGAAAATACACGGTTTTACATTCATGCAGGTGGCTCTTGTTAATGGACTTGCGATGGGTGGAGGGGCAGCCTTGGTTGCTCCCCTGAAATTTGCAGTTGTCACAGAGAAAACAGTGAGAGACACTATCCCAACTTTTTTATGCTACAATTATGGTCTATTTTTTTAATATAAATTGGGTTAAAGATTTTTCAAATGTTTGTCTGCTACATGTATTACTTTCTAGCGATTATCTAAAGCATGTGAATCTTGGAAATTAATACTTGTGCATTTCTTGAACAAGATCCAATTATCCAATTCATTATTAATATAACTACAGTGTGTTAAAATATTCTTTCTGGAGTTTCTCTAAGGATCATCTCTGTTTTCCTAGGTTTTTGCCACTCCTGAGGCAAGTGTTGGACTACACACAGATTGTAGTTTTTCTTATATCCATTCTCGGCTCCCTGGATATTTAGGTAATTGAATTGAATTTTCCATTCACAGGCCCCTAGTACTTTTTATGGCATATTTTGGGACTATCGTATGAATAAATTTAGGCATGAGAAAAATTGGTCATGGCATATTAAACATAAATTAGGGCAATGTGGCGATATGATGCACAACTTAGCACATAGCAATATCAGTTTCAATCAGCTTATTATCTTTTTGCTTCACTTTTAGGGGAGTACCTGGCTCTGACTGGTGCTAGACTGAGTGCAAAAGAAATGATTGCTGCTGGTCTTGCTACTCATTTTGTCCTTTCTGAAGTAAGACTCTAAATTGCTTGTTTGCGTTATTTTGTACTTGATTGCGAGCAAAATAGCTGATATTCTCTACCTGTAGCTTGACTAATCAGTGTTATTTGCTGATATTGGGCTGTTTGTAGTTTGACTAGATTATGATATGTGTGGCAGAAATTGGAAGAGCTAGAAAGACGACTACTGAATGTAAACACAGGTGATGAGTCTGCTATCCGGGCTGTCATTGAGGAATTCTCCACGGATGTTCAAATTGATCAAGAGAGCATTTTGAACAAGTTAAGGATGATTATTTCTTCCGAAATATAACAATTCTGTTATTTGTTGAAATTAGGGTTTACTCATTTGAAACATGTTTCCTTAGTCAATATAGTGTAGTAATTATTCAATTACATTGGAACCAATCTAACACGGGGATGTCGATTGTTGATAGGCTTCCGACTATCGACAAATGTTTCTCAGCCGAGACTGTTGAGGAGATCGTGAAATCACTTGTAAGGCTTCAGCACTTATGACGCAAACTCTTCACATTATTGCTTCTCTGAAAAATGCAATCTGTCAATTTACTTGATATGTTGTTCAGCACTATCAATCGGGTATTACTTGTTCTACATTCTATTACATATCAGAAGATCCCTTTTGGAGCACTGAATTTTCACATCTTCATATGATACTGAAACTTTTGAAAAATAAAAAAGTTTGATTTATTCACTCAACACCTAGCCTTTTAGCTCTACAAGGATGTTATCATTCGTTTATCATGCTGGTTCTATGGTTCACCTACACAGCAGGAAGCCAGAAACAATACACTCACTATTCTTCGCTCCTCTAAGATAAAATCATCTCAAATCACCCTTCTGAAGTCATGTACAAACCACTGTCGCATAATGAGATGAATGGTTCTTTTTATCTGCATAACTTAAATCAGTATTTTATTTGATGTAGGAATCAAAAGCCAGCATCGATGGAAACCAATGGATAGCTCCAGTTCTGAAGAGTATGAGAAGATCATCTCCTACTGCATTGAAGGTCACACTGCGATCGGTAAAAATTCTTGCACCATCCATGATTTGTTAATGTTTGTTGGTTTCATATTTGGTTTTTTATGTAGATTTGTGCTTACACTGCCAGCCTTTGCTTATTGTAGAATTGACGTCTCATTGATAATCACATCAATAGTTATTTTGGTTCAAGATTGATTTACTGTAGTGCAAAATAATGTTGTATGGAATATATTTATGCGATATCATTGTTGTGATTCGCTTGCTCGCAGAAGGCAAGCCATTGTTTTATGATTTCTTTTGAACTCTGCAGGTTAGAGAAGGTCGGAAGCAGAGTCTTCCTGAATGTTTGAAGAAGGAATTCAGACTAACAATTAACATCCTACGATCTGTCGTTACTGGTGATGTCTATGAGGTATTGCGACTGTACAGCGAATAAGAATTATCTCGACTTGAATGAACCTTCTGACTGCATCTTGCCAATTTCATTTGATCTCGTGACAGGGTATTAGAGCTCTGAGCATCGACAAAGATAATGCCCCTAAGGTCAGTAGTATCTCTTTCCCTCTCTCCGATATCCAGCATATTTTTGTCACACATTTGTTCTTCTGAATTACTTTATTATCTCAATATAGTGGAGTCCAACCACCATTGAAGAGGTGAAGAGTGAAGACATTGAACGTGTTTTCAAACAATTCAGCTCAGAACATGAGCTCCAAGTCCCATCTGATGATTCAAACAGGTGACTGAATCCAAAATTTTCTCACAATCAAATTTTACATATCTAACCTCGATAATTTACTCCTTAAACGTCACCCATATGCAGGTGGAACGGCAAATACGAGCAGACGGTCTATGCAAAACCTTCACAGTAATCACCACATAACCCAGCAGCACCCCTCTCTGACCATGCACGGCATAATGGTTTTGGTGCGTGGCATGCTTGTTTGATTGTTCGTGTACTACCTGTGTGTAACATTATACCGAGCTGTTGAAAACTATACAAGAAGCAATAAAGCAACTTATGTTTTGTTACCACAAGGGCTCATGGAGTGAATCCTCTATCCTTACGCAATGGAATCCACGACCCAGATTTACGTCTATTCTGCTGGCTCATCCGAGGAGTGAATCCTCTATCCTCATGCAATGGAATCCACGCCCCAGATTTTCATCTATTCTGCTGCCTCATCCGAGTAAATCCTCTGTCCTTATGCAATAGAATCCACACCACAGATTTTCATCTATTCTGTTTTTTTTTTCACAGATCTAATCTTTAGTGTACTTTGTCTCAAATCTCCGCTGTGTTCTAACTTTCACCTAAATATTTAAAGAATGCAACCACTCAAGATTGCAATGATGCCATGTCATGTCCACAAGCAAGTTATAACTAATGTATGTACATGGAAAGGGTACATGTGATGTCGCACAAACCTACCTACCTATGTGTAAACTATGAGCCATACTCCAACTCCAAGAAGCGGAGGTTATACAGAGTAGATTTTCTCTCGATTGGGGCTTTCCTATTTTGCAAAGCCCACCTCACAACAGCTTCCTCGCTCTCTGGAAACTGCACTCCAATCTTCTTCAGATTAGCTGTTCGATTTAATAGGCAAAAGAGGAGGTCCTTCTGATATTGTTCAGACTTGAATCCAAGAAAGGTGATCTGCGCCAGGCTCCCAGTTATGCATGATACATTTGCCAGCATCCCCTTGAGATTAGCCTCAAGGCACACATCTTTCTGAAGGCGCGCATCTTTCTTCTTATTTTCAGCAGCCTAGCATGGAAGAAGGTGTGTTAATAATTAACCTCTCGATGAAACTCAGGAGTGGTAAAGATGCATACCGAAACAGTCAACTGTTGTAGGTTAGGACAGCTCTCAAGCAGCTTCGCCAGGAGAACAACTTCTGATTCGCTCGAGAAATCCAAGCTCACTGATAGTGTCCTCAAGTCTTGAAATGTAACTGGCAACTTGGCAGTATCTTCATATTCATCAGCTAACAGCTACAAAGAATGAGGGCACAACAATACATATGAGATTAAAAAACGAGATAGCATATCTGCAGATCAGATAAGCTTAATATAATTAAGTTCTATTTGTTACATTTACATGAATCAGTGAATCGTCTTTACTACCAGAAGCAGTTAAACATAAAAATTCAATGCATCATACCAAGTATCATAAGTACCTCCACTGCATCTACAAATTATCAGATGTCACAATCCTACTGCATAACAACCATGAATCAAGTTCATTACTCAAGTTTATACTAATTAACAGTGTTCGACTGTTTTCACAGTTTGAGTGCTTGACCTACATGGATCACTGGCTTCTGGCAAGGCAAGGACACATCTGCAATACATCAGCAAGGAACCTGTAGCCTTTTTTTTCAAGGAATGTCATTCGGCTAGCTTTATTGATTTGCAAACATAGTTACATCGTTTACAAAAGCGTTCAGTATAAAACTAGGGGGTTCCTCCACCCAAATACATGAAGAATTTGAAACTAAAGCACTCCTAGCTAGTTCATGTGCAACCTTGTTGGCCTCCCTATTACAATACTCAACCGTAACTCTACCAAAACCACTCCATAAGATTAAGCAATCATCATAAATTGCAGCAGCCGATGTTGATGAGATAGCCTTGCTGTGGCTTTCATTCAGCAGATGGCATCAATCTAATGACTAAGCATATTGTGACCAGTGATTTAATCATGGATAGCAACCAAGTACAGATCTAGACAAATTAACACTGCAAGAAACACAATGCAGCAAGCAATAAATTTAGTTCTATTTGTTACATTTACATGAATCAGTGAACCGTCTTTACCAGAAGCAGTTAAACATAAGAATTCAGTGCATCATACCAAGTATCATAAGTACCTCCACTGCATCTACAAATTATCAGATGTCACAATCCTACTGCATAACAACCATGAATACTCAAGTTTATACTAATTAATAGTTTTCGACTGATTTCACAGTTTGAGTGCTTGACCTACATGGATCACTGGCTTCTGGCAAGGCAAGGACACATCTGCAATACTACATCAGTACCAAGGAACCTGTAGCCTTGCTGTGGCTTTCATTCATCAGATGGCATCAATCTAAAGACTAAGCATATTTTGACCAGTGATTTAATCATGGATAGCAACCAAGTCCAGATGTAGATAAATTAACATTGCGAGAAACACAATGCAGCAGGTAATAAATTAAGTAGTACTAGATCGTATGATGGATGCAAGAGAGCTCACCAGCATGGAAAAGCCTCTGAGAGTGAGGCAAGCTAGGCGCGCGGCAGCATCCAAGAACGGGCGCATCCTGAAGGAGATCTTCTCCCGGAACTTGGCGACGTGCAGGTATGCCTTCCTGACATCGGGCGAAGGCGCCAGCTGCACCTTCTGCGTCTTGGGTCGCGTGTAGACCGTGATCGTCCTCAGCCCCGTGGCGGTCAGCGTGACGGCCTTCTGCTCGAGAGCTGGCCTAAACAAGAAGGTCTTCACCGAGGACGACTCCACGGTGCACCCGCCGATCAAGCCCGTGCAGAAGACCATCTCCAGCGTGTCGAGCCCGGTGGCGGCGGAGAGGATGGCGGTGACGATGTCCTGGTTGACGAAGACGCGGTGGAGCTTGAGGGTGCGGAGGGCGGCGCAGGCGACGGCGGAGAGGCGCGGCACGGCGCAGGTGTTGAGGGAGAGCACGGTGAGGGAGCGGATGGCGAAGACGCGCTTGGGCAGGCAGACGCGGCGGCGCAGGCGGACGGCGAGCTCGGAGACGCCGTGGTCGGCGGCGCTCTCGATGGCGCGGCGGAAGTCGGAGGGCTTGACGCGCTTGGTCGGGGCGATGTCGAGGCGGCGGAGGAGGCGCGGCGGGGTGGCGGGCAGCGGGAGCGGGAAGGGGGCCGCGCGGAGGAGGAGGGAGTCGAGGCGGGGCAGCATGGCGGGGAGGTTGCGGTAGCGGTGGGAGAGGGCGGAGAGCGAGACGACGAGGCGGGTCGGGAGGCGGCTGGTGATGGCGAGCAGGACGTCGTCGGGGAGGCTGGAGAAGCAGTCGGGCGCGTCGGCGGCCGCGCCCTTGCCGCGGCGGGGGCGGCGGCGGCGCTTGCGCTTGGCGGGGGCGCGGTTCTTCGGTGCGCGTGGCATCTCGGAGTCGGAGGGGAGGACGGCGAGTTCTGGATGGATCCGGGCTGGATCTGGAGGGCGGTGGATATTGGAGGCCCCGGGCTCGACTGTGTGCGCCGCAAGTTTCTGAATTCCTTCCTTTTATTTACCGTCTCTGAACACAATGCAGACAAAGTCACAAAGAGATTGCCGTCCATGACATGACTCAGGTGGGCCGGGCTCGACTCGGCCCGCCAACTCCTTCCATACCACGATCGAACAACACCCCGTGTAGCCCGAATTAAATGGAAAGCCTCGGAGATAAAATCACGCTTTTCAGGCAAATTTTTAAATTCGGTAGGAGTACCACTTTATATTTCGGTAGAAAAAATTTATATCTTGTCGAGGTTTTCGCAAAAAACCACTAATCACATATTGATCCGAATTGACACGAAAACTGATAGGTGGGATCTACCTATCGGTGCCAATTTGTTGACATACTAGGACACACTTCACTTACCTGATTAATAAAGATCAAAATATTTGAAGAAAAGAAAAAACGGAAATATAAAAAGGGGAATTGGGAGGTTCTCATCATCCACTCCCACGACACTTCTATGGCACCATCACTGGCCTACCTGCCACCCTTGTCGCTGGAGTACTCCCACCGTCGTACTCCGACGAGGCATCCCCTCCTCACACCTTCCCCAACCTCCCTCCTGCTAGACATGGACGGGGATGACCACTGGAGCGAAAGAAGATGGCGGATCTCGGCGGGCAGGAGCTATGGGACACAAAGGAGGACAGGAGGAGGTCCTTCCGAACCAAGAAATCCCCCGAGCTTCGTCGGAGGTCCAGCAAGGGAAGGGGAGCATAGATGCAACGAAAATAGCGACAACAAGCGGCAGCCGGAGCTCGAGAAGACGAGTTCATGGCCATCGATTCACCGCACCCCGGATCGATTCTTTCATCGAGGAGGAAGATGATGGAGCGGTTAAGCGTGAAGAGATGACGCGAGGGAGCAACAACGTCTGACGGAGCCGAGCCAGTCCCCATCTGGCGTTCTTCTCCAAACCCGATGAAGTTGACAGCGCTGGGATTTACTCGGCAGCGAGTAGGGGTACGGAGCATGGCACGTCACTTTCCCTTGACGACAAGCATGGTATACGGAGATGACACTCGTTTGCTAGCAGGGGCGACGCAGTGATTTTCCTTGGCTACGAGCGGGCGCAAGTCAGTGGCCCTTGCCGCGATCAGGGCTGTGGTGAGGACGTCATAGATGTGGATTGGAGGGTGTCATGGGCCTGCCTCGCGGATGGGCGGCGCTGGTGGGGGTGGGTAAGTTGGGAGGAACCTCCCGGTTCATTTTTCGAGATTTTCAATTTCCTTTCATTTTCTTCAAATGTTTTGATTTTCTTAATTATTATGACATATGGGACATGTCTCTCTCCTAATTTTTTTTAGCCATGTCAGCTGTTAGACTGTATATAATAGCTTCCGTATTTGTACATGTATTGTAACTCTTGTACACTATAAATATAAACCAACGCCAACCCTATTGGGTGTCGAGCGTTCCCCAAATCCTTTGTCTCACATCGGCCCTGACTATCGGAATCGCTGTCAACTTGTGCTTAGAGCGAGTTTAGTGTTTTTTTTTGCGAAAACCTCGACAAAGTGCGGTGTTTGTTTCTACCAAAAGTAAGGTGGTACCAAGGTTAAAATTTAGCTTGAAAAGTAGTGATTTTATGCTATTCCCTCTATCCATAAAGAATTGTCGAGGATTCATTTAAATTTAAATGTATCTGTACACTAAATAGGGTCTACATGTATATAACCTTAAACAAGTTCACGGCATGTTTGCAGTATTATAACCTTCGAATATAAACTCTGTGTCTCGCAAAAAAAGAATATAAACTTTGTGAAGTTTTAGCCCAGCCCAGTAGTGAAATTTCGAACCCAGCAGCCCCGCACAGGCCCAGGCCGCATAGCCCACACAGTCAGTCACACGCACGCACGCCAGGCAGTTCGTGCCGCACCGCCGCACGCCGCACTCCCGCAGTCCACGACCTCTCCTCGTTCCTCGGCGCGGCGGCTCGACCCAACTCACCGCACAGCCGCACGCCGGCGTCTCCCCCTCCCCGATCTCCCGACCTAGCAACCGCCCGAGACGCGCTCGGCGGAGGCGAGTCGGCGGCCACCCTCAACCCTCGCATCTCGCCGGCCGCCGCTGCCTCAACTTGTCCGCGCGTCACCGTGCTAAATCGGGCCGTTCGGGATTACCCGAGATTTCGGGTTTTCGGGCAATTTTCAGGAGTTTTCTCTGGAAATCTCGAAACCCCGAATCGCCCGACCAAAATTTCTGGTAAACCGGGCACGGTGGAACAAGTCCAACAAGGAAAGCATACTTGAAACCCCCACTTTGCCCCAGCCACGTCTCCATCATTAAACCCGGTTTCTGATACCCTTTCCAAAACATGACCGTTGGGCGCTGCCTCCTCGTCGAGATCCCAGATATACTTGCCCCGCACACGAGCACCACCACGCTCTCCCTCTCCCGGTCCCCACGAATCCTCCGGCGCCGCCCTCCCCCCGCCTTGACGACATTCTCGTCCTCTTCCCCCGCGCCGGCTCGACCGCTGCCGCAGATTATTCGCTCACGCGCCCCACGCCTTCTCCTTCCCCCGCACGACCGGACGCGAGGGCTGGTCCGCGCCGCGATGGCCATGGACCTGGCGACGGTCGTGGATGAGGCGGTGAAGGCGGATGCGGAGGAGGAGGTGATGGTGGTGGTGGAGGAGGGCGGGGGCGGGGGGAGGTGCGGCGGCGAGGCCGTGGTGGTGGCCGCGGCGGACGCCCAGGTCGAGGGCCACCCCTACGCCTTCCACGTCTCCGGCCCGCGCAACCTGCCGCTGCCCAACTGGAGGGAGATCATCAGATCCAGCTGGTAATTCTTTCCTCCCTTGCAGTTAGTTTCCTTCTGGGATGGAGACGGGGTGTATCGTATCGGGGAGTATGAGTTGGGCACGTGCTCTGGATTCGTTGAACCTGCGGCGATTCGCCAATTTGGGCAACTGCTGAGATGTAGAAGGAGATTTGGCTTACGAACCGCCGTCCAATTGCAATGTTCATCCTGCCAAGCCAGTTTACTGTCCAGAATCGACATGACACTTGCCGGCTTTCGTTGATTATTAAATCACGGGACCACACACATTTCACTGGTCTAGATGCAATTTGCAGTGCACCGTGGTATGATGCAGTACAAATTTCAGGAGATGGAAGTTGTCTGCAGTCTCATTCCCTTTACAGGGCGCTATGTAAACTTACTGCATTTCAGGCTACCTTCAAGGATAGTGGGGTGGTGATTTCCTGATATTCTGGTGTTACCTGGGATATGAAGGTCATTACGTTTCTCTACCTTTTTTTTTATTAGGTTGCTCTAGCTCTACTATGCCTCCGAGTAAAGGTTTCATGGCAAGAAACAAAGGATTGCCCTCCATTCTGTTTCCTGTTCCGTGGGCAATGGACCTGCACATGCCCCCACCTTTTCTTAGGGACAGCATCTTGCTCTTAGACGGAAACTTTGAACCCAGCTAGTTAAGTTTCCTTGAACCAACGCGTCCTCCCTTGGTAGGAATATAGGAGTAGCTTCCCATTTTACAGCATTCTCGGGGTACCTTCCTGGTTCTGAACTTTGTTTCTATGTTAACACGTGCTGTTTGTCTAGTGTAGCATTATGGCTCTGGGTTTCATGCTTGGTTTTGCTTCGAGATTAAGCTTGTTGTGCAGGCCAAGTTTGTTGGTTAATTCTGAGTATATTTGAGGAGCATGATTCTAGTATGCTAATGCAATGTAAAATAGCTCAGCGACGTGGGAAAAGTTTAATCATGTGTTCCTTGTCGGTCATAGTTTCCAGATAAGCAAGGGTAGAAAAATGATGTATTCTAGATTTTATAAACCTAATCGGTGGAAAAGAGGTACCATAATCATGTAAAATAGTAAGCAAGGGAAATATACATAGCATATTCCTGCCAAGAATATGTCGGCATGAAAGGGGCACACCAGCTTGCACAACTTAATCGGGAAATCGACATATTCTAGATTGTAATCTTAATCGGTGGACATGAGGTGTCATAATCATGTAAACTACAGAAGTATGCATCGCTTATATGTTGGCATGAAGCAGACACGAGCTTTGCAGAGCTTTGGGCGTACCTAAAAAAGCTGCTCAATTTTTTCTAGATATCTAGAAAATGTTGAGCAGCTTTTTTTTTGGGGGGGGGGGATGGAGGGAGTATTAAAATTAGCAAGTCTGAAGTTTGTGGGGATTAGGAAACACATAATAACTGCAAACTACAGAAATATACATCGGTCATTCCTGCCAAGTATGTTATAGCATCAAGTAGACACCAGCTTGCAGAGCTTTGGGGAAATACTATTAGATATTAGCAAGTCTGAAGTTTGTGGGGATTGGGAAACACATAATCATTGCAAACTGTAACTCATGTGAAGCCTGAATATCTGATACCATGTTGTAGTACCCATTTCAAACAGGATTTATGTTCCTTTTTCTCGTAACTTTAGATGAAGGTCATTACGTTTCTCTACTTTTTTTGTAAGGTTTCTCTAGTTGTACTATGCCTTCAAGTAAAGGTTAGAAGACTAGAAACAAAGGATTGCCCTCCATTCTGTTTCCTGTTTCGTGGGCGATGGACCTGCGCATGCTCCCCACCTTTTCTTAGGGCCAGCGTCTTGCTCTTATAGACAAACTTTGAACCCAGCTAGTTAAGTTTCCTTGAACCAGCTCGTCCTCCCTTGGTAGGCATATAGGAGTACCTTCCCATTTTATAGCATTCTCGGCGTACCTTCCTGGTTCTGAACTTTGCTGCTATGTTAACGCGCGTTGTTTGTTTAGCAGTATGGCTCTGGGTTTCCAGCTTGGTTTTGCTTCGAGATTAAGCTATGTGTTGTGCAGGCCAAGTTTGTTGGTTAATTCTGAGTATTTGAGGAGCATGATTCTAGTATGCTAATGCAATGTTAAATAGCGCAGCGACGTGGGAAAAGTCTAATCATGTGTCTCTGTCGGTCATAGTTTCCAGATAAACAAGGTTAGAAAAATGAACTATTTTAGATTGTATCATCAACCTAATCGGTGGAAAAGAGGTACCATAATCATGTAAAATAGTAAGCAAGGGAAATATACATAGCATACGCCTGCCAAGCGTATGTTAGCATGTAGGGGACACCAGCTTGCAGAACTACCAAGTCTGAAGTTTGTGGGGATTGGGGGAAACACATAATAATTGCAAACTACAGAAATATACATCGGTTATTCCTGCCAAGTATGTTGTAGCATCAAGCAGACACCAGCTTGCAGAGCTTTGGGGAAACACTATTAGAAATTAGCAAATCTGAAGTCTGAAGTTTGTGGGGATTGGGAAACACATAATCACTGCAAACTGTAACTCATGTGAAGCCTGAATGTCTGATACCAATGTTGAAGTACCCATTTCAAACAGGATTTATGTTCCTTTTCTCGGAACTTTAGTTGGCTCTTACTTCAATAAATGTGGCTCTGAACTCTGAAACACCAACTTTACTTTGACACACACACCCATGTGATGTATATGTGACCTTACTCTTCTAATGCCTCATTTGCAGGAAGGATCCAAATTACAAAAGGATGGCGATGGCATGCTTCATTCAGGCAGTCTACCTTCTTGAAATAGACAGGCAAGATCAGAAAGGAGAAGAGGATGGCCTTGCTCCAAAGTGGTGCAAGTCCTTCAAGTACAAGGTCACACAGACACTGGTGGATGAGAGAGATGGTTCAATATATGGTGCCATTCTTGAGTGGGATCGGGCTTCTGCATTGTCTGAATTTATCCTCTTAAGACCAAGTGGCGCACCAAGGGCAGTGTTAGCTCTCCGAGGAACATTGCTGCAGAAACCTACAATCAAGAGAGACCTGCAAGACGATCTTCGTTTCCTGGTTTGGGAGAGCTTAAAAGGTTCCGTGAGATACACTGGCGCTTTAGAAGCACTGAAGGCTGCAGTTGATAGATTTGGGAGCACAAACGTTTTTGTTGCTGGGCACTCGTTGGGAGCTGGTTTTGCCCTTCAGGTATGCAAAGATCTTGCCAAGCAAGGAATCGTCGTCGACTGTCATCTGTTCAATCCACCTTCTGTTTCACTTGCCATGAGCCTAAGAAGCATGAGCGAGAAGGCCAGCTATCTGTGGCAGAAAGTAAAGGCAAGTATGCCATCAAAGGAAGAAGCATCGCTTGACAGTGCAAAAGAGGATGGTAGCATCAAGAAGAGACTACGCGCAGAGAAGAAATGGGTGCCACACTTGTATGTGAACAACAGTGACTACATCTGCTGTCACTACAACGCTCCCTCTTCCACGGCTCCCTCTTCCACCGGACCCGACGGTGCACCAGACGAGCAGCAGCAGCAACGCAAGGCGAGTGAGATTGCTGGCGATGTGGTTGCGAAGCTCTTCGTCACGTCGTCAAAAGGCCCACAGAAGTTTATGGAAGCGCATGGGCTGGAGCAATGGTGGTCAGATGGGATGGAGCTGTTAGCGGTGTCTGACAGCAAGCTTATACACAGGCAGCTGAAGTCTCTATACTCCTCTACAGCAGCAGTACCACCACCAGCCAAGTCGTAGAGGGCCGAAGTGGCTGTTTCAATGGTCGTTAGAAATGCTCTTTCTAATTGGTTTACACCACCTTCGTTATGGCATGGTCGAATTATTCATAGTCTAGTAGTGATCAGACTGATCAGACCAATTTGTAATAATGATATGGCTAATAAACACATTCAAGTACTATATCTTTTATAGTCAAAGGCTAGAATATACTCCAATGTGCAAGTGAAGCTTGCAGAGCTGAAATCTGAGCAATTGGGTAACATCCATGATCTCACGGTCCTCTACGGAACTGAATTGTTGTGACCTTAGTTGGTCTGTAGCATGATAAGAGCATCTCCAACAGGCGCGCTATATAGGCCGCGCGGCATAAAAACGTCCGATATAGCGCGGGACAGAATGTCGCGCTCCAGCAGGAGCGGTAAACGGCGCGGCGCTGTAAATTTTTTAGGGCGCGCGGCGTTTTGCACAATCCGGAGCGGCATATCTGGCGCGTCGGCTACAGCGCGTGGCATCGCTCGTCCAAGCGCGAAAAATCCCCCGCGCTGAAATTTCCTCTTCCGCCTTGCCGCCCGAGCGCCCAATCCGTCGTCTCCGCGCGCCGCCGGTGCCCGACGATGGAGGACCCCTCCGGCACCCCTCCCTACTCCGTCCCACCCTCCGCCGCCGCCACTTCCGCCGCACCCCCGCCAAACCCTAGCGGCGGCGCCGACGGCGGCAACGCAACGGCTGTTGCGCGCGCGTCTTCATCCCGCCGCGCGGGCACCGCACGCAGCGCGCTGCCGCGCGCGCGATGGCCGCGCGGCCCGCGCCGAGGAGGGAAAGGCGCCGTCGAACAAACGGCCGCACATCGGTCCCGCTGCCGTCGCGCCGCCGAAGAAAGCGAAGGCGCCCGTCCCCCGCCGGCCGCAGCCTCCCCCGACGACGACGAACCAGGCGCCTCCTCCTCCTCCTCCTCCTCCGCCGGGCGCACATACGGTGCATGATGAAATGCCCGAGGGGTAAAAAAAACACTACTTTTTGTCCAAATTCTAGTTTAGATGCATACCTAGCCGGGAAGTGATGAATTTCATTGCATTGTAGAGTCGATGATGCGGTATTCATGGAGACAATGAATGTTGGATCCTCGTTCATGCATGAAGCCGCCGATGGAGAGGAGGAATATGAGGATGTAGATGAGGAAGGAGAAGGGTTGATTGAAACTCGCCCTCCCGGTCGGTCCGCCAACTACACCATGGCGGAGGACAAGTTGCTTTGCAAGACGTGGTTGACAATTGGAATGGATCCAACAACCGGTACCGATCAAACAAGAGAAACATATTGGATGAGGATGACGGACTACTTCAACACACACACAAGTGGGAACGAGCGAACCATGCGCTCACTTCGGTCCCGTTGGTCCGGCATCAACACCGATTGCCAAAAATGGGCGAGCGTGCAAGCCAACATCGATGTTCTCAATCCAAGTGGCACTAATGAGAATGATAGGGTAAGTCATTCTACTATGTTCACCATATGGCTCATATGAGAAGAATACGGTTCTACTTCATATAGCTCATCTATTTTCTTTTCCGCATATGTGTAGAACTCCATGGCTCAAGGATTGTTTAGGGATGTGGGAAAGAAGAACAAGAAAGGCAACAAGATTCTTGGCAAGCCATTCACCTTGCATCATTGCTATGATGTGCTAGGGAATGAAGAGAAGTGGAAGACGCGCGGCAAGTTGGACGCGGCAACTATGGCGGCCCATGCTACCGGTGATGCAACAATCATCGATGATGATGATTCAAGTGATGAAGGGAAGAAGAGAAGCTCCACTCCTCACTCCGTCAACAATGGGCGGAGGAATGTGCATGGTAGGAAGACCGCCAAGGAAATGAAGGGAAAGAAGGTCGGAGATGATGACATTGCCATGGCTATGGAAAGGATTGCAAATGCAAGGTTGCAAGCAAATGAAGATAGAAAGATGCAACGAAACTTGGAGAAAGAGTCTATGGATGCTATTGAAGCTAGGAGAGCCGCTTTGGAGGAGAGGATTGCCGCCAATGAGGAGAAGAAGTTGGCTTTGGAGGAGAAGAGGCAAGCCTCCGAGGAGCATGCACGCCTAGTGGAGGAGGAGAGGAAGCTTTTCTTGATGGATACTTCCCATATGGATGAGAGGCAAAAAGAGTACATCAACCTTCTTCGCGATGAAGTGTTGGCCAAAAAGAGATTGTTGATAGCCAACATGAACACTACCACTACCGGCATGTTTGGAGGAGGCATGTTTGGAGGAGCCATGCCGACGTTTGGAGGAGGCATGGGAGGCATGGCCGGCATGGGAAGCATGCCCATGCCCACCATGGGAGGCATGGCCGGCATGGGAAGCATGCCCATGGCCGGCATGGAAGGCATGGCCGGCATGGGAGGCTATGGAGGCATGGCCGGCATGGAAGGACCAAGCTATGGAGGAGTCTTTGGAGGAACCATGGGAGGCTCGGTGAGTGGTGTGTATGGGAGTATGGGAGCACCACCGGGAGGCTTCATGTCTTCCATGAATGCTACTATTCCTCCTTCAACCCAAGATGACGAGGAACAAGAAGAAGGTGTTGACTTGGAAAATGCGGAAGTGTGATATGCATTTGTGATATGTGTTCCACTTTGTCCATTTGAACCATATGTCGTGTGTCATTGTTGAACTACGTCATTTTGTGTGTCGTTCTTGAACTATGTGATGTATGTTGCACTTTGTGTCCACTTAAATTATGGTACATTATTTGTTTCATGAATTATGTGTGATTATTTGATCTTTGTGATTGCAAAATAGTATACAAAACTGTTTTCCGCGCCCGCGCGCGCTGTATTTTGCCGCGCCCGGCGGAGGACGATTTTTTCCGCCCGCGCACGCGCTGCATTTTGCCGCGTCCGGCGGGGAAAAATACGGCCCAGCGCGCGCTAGCTGTTTACAGCGCACCGCTAGCAGAGGTTTAGCGCGCCGCGATTGACATAGGCATCCCAAATGGGCCTGCCAAAGATAGTACCCGGGGTTTATCGAAGGCCCATTACCCGAAGAATAAGAAGGTTCGAGAGCCCAAGATATGTTAAGGAAAGTAGAATTGTAATAGGAAGTGTTGTTTGTAAATCTGGCGGGATGAGTTAGAAACCGTCCCGGACTCTGTAACTTGTACAAAACGAAACCCTCGGATCCACCTCTTATATAAAGGGGGAGTCGAGGGACGAGGAGATCATCGAATCATTGTCTGCAAACCCTAGTTTTCATATTCTTCGAGTACTTTTCGGCTGAAACCTTCGAGATCTACTTGCCCTCTACTTCTAACTAAACCCTAGCCTACAATCCATAGGCATTGACAAGTTAATCCCTTGTCAATTGGCGCCGTCTGTGGGAATTAGAGGCGTAAGGATCTGATCTCGATGGCACGTTCAAGATCTTCGACATCGTCAACCGGGAGCAACACTATGGATCGAGGTAAACAGATCGCTGCTGGTCTTGTTGATTTTGTTCCTCACCCACCCTCCCGTTTGGATGCATATGCGTATCTGGCGGAGCCCTTGGAGATGACGTTCGGAAGGTTTCACTTTCGCGTCGAGAAGGAAGGATCGTATCGTGTCGAAATTCCGATTTCGTCGGGATCGTCGGCGGTCGATTCTGATTTTTCAAGCTATGCATCGTCAACCGAGTCGAAGAAGAAACTTCGGCAACACGTTACGTCAGCATCGAACAAGAGAGAAACTCGCCAAGATCTTCGGTGACACATCGTTTGAGTCATCTCGCGGACTCATATATAAGCGATGGCTCAAGCGATGTCGACAGTTACGACTTCATCGACAAATCCATCACAGTAGGCAAGGTCTTCATCAATCTCAACAATGATGTCACCAAACCCAACATAGATCCGAGTACCAAATATCATCGGATTTATGCTATCGAAAATCAAGAGGAAACATCGGAGGCTTTCGACGAGTTGGGTAATCCTTTTGTCGATCCCTCAGATCTAAGGAGAGGTATGGGCACTAAATATGTCGGGCCCACACCACGCGTCAGAGTTCAACTTCCACAGGCAGCCTGGGATAGAGCGGCAAAAGCCCTAGATGGTTCGGAGCCAATGACGACAACAGCTACAGCTCAAGAACTGCAAGCTTATCAATATAGGCTCGCACGAACCGCTCGAGAAATAGAAAACAGACAACTGAGTTGAACAGAGAAAGGAGGCAGCTTCGCATCCAGCAGGAGAAGGGCAGATCTAAGTGGACAATCTAGAGTTTCGGGTGATAGCCACAGGAGGCTCGAACAGAGGAAGATCAAGGTTACAACACATACCCGAAGCGTAAAGAGAGCACTTGGTTCAAAACCTCGACATGTCCTTTATGTCGATAGATACAAGAGGAAATATTATCCCTAAGACACCGTAAGTCGGGTATATGGCGACACAAGCTTACATCCTCGCATCTAGGCCACCCCCGAGAGATCCAAGGGAAACATTATACAATATGGCGTTAGCGAGGGTCGGAGCTATGGGGACAGCGTTCGTAGCAACGCCTCCCGAAGGAGCGGCAAGGCAAAATAGTCCACGACCTGCAAGACAGCAATAGCGCGGTTCCCGAAGGACCAAGCGGAGCAAGAGACACAGGAGCACAAGCAAGGGTCGATAGAGCAAGACAAAGCGTAAGGGATCATCGGCAATCCCCGGAGCTTAACGACGAGGATATGTGCGGCTTGCCGTGCTTCACAAGGAGAGTACGAAAACTCGAGTTCCGTCGGGATTTAAGTTGCCCGATCACTTCAAAAAGTTCGACGGCTCTGCAAGATCCGGAGGACTCAGCTAATTGATTACCTCGAGACGGTGAAGCTAACTCGGAGGAACTAGAGCAACAGCCATGCAAAGTATTCAGGTGCACTTAAGTGGAGCCGCACGATCTTGGATCAAAAAACTTCCGCCAGGATCCATCGACACTGGGAAAGTTTCGAGGACGTATTCGTCAAGAACTTCGGGTCCACGTGCAAAAAACCCGCGTCGTTAGAAGAGCTGAGGGCGTGTCGACAAAAGCCGATGAGTCAATGAGAAAATATATCCAAAGGTGGAACATCATAAAAAACTCGCGAGAAAATATATCCGACGAGAGAGCAATAGATGCGTTTGTTGCAGGAATTAGGCGTGGAGATTTTGTCGAGGACTTGGGAAGAACCAATCCAAAAACAAGATCCGCGTTGATGGAGATAGCAAATAGATGGGCAGGACGGAGAAGACGCTGTCCACAATAAACGACATCAGTTCGCCGAGGAGGATCGTGGTCGAAATTATCAATCGAGGCGACGATTTCCTCGGCGATCGCAACTACGACGCTCCAGGGCAAATTTCGGCTGGATTCCGAGCCAGCGCAGGAGGAAATAACAGAGATGATTATCAAAGAAGTAATGAGCAGCGAAGCGATAATAGGGACGACTCCCGCAACAAACAAAAGAGTGGGCCGAGGTTTCCAAGACCTTTCGTGTCCCCCGAAGAAATGCTGAACGGACCGTGTCAGATGCATTTTTTCATCGACAGCAACGGAAAAAGACAGTCGTGGCACCTGCGAAAAGACCGCCGAAATTTTCGGCAATGTTCGGATACGCAGAAAATGCTCACGCTCGAGCAGCACGGAGAAACCCTCGGGAGCCTAGGAGCGAAGTTCATCTCACCGCCACCTCCCGCGATTACGGTACGACAATCGACATCAGCTCAGAATAGCGGCAGCACCTCCACCACCACCTTATGTTGATCCTAACTCAAACGGAGCAGTGTCGATGATCCGTAAGGGAAGGTCGTCCAACGGAACTCAAAAAGTAATCTCGAGACAGGTGTTCATGGCGAGAAAATGCCTCCACCAACAGCTGAGTACCTCAATTGGTCGAGGCAAGACATCGGCTTCACCATAGCGGACCACCCGCAGCAAGTTCCTCGACCGAGGCGGTCAGCACTTATTCTCGCCAGCAGCTATTGCGGGCTTTGATGTTTCTCGAGTATTCATAGATGGTGGCAGCAGCTTAAACCTTATGTATGCAGATACATTGAGGAAGATGAATATATCCTTAGCAAACTTGAAGCCAACGGACACAAGGTTCCACGGCATCACACCGGAGAAACCAAGTTACCCATTGGGAAAGATCAACCTCGACGTTCGTTCGGAACCCGAGAAAATTATAGAATCGAAAAATTGGAGTTTGAAGTCGTGGATTTTCCATCACAGTATCACGCTTTGTTGGGACGACCAGCATATGCTAGATTCATGGCAAGTACCACACTATACATACCTGTTATGGAGATTGCCTGGACCGAAGGGACCAATCACGGTCAAAGGGAGTTTCGCCTTAGCTGATAAGTGCGACAAGGATTTCCATCGGTTGTCAGAAACCTTCGGGATTCAAGCTGAATACTTGGCGTCGAAAAGCATGACTGATTACGACGTACTGCCAGACGTTGGAAGGCCAAATAAAGAATCAACTTTCAACACAGAGAAAAATTCTAAGGAGGTGCCGATTCACCCGACAGATCCAAAAAAGACGACATCCATTGCAAACAACATGGATATCGCATAGGAAAGCACGCTCGTCGAGTTCCTCCGTGAGAATCTGGAAAATCTTCGCATGGTGTCCAGTCGACATGCCGGGAGTACCCGGGGAACTTGCCGAGCACCACCTAAATTTGGATCCAACAAGTGAGACCAATCAAACAACCTTTGCGGCGTTTTTCGAACCAAACCGCAAAGCTATGTCCGTCGAAATAAATCGACTACAAGAAGGCTGGTTTCATCAAAGAGATATTCACGAAGCCACATGGGTAGCAAATCCCGTGATGGTGCCAAAGAAAAACACTAAGGTCCTTCGCATGTGCGTCGACTTTACGTGTCTCAACAAACATTGTCCAAAGGATCACTTTCCCCTCCCGAGGATCGATCAAATTATCGACTCCACGGCTGGATGCGAACGTCTTTCCTTCCCGGACGCGTATTCGGTTACAACCAGATCAGGTTAAAAGAAGAAGATGAAGTAAAGACCGCGTTTATTACACCTTATGGCGTGTTTTGTTACGAGAACAATGCCCTTTGGTCTAAAAATGCGGGAGCAACATATCGAGAGGATGATGCAAAAGTGCTTGGCGACACGGATTGGGAAAACGTGCAAGTATACATCGACGACGTCGTCATCACATCAAAAGAAGGATCAACGCTGATAGAGGACCTCAAGGAAACGTTCGACAACCTCAACAAGTTCTGCCTGAAGTTGAACCCGACGAAGTGTTCCTTTGGTGTCCCAGCAGGAGAACTCTTGGGGTTTCTAGTCTCAGCGAAGAGGGATTGAAGCAAATCCCGATAAAATACAAGCTATTGTAACAATGAGAAAGCCAACAAAGTTGAAAGAGATACAACGGATGAATCGGGCGAGTCGCAGCTTTGAGCGGATTCGTCGCCGAGGCTAGGAGAAAAGCGTTACCATTTTACGCTTTGATAAAACAAGGAGATAAATTCCAGTGGAACGAAGAAGCGAACGGAGCTTTCGAAGATTTGAAGCGCAAAATCTCGACACCACCAATCTTGGTGGCACCGAAGGAAAAGGAACCTCTCCTGTTATATATCGCAGCCACGCCCCAAGTGGTGAGCACGGCACTGATTGTCGAAAGAGAAGAAGAAGGAAAACTCCACGGAGTACAGAGGCCAGTCTACTTCGTCAGCGAAGTTTTATCGCCGTCAAAACAAAGGTATCCTCAGTATCAGAAGTTAGCATATGGAGTGTTCACAACAGCACGAAAATTGCGCCACTATTTTTCGGCACACCCGATCATAGTGGTCAATGAGGCTCCTTTGTCAAATATACCGAACAATCCGTAAGCTACGGGTCGTGTCTCCCTTTGGGGAATAGAGCTTTCCCTCGGGACATCACGTACGTAAAAAGAAAAGCAATCAAGTCGCAAGTTTTGCCGGACTTCATCGCAGAGTGGATGGAGCTGCGAACACAGGACCCCAGCACCTGTCGAGAACTTGGACCATGAATTTTGACGGGTCCAAAAGAGTAGAAGGAGCTGGAGCAGAGTCATACTTATATCACCTGAAGGCGACAAATTGAAGTATATCCTTCGGATGACGTTCCCTAACGCATCTAACAATGAAGCGGAATATGAAGCCCTCATACACGGGATGAAGATGGCAAAAGCATGCGGCACAACTCGACTAAAAATCTTTGGCGACTCACAATTGGTGGCCCGACAAGTTATGAACCAATGTGATGCGATCAATGATAGCATGGTAGCATACAAGGAGGTGTACAATGAACTTGAGAAGTTATTCGATGGATGCGAGGTAAACCACATCGATAGATTGAGCAACGATGAAGCCGACGTCCTCGCAAACATCGGGTCGCAGGTGTCTCCCGATCCCGCCGGGAGTGTTTTGGGAAGAAATATCGAAGAGATCTACAAAGTCAAAAAAGGTGCGAGAGAAAAGGAAAAACTTCGACACCTCTCGCGAAACCACGGAGGATGAAGATGAACAAGAGCTTGTGATGATGGTACAGGTTCCTTGGATGCAAGCATATGTATCATACATCCTCAGGAAAGAAATACCCGACGATCCAGTTGAAGCAAGGAGAGTAATTCGACGGTCTAAAGCCTTCACGGTGGTCAAAGGAGAACTATACAAGCGAAGTATTTCAGGTGTTCTGCAAAGGTGTGTAACACCCGAAGAAGGAAGAGTAATTCTGAAGGACGTGCACGAAGGAATATGCGGCCACCACGCGAGTAGTCGAGCTATCGCGGCCAAGGTTTTTCGGGCAGAGCTTCTACTGGTTGACAGCAATCGAGGACGCCAAAGAAATAGTAAGGACTTGTGATGCGTGTCAAAGGTTCGCCGCAAAACCTCATTCTCCAGCAGCAGAACTAGCACCAATACCTTTGTCGTGGCCCTTTGCACAATGGGGACTCGATATGGTAGGCAAGTTACACAAATCATGGCCAGGAGGAAAGGAATACATGCTAGTAGCTGTCGACAAATTTACAAAGTGGATAGAAGCAAAGCCGATAAATTCGCCAGATGGAGCATCCGCAGTAAAATTCATAAAAGGCCTCGTCTTCAGATTTGGAGTGCCTCATAGCATCGTCACGGACAATGGCAGTAACTTCACATCCAACAAATTCAAAGATTACTGCAAAGAAGTGGGTATCAAGCTGCACTTTGCGTCGCTTGCACATCCTCAAACCAACGGGCAGGTCGAGAAAGCCAATGGCATTATCCGCAATGGCATCAAGAAACGTCTGTTGGGACCACTAGAAAAAGCTCGACATACCTCGGCTCCGAAGAACTACCAAGTGTGTTGTGGAGCATCCGAACAACACCAAATACAGACGACACAAGAAACACCGTTTTTCTGGTCCATGGCGCTGGAGGCGTACTTCCAATAGAAATAGAGCACGACTCCCCTAGAGTCACAGCATATGATGAAGAAGCGTCAAGGACAGCATTGGAAGACGATGTAGATGCACTCGACGAAGCTCGAGACGAAGTATTATCAAGGGTCACCAAATATCAACAGGACATGAAGAATTACCACGGCCGACGTTTGCGGCCAAGATCTTTTCAAGTGGGGGACTTAGTTCTTCGGCTCACGCAAAAAAGTCATGAAAAACTCGAGTCACCATGGCTTGGTCCCTATATCGTCACTGAAGTAATTGGAGGAGGAGCATACAGGATAAAGGACAAGAAGACGGGGGTGGAGGAGCAAAACCCCCGGAACGTGGCGCAACTCGAGCGGTTCTACGCCTAGAGCTAAAATATAGTCCTTGTAAAAAATTCAATGTACTCGAAACGCCCACGAGTTTTCGACGCACTCTTTTCCTTTTTCGGGGCACCGAGTGGGGCCGGGAAAGGTTTTTAATGAGGCGGGCTCGTGGTGCTCGCAATATAATAAAGATAGTGGAGATATACTTCTTATTTTTCGACACGCTCGGGGCTCAACGCCCAAGTCTCAAAATACATACAAGTATAGATTCACTGAAATATTTCGCCTTGGTACATTAATACCTCGCTAAATATAACAAAATCGAAAGCCGAGCAATCATAAATATAGTGTACACATCAAAAATCGTAAGTGCCTTGGTTTAAAAACCTCGCCATGTAAATATAGAACTTCGACATCAAAGATACTCGAAGATTGGCAATCCATCCAAAGGACAAACAAGGATGTCTTATTACAACAGAAAAGATAGATTTCAAGGAGGGAAAATAGTGCAACCTTCGCTCACTTAGGCTCGGGGCTTCAACAATATAAAGGACCTCAGCAATATACAACAAATTCCTTCGGAAATATAAAAAGAGGAGGGAAAACAAAAAAGAGTGAGATACAAGGTTTCCAATATAATACAAGTCGCTAAATCCCAAGATAGTATCTACGGACAAGCCTCTGGTTGTCTTATGTTCAAGCATAAGAACCCTTGGTAAAAAACTCCGAGTCCATCCGAAGAAGTTCATCTATCATCGATTCAGCTACGGAGCTACCATTGCATCGATTGAGTCAATATCATTTTTCCGACGCGTTTTCTTGGCCGAGCAACCAGCAACAATCTTCGTCGAGTCCAACTTTGGATAACAAATGTTTATCATAATCATGGCAAATCTCGCTCCAAAGCAATGAGTTGAGCCCGCACAAAGTTATGGATGCGAGGAGCATCTCTGAATACCTCCAATAATTCGGGAAGAGTTTTTGGAACCTCGTTTCGCGGAAATAGATTCCTATAGACAAGGGTTAATGTCGCCGTGCAAAAGCTGAGAAAATCGCGCACTTGGCAAGCACGATCTTGGAACCTAACAATTTGTTGGGTTCGTCTCAGAGTGGCCCGAACAAACACCCATGATTAAGGGAGAGATTAACAAGAAGATTTGTCCTCTCATTCACTCTCTCGATCTTCGGCAGCAGAATCAAGAACCGAGCCTCGTTAAAAGCGACAGGCAAGAAATTGGAAGAAAGGCACAAGCAAGATAAAGAAGAGGCATCAAAAGAAAGCAAAAACGTACCTAGCATATCCGTGCTAGCTTCCAGCATTAGCTCAAGCATACTATTTTCTCGGGTTGTGGCTTCCTTTGCTTCCAAGACAAGAAGCATCCCTAGCAGCCACAGCTTCTTTGGCTTGATGAAGAGCAAGTTTTTCTCCTTCGGAGGCTTTCCGAGATTGTTCCATCATGGCCAAAGTTTGTTTCTTCATAGATTGAAGTTGTTGTCGAAGTTCTTGCAAATCTTCCGACAAATGTCCGCTTGATGAACTCTCGAGGAGATTATGGTCGACTAGTATTTTCTTCGAGAAGGAAGATGCAGTGAAGCGACGCGTAACAAGGAGGGGTCGAGTAGTTATCAAATATTAACCGGAAAAGAAAGGCCCAGGATCAATGAAAAGCACGAAGGGAAATTTCATTACTTGCTAGAAAATTTACATGGGTATTACAAAAGAAAGTTCTCCAGGAGGACTAAGTGAGTAATTGTCGCCAAGGCTAAAAATGGCGACAAGAGCAAAAGAAACGAAAAAGAAACAAGGAGGCATGCAACTAGACCTCCGGCCTCGAGGAGCTAGGAGTCGAAGCCGGCTTGATCCCGAGATACGCCAAGATCTTCTTCGTGATGGGCTTGGCCGCCTTAATCGCCGACTTCCACCTTGCTTGTTCTATTTGCTCGGTGTCGCCAACTTTCATCCAGATCAATAGTCCGTCGACTATCGGCAACCAACGCGACGGTGTTCTCAACGGCAACCTTCATATTTTCGTGGCGCATCTTCGATCCAAGGTCTTCCGGTGTATTGAACATCTTGGCAAGGTTGAGGAAAGTTGCAGGCTCCTCTTTCTTCGGGAAGAAGTAGGGGAACAATGCAGACAACACTGCGTTAGCATTCGACACACCTTCGCGAATCTCGGACCCATGAAGCTCCAGATAGGAAAGTGCGTCAAGGACAGTGGTCATTGACGGGATTTGTCGGATCAAAATCCTGGTTTGTTTGGGCTGTCAAGGAAACAAAGCATTAGTGAAAAGACAAGAAAACAACGATTCCCATAAAAACGTAAGAGATCAACAGAACTTACCGAAAGTGCGGCGACTCGAGTTTTCAGCGCTTGAGGATTCCTTCTTCACGAGAAGCTTGCGCAGCCTTGTGCTCATCTAAGGCAGTTGTAGCATCCTCAAGTTTTTTCCGCAATTCCTCGACACCAGCGGTTTTTGCCTTAGCTTCGTCGGCTTCGGCCTTGGCTTTGCTAGCGCCGAGGTCGGCTTTCTTGCGAGCCGCCTCACTTTGCTCAAGTTTTCGAGCAAGAGTGTCGGCGCGTTTGTTGGCCTCGGCAAGTTTCTCTCGTCGAGATATGAAAAGAGAGCGAATAAAGATTAAAAATCGCGACAAGCAAACGAGTAAAAAATCAAGGAAAAACAACGAAGTGTAAAAGTCGTTACCTTCGGCTCTACTAGCATATTCACGGTACCCAATAAATTGGGAACCGATGCGGAGAAGATCCTTGATCATAGGCTGTTCAAGGAGAACATAGCAAGAGAAACATCGGCATGAAAAAGAGAAGGTGTAGGAAAACAAAATAAGGAAAATATAGATGTCGACAAGCTTACATCATCTAGGAGAAGAGTCGACGAACTGCCCAACTGAGGGGCAGGTTCAGCAATCTTTTCAACCCTTGTCCTTTTTGGGGAAGGAGCAAGGGGGCTTGATGGTGGAGTAGTAGTGACGACGTTTTGTTGAGGAGGCGACGTTTCATCTCCTTCAACTAGCGTGTCCGAGACAAGTACGATGACGTGACGTGCTTGTCCGAGGAGCCACGTCAGTAACTGGTACTTCTTCTTCCTCATCACTATTGAACAAAAATCGACAGTATAAAAAGCAAGACAAGATAAATATTTCGAGTACAAAAAAAAGGGGAGAGATAAAGTCGACTTACGAGCTGATGAGGGATTCAACATAAGGATCATAAGCTGCCTTCGGATGAGAAGGAACAACTTCTTCAGCCTTAGAAGTGCCAGAATCCTCGGCATCAGTCCTTTTCCTTTTGTTCCTTGGAGAGACAGCAGGAGGAAGGGATTCAGGCCGATTCATCGGCCTCGTACTCAACTTCTTTTTCATGAGAAGCCGCAGATTTGTGAGAACCCGCGACTTCACTTTCGAGAATAGAAGAACCTTGAGTATCTTCGGCAATGATGGCTCTGTTCTTCGACTTCTCCACCCTCGTGAAGAGGAGGAAGGGAAGTCATAGTAGGATGGTCCCGTAAAAAATAGAAACCAAAGGAAAATTAAAGAGATGACAATACAATGAGATGCGTAAAAAGTGCGCAACAAGATAAAAATTCGGAAGACAAAATACCTCGGGAGTGGATTGGTGGAGCCGTATGGTTCCACGCGACAAGAGGAAGGAACTGGATCTTTGCCCGAGCGAGAAAGTCTTCGAACCAACTTCTCCAAGTCCTTGGTGGAAAGGTCACCGGAGATTCCGTTGGCGTCATTTTTACCGGAGTACGTCCAAAGGGGATTTTTGCGAGCTCGCGAGGCTGCACTCTAATCCTAAGGAAGTAGGCAGTGATTTGAACACCAGACAGCTCTTTGCCTCGAGTGTTTTGAAGCTGACGAATGCGAGACATGAGTGCCTCTGTCGCCTTTTTCTCTTCCTCAGAAGCTTCGGCATCCCAGGAGCGGCGACGCTGAATTTTGGCATTTCCGTCGAAAGGAATTATGTTGTGCTCAACGGAGTTGGCGCTTTCTTCGTGAATGTAGAGCCACTTTTTGCGCCATCCTTGGACAGAATCGGGGAACTTGACATCGAAATAGTCGGCATCGGTACGAACACGGATAACAACGCCACCTATGTTATAAGTGACGTTGTGGGAGCCATTGCGGCGAATGCGTAAAATGCGCTTCCAAAGAGCCCAATTGGGAGCGACTCCAAGGAAGCATTCGCAAAGGGTGATAAAAATAGAAATATGAAGGATGGAATTGGGGGTCAGATGGTGCAGCTGAATCCCATAAACGAAAAGAAGGCCGCGGAGGAAATCGTGGATTGGAGGCGAAAGGCCGCGGATTAGATGGTCAACAAAACTAACCCGGTACTCCATTGGAGGATTGGGGTAGCTTTCGTCGCTAGGAAAGCGGATGGCGTCCTCCTTCTTCATAAGGCCGAGCCTCTTCAAGCATGTTGGTATCTTGGTTGGAGATTTTCGATCTCTCCCACTCAAGATCCTCGGCGGCCATCTTGGATTCCGGAGTGCCGTGGCGAGTTAGGCGCGCACGCGGTGGCATCAACGGCAATGGGCAGAGCAATGTATGCGCGTGCGGAAAATCGGAGAGAGTTGGGCGCAGGGAAGTTTTGCGAAGAGGAACAGGTGAGCGGCGCAAGTGAGGGGATGAACGGAGGTTGAAGAAAGGTTTATATAAGAATTGGGTGAAGCAGTGTGCCGTTGGATGAGGAAATCGTGTGGTGAGAATAGATCTTCTATATACAAGGGCAAAAAAGTATTTTTTTACTGAGATAGGCGTTACCGTACGTGCGCCAGAAAAAGCGGAGGACGTGTGTCCCCCACTTGCACGACGTGTCAACGTGGAGAGAACAATGGACCCACAAGGCAGAAAAATTTCGACTATTAACAGAGCTGAAGAGAATTTGACAAAGTAAAATATGTCGACAAGGAAAATAAAAGGAGAATGGCGACAGGAGAAGTTATTTGAATATTTCGGGAGCCTTTGGTCAAAAACAAGTTTTTGCCCAAATGCTCGGGGGCTACTTCGAGAAAAGTAAAATTTCGACTGTGGCAAATATAGAAATTGTGGGAGCCTACAACCAAGCACAAGTTCTTGGCTGTAGCCTCGGGGGCTACTCCCATCGGGAGCGCTGTTCGCGCACCCGAGAGAAAAAAAAAAAAAAGAAGAAAAGAGAGAGAAAGAATATCGGGAGATAATGGCAATACAATGACAAGGTAGACTAAAATGTTGAGCCTACAACCAAGCACAAGTTCTTGGTTGTAGCCTCGGGGGCTACTCCCATCGGGAACGCTGTTCGCGTGCCCGATGAAATATAAAAAGGAAAAAGAAAGAAAGATAGAAAAGCAAGAGAGTATATTTCGAGTTATAATTAACTCTACATATACTCCCATCGGGAGATTAATATAAGTCATATTTGACTCGATAAAATGTGCCATTCCAACAGCCGGAAAAGCACTCGACAATATATTCTCGTAACGCCAATGTTGCGATCAATTTCCGAATGCCGCAAATTTGCGAAGGTAAGACCCCGGATCCATTCCTGCCGGGCGTGGCATCGCCGAAGACTGCGCTCCGCTACTTTTATCCGTATCAACGGATACTGAAGAAAAATCCTAACGGACGCGTTAGGTACTCGATAAATTTAACTGGGACTCGACAGAATGGTAAGACCTTAAGCGACACCTGTCGAAGTTTGCACCAGTATCCCGAGATCATGTCCAGGGACGTGATCTTGAAGTAGGTTTTTGCGGATTGCCACTAGAGCAGTTAACTAGTACCGATCCGTCGGATGAACTAGCCCCAACTACAAATATCCCTGTACAATATAGAAATTTATATAAAGAAATATAGAAAAATTTACATTGTGGAATAAGAATAAGCAGTGGAGATTTTCCCTGGTTCTACGATTCAAGCAAAATCTCGGGGGCTACTGACATAGGCATCCCAAATGGGCCTGCCAAAGATAGTACCCGGGGTTTATCGAAGGCCCATTACCCGAAGAATAAGAAGGTTCGAGAGCCCAAGATATGTTAAGGAAAGTAGAATTGTAATAGGAAGTGTTGTTTGTAAATCGGCGGGATGAGTTAGAAACCGTCCCGGACTCCGTAACTTGTACAAAACGAAACCCTCGGCTCCACCTCTTATATAAAGGGGAGTCGAGGGACGAGGAGATCATCGAATCATTGTCTGCAAACCCTAGTTTTCATATTCGTCGAGTACTTTTCGGCTGAAACCTTCGAGATCTACTTGCCCTCTACTTCTAACTAAACCCTAGCCTACAATCCATAGGCATTGACAAGTTAATCCCTTGTCAGCGATATGCCGCGCCTGTTGGAGATGCTCTAAGTGGAGAGCCAATGTCGCAAAATGCAAAAAATATCGGTTGATTTCTGACAAAGAACTTGTGCAATCAGTATGAATCCCCTGCTTTTTTTACTTTACTGATGTATTCTGTTCTGTTAAGGAGACAAGTACTCCGTAGAACTCACATGCTTGTACTTGTAAGCTGGGGATTTGGTAAAAACACGAATAAAAATGACAAAACGACTCCGCTGCACCTGCTTGTACTTGTAAGCTGGGGATTTGGTAAAAACACGAACAAAAATTACAAAACGACTCCGCTGGGGATCGAACCCAGAATCTCTGGTTTCGTAGACCAGCGCCTTATCCATTGGGCCACGGAGTCGTTGTTGACCTTAACAACGTTGTCCCTCTTTGCATTGACTGCTGCTGCTGCAAACACAGCCTACTTTTATTGAATAGGCCTTCTTTGATTCGTAGATCTCCAAATGCAGGAATAAGAATAGAATTTGGATACAAATGCAAGTGGAAAACTAAGATAAGAGATTACATGAATGTTTCTTTAAAAAAATACAAGAATGTTTCTTTTAATGGTCGCTATAACGAAGGAAAAGTAAAGGAATTTAACATGCTTTCTTAAGCAACTTGATTAACACAAATAACAAGCAAGGGCAACAGTGTTGAGTGGCGTCAGGTGGCTATGCTTCAGCGGTGTTAACTCAGCATTAGCTTATAGTATTACGATAGTTCCTCGCAAAGTAATGTAAAAAAAAGAGGCCAAACTGGATTGTTTCCTTCCCATGTTTTTTTTTTTTTGCCCGGGAACCTGGTTGTAAAGGAAAAGTTTCATTAACAAATCAAACGCATGCTACAGTACAAATTTATATAGTTGTTTGGTGGCTTACGGAGAGTACTCAACTAAATCCGCTTATGAGGTTCAATTTCTTGGGTCTATTGCCTCCACCATCAATAAGTGCATTTGGAAAGCTTGTGCGCCTCCTAAAATCAAGTTCTTCGCATGGCGTGCGAATCAAAATAGGATTTGGACGGTGGATCGTCTCCAAATCGTGGTTGGCCAAATTACGGCCTTTGCCTATGCAAGCAATGTACCAAAATTATTGACTATCTCTTCGTCCATTGTCGCTTCTCCAAACACATATGGGACCGAGTCAAGGACTGGTTGGGTTTGGCCGACCTTCAACCAACCAATTCGACGGGAATCAAAATTTTGGAATGGTGGAACATGATGTCGGGAGGGTCTTCGACAAGCCGGAAAGGCATGGCTTCACTCACCTTGCTTGTCTCGTGGTAAATTTGGAGCAAACCCAATGCTAGAGTCTTTCGTAACAAGCAAGTTCCTTCCCTTGTAATCTTTGATAGGATAAAATATGAGGCCCGCCTTTGGGTTTTGGCGGGCGCTAAGCCTTTGGGCGAATTGATGCCGGGAGAGTAACTTGTAATTGTTTAACGCTCAAGCATAGCGGCCTTGTAAAACTTCTCCTTATTTAATAGATTGGGGCAAAACTTTTTTCCCGTTTCAATTTTTTTTTGTATAGAAACATGAATTTTTACATACTATTTTTTCTGTGAAAACCTTGTGTATTAAAGGAGGCATAATTGGTGTGCTACAAGGAGTATACGGAGTATATGGAAATCTGAACCATGTTACATACGTTCCTTTCTAGACATCCATGGCTAACGGGACATAAAACGTGATCATGACGATCTCGCACGCTCACATAGGATACGTCACACTGACAGACGAACATGACAAGCATTCAGTCGCGTATTCTCGACAAGCATTCAGTCGCGGCACATGTATGCTCCCCTGCGATCTATGATCGAGTGGTGACATTAATTGAGTGAGCCGCTGGCGTTCGGACCACATAGCTCACGTTCGTACATGCCCATGAGAGCCCATTTCACGCATAGCCGTTCGATTACGATTTATTACGCATACGTTTCTCCTCCAGCAGTCCAGCATTCACTGATCCACGCTCCTTGCAGGATCGATCAAGCGGGAGGCTCGGCAACTCTGCAGGCGCCACAAGGATTCAAGGAAGGAAGTTTCTACCATGATTTGTGGCAGAGCCACAGAGGAAGACAACCAGGGAGAGCCTTCTATTGCATCCCAACGTGGAGCCATGTGTTTAGAGCATTCCTAGCAGATCCTGATATCCGTGTGGCCTAAAAAATAACTGTCAGTTTTCAGTTTAGGCGTAAAAAACAGACCCGATTACATCCTGGGAAAAGGGCCGGCTCGCTTTTTATCGGGGTGTTGGGTATTCCTCTCTGAAATATGGATATAGCAGGGTTCGAATTGTGCCGAATTGGTTGCATTTCTGTATTTGTTCAATAATTTAATTGTGTAGCTACGAGTTGCATACATCTCCTAGTCTCCTACCTCGTACGTGAACATTTTGGAGAAGAACGAGATACCGTACCTCTAGACGCTTACGAGGATGGTATTGATGTCGAAGAGAGTGAGATCGGGGGGTCGAGGGGGATGAATAGGTGGAACCGGAGTTGGGGAAGATTGCAGTGGACGCGTTTGAAGAGACGATGCCGAAAGGAAAGGCAATTAGAACTACCAACAAAACAAATCATCGAAAACATGTTTGGTTGTGAGACTATTATTTATTTTTAATTGTGTTGTAAAACATTTGTTCGAGATATATTCCATAAACCCTAATTTATCGTTGTCGGCGCGAGTTGCGGCGGTACATTTATCCGATTTTACCGCAGCTCGCGCAGCACTGAAACACATATCAGGACCATCAGAGATATTCAGGTTTGGATTAGGGGGTCTGCTAAAATTGATTTTAACATAGTATCAGTACTGCCCTATGTGCCAAATGACATTGCTCTTACAGGAAGCAACTTGAGTCACTCAAGTGAACCTAGAGAGCCAAAAGGCTTTCTTGGTATTTGATTCGCAGAAACCAAGAATAACCGAATCGGATGGATTTTGTGTAGTACTACAAGACATGACTCATGATGCCCGTCCTCTTTATGCTTTTTTTAGCGGGTACTCTTTATGCTCTCTATTTTGCTCGGATTCATGATTCTTTTCCCTGAGCAGCTGAGCAGCTGATCTGCAGCCTTCCTTTTACTTTTCTTCTTCTTATCTCCTTTCTGCACTAATGCTGACACTCGATTCCTTATCTATCAGAATGAGCAATGTTTTTAAACAGAAAAAAAAAAAAAAAAAAAAAAAAAAAACATTGCTCATTCTGATAGATAAGGAATGAGCAATGTTCAAGGGAACATACGGTAGATTATATTGACCAAGCCTCTAGTCGAACAACATACAGTTCCTTGTGCATATGATCCATTTCCATCACGGTCTGGATATTATAGATCTAGCACTACTATTTTACCGTGTCCTGGATTGTGTTATCCATGCAAATGACAGATCCAAACTTACTATTTCTGTAAAAAGAAGCCACACATGTATAAACCAAAAATGCAGAGCCAGCATTTCGCCAAACTCCGCTCATGTTATATCTCCAATCTATGTACAAATTACAAAAATACGTAGGGGGGCCTTGGGCATTGGTGCGGCATTACAGCGCCGATCGGATAGTATCATCGTTCGCCGATGATGTGTCTGCTGGAAACGAAAAAAGGAAGCAAAATACACCACAAAACGGGCGCGCATCGGCGGGCACTAATTAAGCAACCACGAGATCAAAAAAGGGGTGTGGTGGGATCAGCTGCCGGCCGACTTATCGCCGGCGCTGGCGGAGACGACGGCGCCGTAGGGCGCGGGGCGGCGTCCGTCGTCGAAGTTCTTGGCGTAGCTGGCGGCGTCGTAGCCGAAGGTGATGGGCCGGGACCTGGAGGCGGCCCCCGACGAGGAGGGGCTGCAGACGCACCTGGTCTCCTGCGCCAGCCGCCGGAGCAGCTTCCGCCAGGCGCGGTGGCCGCACCAGCCGACGCCCGGGATGGCGTCGCGCGCCGCGAGCTGCAGCCGCCGGACCACGACGGCGGCGGTGCCGCGCTGCCGGCCGGCCGGCGGCCACGAGGGGGAGGTGGGCACGCAGGCCGACAGGTTGATGGAGCGGGGCGGGTCAGTGGGAGCGGTGCCCATGCCCATGGCGTGCTGCTGTCGTGCCGCGGGGGAGACAGGGGAGAGGTGGTGAGATCAGGAATGAGGATTTGCTGGCGGTTATATGGGTAAGCAGCATGGCGCGACGAGGGAGCTAGTGATGGTATTTTTGCCAAGCCGTCCGTGGGAATGTGGAGCGGACAAGTGGTAGAGGGAGAGTGCTGCGAGAGGTTAATTTTGTGGTCGTCGCCATGCATGCAGAGCTATTATTAGACAGGGAAGTTAATTTTGTGGTGGTTAGTGGTTGCATACATAGATTGGTAAGAACGATTCTCGTGGAGCTTTATAATACTGCCAAAGTTCTTTTATATTTTGGGTATGCTTTGTGTATATATTTTACCATTTGGCCATCTGCTCATATAGTAGTAGAAAAAATAGTCTAGACACTTAAGCTCAAGTAAACCTGTCTTTTCATGTAAAAAACCCATTCCCAATATGTGCAATAATGTTATAATTTGATATACTCTGATCCCGATACTTATTATGGATCGGAGGGTGTAGATTATTTTGGACCCAAGGTTTTCCGTAGGGAACCTTTTTGCTTTTACAACTCACTTTAGCCAAAGCAGACATGCAGCCTGCAGGGATCAAGGAGGCTACGATATTTCCTTTTGAATTGTCTATTTTGGAAGAAGCTCTGTCAAAAAGGTGAATGAGAATGATCTTGGTCTACCGTGAAGTGGTTACACACTATGTAGATCCTAGGTCACGGCTTAGGTGTTCAATTTTATTGCTACAGTAGTATGTGCATTTGGTTCCACAGAAGTTGGCCACATTTGAAATATTGTTGTGTAAGTTTGTTTTCTCTTTTATAAGACCATTACATTTTAGATTTTGATGTTTTTAGCATCATTTCGACCAAATTTGAAGTTTGTGTTCATCATCGAGATGCATACAAAAATTTTTCTTCCTTCAATTTTTTTTGTGAAGAAGTTGAGGCTAGTAAAAAAGGCGACGAGCCATTTGTAGGCTAATCACCGTGAACTAAGTTTGTTTAAGCACTCATTCTATGCACGCTAGGGATACCCCTATTGACACGACGAACAATGAACTGATCATGGATGATCTTGAAGGACACAGTGGTAGCGTGGTGACGAACAAGTGTCAAGCTGTTAGGCAAATGTCGACCAAATCTTAAGGACCAATCTGTCCACACGAAATTTATGCACCTATGCAAATAGAGCAGAAGACGAACCTTGCTCAAACTACCATTTTCCAGGTTATACGTCAATACATTGGAGAACGCAGCTTGACATCTTCATTTTCAAACACTGGAAGTCTGGAATGCTAATCAGACATCACTGGGCCCATACTTCTGCCCCTGATATAAACTATCCATGTGTTGTCTACTGCAGTAAGGGATGGCAAATTCGGTGACTATATCTGTCCATAAAGGCTTCATGCTAGACCAAAAATGGCTAAAATAGGTCCGCACATATTGCACTCCGGAGCCGAATGACATGACCTGGCAGCTACTTTCCATCCTCCCTTTTAGCCGAGCTCTTCCACAGTGGCCTTCAGAAGTTGTATTCATCTTCCCTCTGTCATCAAACATCTAATCCATCATTTAGCACTGCAGCAATATTGCATATTTACATCCGAAACAACTGACGTCTCTAGACTCAGCCAGGGATCCATCATGTAGCACTGCACCAATAAAATGAACACAAATGATTTTAGCACTGACCTTTACGTTTCTACACTAATCACACACACCATAGCAAAATTGCAGAAATCTATTGACGCTCCAAATTAAGGACAAAGCTCACCTACTAAAGGAACCAACAAACATATCATTAAACAGAAAATCTGAAAGGAGATGACAGTTTGGCTGCCAAACAATGAAAAAGGTCATTTCTATGGCTATTTACATTTCTTGCTGCTTCAAACCTTTAACAAACTATGTTCTAATGGATAAATACATAATGCACAATACATGGGTGAGAACCTTGCTACATCCGCAGGTAATTCCATTCTTTCCATCATTAAAGCTACCTTCTAGTAGGAATTACAGATCCATCCTGTGCTGGCCAATCGTCAGAAAGCTAGTAGATGCCAGCGTGTCACTGATGTGTTGGTAAAAGTCCCAGCACATTAAGCAGACCAAAAAGTTTCTATATCGATCATTTGTCTTCTGGTTAGATTGGGCTTGACTTGAGGGCCTACAGATCAGAAAATGTTTAATAAACCCAGCTCCTGTAGTATCATCGGTACTCACAAGTTACCTCCAAATAATTTGACCTGGAGAATGTAACATTCGAGTACCTTGTTAGAGGATGTAACAGCAGTTCTCCACTGTGGATCCTGTGTAGTGGGCGGTCTGTCCCTGAACAAAGTAACCACTCTTGATTGGGTAGGCCTTTCTACTATCGGCCGTTGTGGCATATCTCTCATGACCCATAAAACAAATCCTGATGGCACCGAAGAGCCTACAAAACAAATTACATTAGCAGAGTAGTTCCACTAAAACTCAGTAAACATCATGTTCGGTTCTTTCCTAGCACTAGGTTTGATTGGTCAGAGATGTGCATGCAGAGTTCATTTACTGTGCCTATTTCCATTGTTGGACATAAATACACTGGATGAGTAATTATGTCTCCAAAAGGTATTCACATTAGTGCACATGTTTGATTTTTTATATACATTAGTGCACATGTTTGATTTTTATATACACAGTTGTTTAGCACAACACCCATTAGGTATAGGGAGCTGAATTGCAGAATTAGCATTAAGCACACAACATAAAAGGCAAGCACACCACAAATTCTACTCCGTATATAACATACAAGAGTGAAAAGGATGACAAGCTCTATTCAAAATAATTAACCTAATACCAAACGCCCAGAAATTCTTCAACTATGCCATTTTTTTCGAGACAACGCAATTATGCCATTTTTTTCGAGACAACACAAAGGACCTTTGCCTTTCTTTTCATTGAATAGATAGAGCTCTTAGCCCTGTTACAACCCTCCTAGGAGGTCAGAGTTACACAAAAGAAAAGGGTCATCAGTGAACATCCCATCCCAGGTTCTTGGCAGCACTACTTTAAGGTCCTTGGCTCCAGCTCTAGCCCAAAGCCTTTCTTCTTCCTTCAACTATGACATAGCTGTACCTTTGAATTTATCCCAAAGTTGTGTGCACCAGGACGGTAATACAATCCAGAGATTGAGTACTTCAATCTAATATTAAGGCTAGAATAATCAAATCAAGACCGGCTTGAAGCTGGAGGGGGCTGATGGTCGGAGGGACTATATGTTGTGTGCATGCTTAAGCTACGCCTGCCACAGTACCATAATTTCCTCCTTTTACTAAATTTCCAGCTTTAAATCCTAAATTCCATGCAACCTTCCAGGTGTGAGCATGCCCACTATCAGGCTTATGCAAATATATCTGATAGGTAATGGCAAAGTGAACCAAAAAAAAAACCATCCTAATAAAATGGCACAATTCAGTTTAGTGTTATTCTAGGCAAAAAACAACGCAAGCTTACCTATTAAATAATATAAAAATAGTATAACAGCATTGTTGATGATGTCCGCATCTGTCGAGTACCAATACAAAAGCACCTGCAGTGACAAGTAAAGCAGTTTGCAAATCAGTTAACAATTTAATTGCCAGCTCATGTATTATGGAAATTCTTACTGTGTAACTGAACTTACAGGAACATTAGTTACAAGTGCTAGTATAGCAGAAGATGAGAAACAAATCAGGGAGACAGCAGCTAAACTGGCAACCTGCCGAGAAACAATCAGGGAGAAGCTTGTTTAAATTTTCTATATATTTTCATAATCCAGTGACGTATTCCAATCCAATTATGTTAATGCATGCTACACGTAGAGTGATCTCGAGAGAAATATACCTTCCATTTCTCGGTTGACACAGTTTCAGAACGTACTTTGCTCATCTTCGAGAATAACAATGCACCTTAACAAGATCAAAATTATCAAACTAAGATGGCAAAGGCAAGCCAAAAACATGTTAAAACACCGAAGCTTCACACACCGTAAGTCACAATGACATGGCATCATCTACTACTAGTAACAAATGAATGCCCAAAATTTAGCAAGATGAACAAGGAAAAAACAGAAACTGACTTCTATAAGATAATCTACTGGGATGCATACAGGAAAATTAAAGAAACGGTAATCTTAGGTTGAAAATATCCTGAATTGGCATCTATGACAAAATTGTGACATGCTGTACACTTAGATGATATTATATGCTTACCATAACATGCCAAAGCACCGCCAAGTACTAGAACAACTACTGAAAATACATCCAAATAAACCTGCAAAATAAAATGTTTGGCTAATGTCTATAAAGCAATCATGTTAACTAAATAAGAACATGGGGTTATAAAACTATTGCTGGAATAGGTGAAATCCCAAATTTATCAAGGTAGTGGCAAGATATGAATAAAGTGTATGATAAACAAAAGACATGCAAGCAGATACTTTTCGAAAACTGGCACAACGGACAAGCTGTAATAGAGGCTCCTATTTATATCATGAGACTTGAACATTAAGGCTGTGAAACTCAAAGGAAAAGATGAGAAAACTAGGACCATCTGTAACAATATCTCATGTTTGGTCCGTGAATTATCCCATTATTCTTGGACATATTGGTTTGACAAGGGAAATAAAACATGCCTCCCTGTCTACTTTCTACAATGGTCCAATCTACCACTGAGGCCATCAAACATGTCTCGGTCATCGTGACATAGCCGGTTCGATCACACCTGCCATGGGCGCCCAGACCGTCTCCTTCATGATGTTGTGTCTAGCCTACCAGGTTCGTCTAGTCTATTTTGGCTATCCCGAGGTGCCTTATACAACAGTACCAGGTTATATCTGTTTGACTTCCAACACCTAACCCTCCACGTATTTGAAGGAGCCCTATACACATATTCAACATTAATACCAACACCATGTGTCCACATGTTAACAAAATTGCATCCTGGTGTCAAAATGAATTTGGTCCAAAGATGTAACAATGCAATTTGTGCATACCCCAACATAGAGTGGATGCAGTTTGGGTAGCAAACTAGACATTTGACTTTCAAGTGTTGATACATAGCATTTTCATATTTACTTGGGATACATATGCTACTCCCTCCGATCCCTAATAAGTGTCGGTGATTTAGTACAACTTTGCATTAAATCACCGACATTTATTATGGATCGGGAGTAGCTTTTCTCTGTCGAAAACAAGAATAATAGTGCACAAAATAGGTGCACCAAATGCACTGCACACAGAGCAGGATATAAAACCAAAATGTAGCTATGCCTTGAATGGATCAGAAGCAAGACTAGCTAGATTCTTGATATGAATGTAAAGAGGCATGTGAGAGATGATATGCAACATACAGGTACATGTCGTATTCAAAAATACATATAGGGCGTGTTTGGTTGCCTGCAGAAAGGCCAAGCAGGCTGGCGTCATGCAAATTTTAGCTGTTTGGATGCCACCACGAGGCTGTTTAGGTATGCCTGCATGAGCCAGGCCCAACAGGAACACCTAAATCGGCAGTTTTCATGGAGCCAGGTCCCATTCGAGCGCAAGTGGCAGCGCAAGTTGCAAGAGTGGAGAACCAAGCGAGACGGCATGTCCCTTCGCGTACACGCAGCATGAACCGTCACCGCCCACTCCTTCCCTCTCACCTTCTCACTCTCCTCTCACCCCACTATCCACCTGGTGGTTTGTTTCCATCGACGAACACCACCATGCGGCAACATCTTCTTCCTCTAAGGCGGCGGCTGGGAACAAGATTGAATTCTTCCTCTAGGGCTGCGGCTCAACCCTTCTCATCCTCCGCACCAATGGCAGTACTCCGAAACCCTACATAAAGGCCAACCAGGCTGGCGTCATGCAAATTTTAGCTGTTTGGATGCCACCACGAGGCCGGTTAGGTATGCCTGCATGAGGAGGTCTGGAGGGGTGACCCGTAACATTTCTCGAAGGTGCTTGCCTTCCGAACTTCCTTCTTGCCATGGTTAAGTGATCCACTCAGTAGACATGAAGACCAGTAACGGATGTTGGTGATGGATGCTGGGTGGTCATGCTTTGGGCATTGCTCATGAGTTCAAACTAAGATACTTCCTGGTGTTCAAGCTGGTTGATCCTTCAGTCTTAACCATCTTTTATCACTCAATGATTGAAAAGGTGATCAAGTGTGGAGATCAACCCACCCCACACTTTGTATGCGGTAGAAGCGACCTAGGGCCTTGCTTATGTAACGGAGGTTCTGGTGGTGGTAAACATGTTAGTTTTGTAGTAAACTTGCTATTGTTGCTTTAATGGTGGTACTAGTTAGTGTGCTTTAGTTGCTTTGTGGTTAAGTTCTAAAGTTGCTTCGTGGTTATGTGCTTATGTTGTAGTATGATGTGGTGTAGTGCGTTGTGGAATGAAGTGTCGCGTAACTTCAACCCTCCAACAGGAAGTGACCAAATCAGGGCAGATGCAAGCACACAAACACCACGAACATGCATCGCAGCCATCAGGCCTGTCCCTGACCGGCTGCCTCGCTAGCTCATGCAGACAACCAAACATGAGGCTAAAAGGGGAACAGCGCGCCAGCCTAACCAACCCATCCACAAGACATGATCTGGAGTGGTAGAACCTATCTTATAGTCTAAAGAATAGCTCAAGGAAGGTTACGTGTTGGGCATGCTAGAGGAAAGGGAATTGATTGCTAACAGGGACCTTTTTGTTTTCCTTGTTTAAGTGGGAGTTCTGGGTGATTTTGACAAGCTTATCATTCATTTCTTTCACCACTGGTTATGGCACCTATTCTATGGGTGGAGACCAAACTCTCACTTTATACTACATTTACATATTCTTGCATATTTTAGCTTTTTGTGCAGTATTGCAACACGTTAGGGATATAAACCTTGAAATTTGTTTTTAAGAATGTATGTTAGGTAAGAGCAAAATGCAGCATTAAAGAACCAACGCAGGACACAGTAAGTTGCTGTTCCTCATACCTTTTTCAGTACTGATGAATCAATCGGATTTTCTCCCCTGCCAAGCCATATGAGGATGGCAAAGGTGAGCATGACAGCAAATGACAGGACAAGCACCTGCAAGAAAAAATAATAGGCCAGTAAAAGGTGCTGCATAACAGATATTATATCATGGTAGAAGCACTATGCAAATATGATGAGGAAAAAACTCCAAGCACTGTGTCTAATGTATAAAAGGCACATATGCCGGCAATATTGTGATCTGTATGAGCCAGAGATAAGAAAAGAAAGTCATGGAAAATTAGCCAGTGATTTTAATGATGGAAACAAGCTTTACCAATATCACAAATTTTTGCCGGCTTCCAAGCTGTATCCCTGAGAAACACTTCCGACGAGTATCAGTAGGACGAGTGCCAGGTTTTGTTTTTGTTTTGTCTAGTAAAGCTTCATTGTGACTCCTTACATCATCGTCATCTTCATCATTTGTCTGATGGCACAGGTCAACCCTGTAAAACCATTACTTTTTAGAAATATATAAAAAAACATTTGCAATTGTGAACAAGAAAACAGAAACATGAAAGTGAAACACCAAGACTTCATCACATCATAAAAAAAACTTAACTATCAGGGAGAGTAAGGAAACTATAAATGATTTGTGTTATCATGCAAGCAAAAGAGCACAATTTCTAGAAGAATCAAAATATAAAACTGCTATTGTACCCATGTCGCATATAGATAGATACAAGCATGGATAGATATCATCCTGACAGTTGGTTACCATTGGCACTAGAGAGGATTCCATTAGAGTAATTGCTTAATGTTCTGCTAATTTAAGAGTGACCGAGTTTGTCAGAAGAAAAAAAAAAGGATGTTATGCAGGTACAGTGTGGGAAGCCGCCTCAAGGTGAGGTGGTTCTTATGGGGGAGTGAATATTTTCTATTGATGAGATATGGTATACAATTTAGTTGAATAAAAAGTGGTGTTTATATGCCTTTGGCCTGTACAAAAGGACGAGAGTATACCCATGTGAAGTCAGAGTAAGACGAGTCTTTTCTAGGACTAGATGAAGTGAGAATAAGAATGCCTTCTAGTATATCAATAACGAGCAGGCCCAATGTCAGCTTCTGACAAAGCTCCCATACTGGGAGGTATCTATGGGGAGGGATCATCTAAAAGTCCACTTGTCCTCCAATGGGGTGTAAGAGGCAACTCAATGTCTCTCCTTTGCTATGGAACAGCCTTGTTGTGTGAAAGCGCAAAGTCTGATTACTTAAGCTGCATTTGGCATCGCGGTGGATTATGATAATCCTGTTTTCTCAACCCGCGTTTGTCTCACCTATGCATTCTTCCTGGGTGCTATGTGCTCCAGTTGACCTTTCTTTCAACGAGATATATCAAGCATAGTACAAAATATAGGGAAAGTCCAAAGGGAACCCTTATGATTCATTATTTTAACAACTACCACAGCTCCAGCCTCCATGTATAATGTGCCTAACTAGGTACCAAAAGAAAATACTCTGACTCACCAGAATGACAGCAATAGTAGAAAAGAAGCGAGAAGCAATATCTGTGGACTAGCTGCAAAACAATTATAATTTAAACTCTTAAATGATTATAAAACAAGATAAGATAAGACAGCTCAAGTGGATAAAAGTAGAAGGACAATAGAAAAGCTAAACATCCAGAACAACATACCCATAAGAACAAATCCACATCCATGTACCCAACAAACCCATCTCTGACAAGTAGCGATGATGGTAGATATGAAATACGCAAGGAATACTGCCAAGTGATTGAAAGAATGGAAGTCAGTACTAAAGATGCAAGTCATGAAAAATGCAAGGAACGCCGTCGATGGATACAAAAAAGATACTGTGCATGGTTACGCAGTTTAATTACTAAAACAACCACATGCACTGTTATTCTGAAAATATGTCAAAAATGAAAAGCATTTTGCAAGAACTATGGCAAATGCACTTACGAAGGACGTACTGGTTGCCTACAAAAGGACACACTGGTCGACAGCAAAGTACTAGAATAACTATAATAGCATGCTCCTTTATATTTTTTAAGTTACAAGTAGATTTAGAATTAATTATGCATTAATATGAAAAGCATTCTGCACTGCAGGGGGTATTTCAACTCCACTTGTGAGTTGCGACACAACATGCTTGTTAATCAAGAAGCAACAGCATGACCAGAATAATGTTTCTTTCTGCCTCTGAAGTTACAACAACAATAAAGAAAATTATTATTAATTAGGCAGTAATCAATACAGCTAACCTCAGTCAAATTATTGTGCACCTACCAGAAGGAAACTGGTATACTAGAAAACTCTCTAGGTTTATTGTCACTGGTATCATAAAGCAATCAGACACATAATCAAAGCTTGAATAGTAGCAAGTCAAGTTAGCATGAATTACAAATTGAATGGTAGCAACCATATTGAACACTTGAGAAATTCATTAACTACAAACTAAGTTTTGCGGGAATTTCCAATGTACAACAACAAAGAGAAATAATATCGGAACTAAAGGTACAAAATGGCTATAATACTTGTCTCACCTGTGTTGCATAGGCCAATCATTAAATGAAATATCTGCAAGAGATGTAGTATGCTGTTAAAGATTTGGCAGCTGAGATCATAGCTCAAATTGAAATTAAAGTCAAAACACCAGTTCATTGTATCATCATACTGAGCTCTGGTATGAAAACCCAATAACCTAATTATTGATTTGCGACTCGACTTATCACATGCAAGAAACCTTGTAACTGTTGCTTCCAAAATAAATCGCATGTATCTACATTCTACACACTTCCAATATTAACTGTCACATTTGTCTAGATTTGCATGTATCTACACACTAAAACGTGTCTACATACATGTGTATCTAGACAAATCTGCGACAGTTAATATGGAACGG
The DNA here is from genome assembly GCF_022539505.1 of Lolium rigidum. Lineage (NCBI taxonomy): Eukaryota > Viridiplantae > Streptophyta > Magnoliopsida > Poales > Poaceae > Lolium > Lolium rigidum. The sequence continues at coordinate 111,026,815 of NC_061513.1, read as the reverse complement.
AGGAAGTAATCATTTGGTAATCTAAACCAACTAGACAGAGACCCCGCATGTTGCAGAAGGAATTTTTTATCATACAGAAAAATTTTAATAGATGGGCCTAGTAAGTACTTATTCATGCTAACCAATTAACCATCAACACATTTAGAGCAATCAAAAGTCCTTGTATGACAACGTTAGGCGGTTGGACAGCATGAACACCAATCAAATTGTTTTGCATACCTTTTGCCGTGTCCAACCATGTTGCTGGTTGTGCCTGTGAATTCTTGCCAACTGCAAAATTATAAGCACAGTGATTCTTGGTAACTGAATTTAAAATATAAGATATAAATAATGGAATTAGGGGAAAATGCACAGGAAAATGGTGCCAGTCTATGTTCTACATGTAACTCCATCCCATATTCTACTCTATTCCATCCAAAATTCTACACCTTATTTGTACACTATAGCCTATTGTCCTATTGATATTAGTAAGAGAGACACTGCCCACTCCAGGAGACATTACCCGGATGACAAGACAACAAACCATCCGTTCTTTGATCTACACGGCTTGTTGGCTAAAAGGTATGGCCTGACATCGCTTCAATTTTTCTGTCGACCAATGGTTGGTGTGAATCGATTAGAAGAACGTAAAATCTGTTCAAACACTTTGGTGAGACTAGTAGCACGATGTTTGACATGGTTCTTCATTGTGTGGTCAAGAGGGTGACTGATTATTTAAAACCTAAGGATCCAAAATTTCATGATGCCCATCAGTGGATAAGAGGTGATTGAAGGGTCTATCCACACCTCGAGGATTGCATTGGTGCACTAGATGGTACTCATATTCGGGCATTCGTTCCTGGTGATCAACAAGTGAGATACATTGGAAGGTCAGGCATTGCATCACAGAACGTGCATTTCACATATGCACCAATTGATCAGCCAGGTACCATGGATGACACAAGTGTTATGTCATGCTATGAGAGTAAATCGAGATGTCTTCCTACATCCTCCAAAGGGTAATCCACTCTGCCTTATGGAGGATTTTGTCTCTTCAATGGTCACTTACATTGAATTAAGTTACCTCATGTTAAAGGCCACTATTACAAGTAGACCATCCAGGGTGAGAGATATGCTCCTGAGTTTCATAGCGTTGTGAAGCCAATTTACTCCAAAGGAAAAGTTCAATAGAGTGCACATATTTGTGTGTAATGTGGCTGAATGAGAATTTGGTGTGCTGAAGACGAAGTTGCAAATTTTGCTATAGATGTGTAATTATCTGATGGACAAGCAAGAAAATGATAATTGCAGCTACCTTGCCACTACACAACTACATACGCGGGGACTAAACTGGACATCAATATTTCCAAAGGTGACAATGAGACCAAAGTTATGTCCTAACCACCCCATCCAGGTACAAATAATACCAAAAATCTCAGATGCTTCGACATCAGAATTTGAATGAGAAGTCTATCCATACTTTCCGTAACGGGCTTGCAACCCATATTAGGCTCTTCTGTGACATGCCTATGGCATGCATTTTATTCACGCAACTGCAATTCTGATGGTCGAATTCAGTGGTGAACCTAGTTTATGAACACTTATCATCGGCGCAAGGCACAAGCTGTAATGCATGTTGTACAAGTTATTTCCTATTCATGTGACTGTTTGGCCAACCATTGAAAAACAAATTGGCTCACCCTCACCTTAAAGCAGCAATGCACCCAGGAAAGAAAAAAAAGGTACCATGCAGCAATTGAGTTTTCGAGAGGGTGAAATAGGATCACTCAAGTGTACATCAATCAACCCTCAAAATGCCCGTAAAAAATATCAACCCTTGAAATGAATCTGGAGCTAACATGTTAGCCAAGCAGTTTCATATAGCTCCAGAGTTCACAAGTGGTGCTGGTAATAGGCATAGGTAAGATCTAGAGCTGAAAAGTTGAAAAGGGTGGAGTGAAGCTCTTCCAAACAGGGCCTGAATTTCATTTGTATTGATCATTATCAAATTCCGTAAATGGTTGTCTCGTGTGACATATTTGGACCCGAACAACCTCGTCGCTGCTGGTTGGTAAGCTACAGATGATGCTTGTGGATCCGATGCACGTAGTAACACCTAGTAAAACAGGCAGCTGGCTTATAAAAAAACGTTGACCAACGGGGAATGATCCCTCCTTTGGCTATATGTTGTTAGGTAGGATGAGACTCTCCCAGCGGATGGACGCTAGGATGATAACCCGGTTTAAAGTTCGCCCCTCCCTGCGAAATTACCGTGAGATGGGGATTCGAACCCGGTTGGCTGGCTGCGCACTCGCTTGCCTTGCCACCAAGCTAGAACTCAGTTCTCAGGCAGCTGGCTTATCACATTGACATTGCCTACCCGAGCGAGCAAAATAGGCATACACAGAAGCTCGTGCTACCCCATTCCCCGCCCCAGCTGCCACCGAACGGCCAAATGCGCATCGGTTGTTGCCCGTTAACCAATCACAAATCCAATCCGCGAGCATAGATAGAATCAACACCGGAGACGAGATTGAATCGACGCACCTGCACGAAGGCGGCGGCAGCAATGGCGGCGTCGATGGCAGCGAGCGCGGTCTCGGCTGCGATTATCGGCAGCGGCAGGCAGCCCCCGGGGGCGTCGTCGCGGAGGAGCCCGTAGCGGCCCATGTCGGCGGACGGGGAGCTTTGCTGAGGATCAGCGCGCGGCTCGGGGCACCGGGCGGCGCATCCCGGGGCGGGTGGGAGGCCCCGGGGCTAGGGCTCCGGCGAGGATTGGCGCGGAGCGGAGGGGACGAGCTCGGCCGGAGGCGGGGGTGGTGGTGGAGGTGGAGGTGGAATTGACTGGAGGAGGAGGGAGGGAGGCAGCGCCTGTTGGATTGGAAAGCTCCCGGGACCTTGGTCGATCCCGGTGGGATGTTCGGCTGAAACCTGGCGATGCCAATGTGGGGCCGCTCTGGAATCACCGTCCGTTGGTACGGCCGCTCGATCTCCGTGTCTCATTCACAGCACAGAGCTGCTCAATACTTCTTTTTCTCCGACAACATCGAGGTGTTCAATTCTTTCCTTTCCTGGGTCTTTTCTAGAAACTGTATTCTTCAGTTTAAGAAAATTTTACCAAGAGGAAAATTACGGTGTATTATGTTGTTCTTCCTCTCGCTCTCCTCGACTCTACTCCCCTGATAGCCGTTTCTCACTCGCGGCTCTTGTCCCCTTTCTCTTTGTCGGGTTCGTCGACTAGAGTGGGGAAAGGAGGGGCGGCCGTTTCTCCTATGTCCATATTTGGTGTAGGGCTAGGCCTAGGGTTTGTGCTTGGGTTGCCTTTGTGGTGCTTGGCATGATGCCATGGAATCTTGTCAGTCTGATGTCTTCGCGCAATGTTGGACGGTTGTCGATGACTCTCTCAAATTAGCTTGTAAGGTGGAGGCCTGGTGTTGGGGGGGGGGGGGGTCCGTTGAGGCCTTATTCAAGCGCGGTGGAGCTCATTATGTTGGTGATTTCACCCGATTTGTTCGTGATGGTGGGCGAAGAGAGGGTGATCTAGCCGTCGAGATCTAGAGTTCCTTGGGAAGAACGTGAAGTTGTGATGTGTTGCAGAGTTCTTCAACGACGATGTTTTCAAGACAGCGTTATCTTCGGCCAATGGGGAGGCTACTCCGCGCTCTGGTGCCATGTGCGTCCGAGCCTTTTCTTCATCTTGGTCAACGTGCCTCACGGGAAGATCTTCGACTTCGGCAAGACACCAACACATGACTCGCTCCAAGTGGCATAGTCCCTGATGCCAAGGTGGGTGGTAGTGCCTTCAGATCTCGGCACAACAGCTGTAGAGAAGGGCTATATTTGCATTTTTACCTTCCTTTTTGAGGTCCTTTTTTTGTAAAAAGCAAGGACCATGCTGTATTTTCTATTTATAATTGTAAACCCACCCCTTTGGGAATGTATTTCTCGGATCCTTTGGGACCCTTCTTTGTTCGAAAAAATTGTATGATTTAGAAAAGCATCGCTGATAAATTGAGATTATAGAAACATCTTAGCCATTTGGTTACTCTTATGTTTGTTTTGCATGCACGTTGGCCCCATGACTCCTGGGAGCCTAGTAGGTCATATTCAATACATGTTTGGTTGTCTACATCATTGAAAAAAAAAAGATCATTCAAAAAACATTGCCCATGCATGAGAATATAAATTATTGTCATTGGTTGCATTTGTGGTTGGTTAGAATGATGTAATCTTGGGTGCTTGGTTGCACGAGGCTCAATGTGGTTACCTTTCACCTCGTGTGGTGAGGTTATTGACTTGGTTATATTATTGTTGTCATTGCATGCTACATGAAAGTGATTATACACATAAAAAGAAAAGCAAGAATAGCACAATCACACCAAACTCGATGATGATCAAAATCATTAATTTTACTTTTACCAATCTGATCTCCATCCTTGCATACTCCAAGATTTACTCTTTGATTGGTCTTCTCTTTTTTTGACTTGGAACGCTGACATTCCATTAAACTTGGACGGCAAGATCGCCGTACAGAGCCCTGCTTACAACATCAGGAACGTGCTCATACCACACCTGGTGGTCATTTTGCACTCCAGCCATGCCTAACGCTGCCAGTAAATGTGCTGGTTTGTTCATTGTACGGGGCACATAACTTACAACATAATCAATGAGGAAATTGTCTAGAATGAACTTGGTTTCAGCTATAATGGCTCCCAGCCTTGACAGATCATACGAAGAGGATGCCAAAGCATGCTTGAGAGTGAGACAGTCAGTAGCAAAAATTGCCCTCCCGATTCCCAGGTTGCTGGCCATTCTCGCTCCCAGTAGCAAGCCCACAGCTTCAAGAGAGGGTCAGACGCATGAGGGACAGCTCCAGCCGCAGCAAACACCAAATCACCATTGCAATCTCTGCCAACCACACCCCAACCTCCATTACCATTCTCTGCATGAAAAGCCCCATCAGAGTTGATTAAGATCCAGTCCGTGGGAGGAGCCTCCCAGGTCGCGATGCCTTTAGAAATAGTCGCTGGTTTCTTGCCTAGAAGTACATGCCACTCCAAAAAATGTGCTCGGACAGAGAACACCAGCTCATTCAGACTCAGCCTCCTCTCACCCCTATTTGCCTTGTTCCTTTCCGTCCACCAGCACCAGATGAATGCAATGGACAACATCTTCTTGTCAGGAGGCAGCTTCAGGATATTGTCGATCAATTGTAGCCCCGAGTTGCAGGACATCAGACTTTGTTGGACTTCTTCAAGGGACAGGACACGCCAGGCTTTTCTAACTTCAGAGCAGCTAACAAAGAGGTGGCCACCATTTTCAAAAAAGCGATTGCAAATGGCACATCTAGTATCCAGGTCAATGTGTTTCCTCTCAATATTCATCCGCAGCGGGAGACTGTCGTGCCCAACCCTCCACAGGAAGTGGTGCACTTTGGGTGGGCACTCCAACTTCCAGATACCTTTCCACACGCTTTGTTCCCAAATGCTTCCCCTCCCGCCATGAGCAGAACCAGCTTGTCGATCCGCATCCGCAGCAAAGGCAGCGACCTTATAAGCCGATTTGACAGAGAAAATGCCGCGATTGTCATAGTGCCAAGCAACTTGGTCGTCCCACTTGCCAAAGATGGGAATCTTCAGGATATTTTCAGCATCTCTTGGGTCGAAAACACTCTTGACCAGTTGGCAGTCCCAGGTGGTACCATCAGCAATGATGAGATCAGAAACCCAGGTGATTTGGTTTGACCCTCGCAACGTGCAAGGTCTCCGCGTAGAGCTATCAGGAATCCACGGATCCTCCCAAATACGGATATGGGTGTCATTCCCCACCCTCCAGATGATTCCCATCTTAAGGACCTGAATCCCTTTCAGAATGCTCCGCCACACATAGCTCATTCCAGGGGTTGGGCTGGCACTAAGGACTTCCCCATCAGCAAAGTACTTTGCTTTTAGGACTCTGGCACATACAGAGTTTGGGGCTTGAAGGAGCCTCCAACCTTGGCGCGCAAGCATAGCAATGTTGAACTCGTATATGTCCCTGAACCCTAGCCCACCTTCCTCCTTAGGTTTCATCATATTCTTCCAGCTGACCCAGTGTGCCTTGTTTTCGTTGTCTTGTTGCGACCACCAGTACCGACATATCATCTCTTTTGTTGAAGGATGGATTTCAGGTTCTTCGGCAATCACACTCTTGATAGATTAATGCTTACTATTGCGTGAAGTTATGACCATACTTTGTCTTGTTGTCGGTAAACCTTAATTTTTTTAAGGATCAAGGTATTGTAACTTTGTCGCATCTAGACAAAATATATGTTTCTACCGTACATGTCCTTCTGTTTTCGGTTATTTTTTTGCTTCGACATTTATTCCTTCGGCTTATTTTTGTTTTACATCCCTTTCGAAACAGTACCATTTTCAACCTACTTGCAATGTTGCACTTCTAGCGAGTCATGGTCAAGAAAGAGCTGAACATAGTCTTGAGCTAATTAAGGAATTAGTAGGATATCAACAAGGAAAGAAATTGTCAAGATCTATGCCCAAGGTCAAAGAAGTAGGACATGCTTGTCAAGTCCACTTTTTGAAATAATTGGAAGTCAAAAGACGAGGGATGAGTGGTGAGAAAACATATAACAAAAGATTTGACTATTTCGCTCTGTCTCATGTGTGTTTGTTTATGGGTTTTAGGGATATAATAGCTCCCTCCACCGGAGAGCTTGGACCATCACGCATCATATGATATTTCTCCAACTCCATTTTATCCTCCGGCTTTGGTAAATTCTGCCAAAGTTATACACAAACAAAAATATGTATTTATGCACTGCAACAGGACTTGTGATTATCTTGTATAATCTTGCTTGTTAGAGCATGTCTAGCAGGCCCCCTACTTTTCTGTCCCGTAAAACGCGAGTATTTCGCCCTGTATAAAAAAATACTCCTAGCTAGATCGTTCTGTCTAGCAGACTCCGTATTTCACCCCGTAAATTTGAAAATTTTAAAACCCCAGGAAACTTGTTCATATTCATAGGTCATAGATAGTCGATCATACATACGGATCAACATATATACATACGGAATTGCGCGATCCTAAATGGATCGCGACTTCTAGTCGGAGAGGTCGATGATGTAGCGGTCCGCCTCCGTCTCCCGCGCATGCGCCTCCTTCATGGCGGCGATGGCCGCCGCCTTCTCTTCTTCCTCCGCCCTCTTCTTGTCGGTGTCGTCCTTGAGGGACGCGGCTATCGCCTGCAAGAAGAGGGGGTCTTCCTCCTCGTCCGCCTCCTCTTCCTCGTCGCCGGCGAGCGAAGCTCCTCCGCCGTTGGTGCTCCCGGTGCGCGCGTCCCATGCCGCCTTCGCCCGGCGGTTCCTCTCCCACTCGGCGCGCCACTTCTCGAACTCGGGGCCGCTCATCGGTTTGAGCGGCGGATCTTCCTTGTACCAGCGCCCGCCCGCGGCGAACTCACGGAGCGACGGCGGCACGTACAGGGCGCCGGCGTACCTGCAAGCCGCACGCCGACTCCCGACGGCGGACCGCTTGCATTGGAGCCGCCACGCCTCCTCGACGGTGTCCGGCGAGCGGGGTCGCTTCGATCCGCTCGCGGGCGACGCGGTATTGCTGCGTCGTCTGTACAGCACTAATGCGGAGGCGAGCAGCGCGGGATTTCTCGTCGGAGCTAAGTGGGAAGGCGGCGGCTCACGGCGGAGCTAGGGTTGCGAGTGAGGGGGTTTCTCGCCCGGTATAAGTAGGGGGTGGCGGTGCGGATTTCTTGGGCCCCGTATTCCACCGAAACAGGCTGGCCCGAATACAGGGCCTGCTATACTGCCCAAACCGCGTCTGCCCCGTATCCCGCCGAAATTTTACGGGGTGGGCGGGTTTTAAGAGGCACGCGGGGCCTCTAAGAGCATGTCTAACAGGCCCCTTAAAACCCGCCCACCCCGTAAAATTTCGGCGGGATACGGGGCAGACGCGGTTTGGGCCGTCTAGCAGGCCCCGTATTCGGGCCATCCCGTTTCGGCGGAATACGGGGCCCAGGAAATCGGCCCCGCCGCCCCTACTTATACTGGGCGCAAGTGCGAGTGAGGGGTTAACCCCTCACTCGCAACCCTAGCTCCGCAGTGCGCCGCCGCCTCCTCCATCCTGCTCCGGCGAGAAATTCCTCACTCCCCCGCGCCGCATTCCACCCCATCTCCGGCATGGACTCCCGCCGCCGCGATGCCGCCTCGCCGGCGAGCGGATCGAGCGATCCCGCTCGCCGGACAACGTGGAGGATGCCGGCGGCTTCAATGCAAAAGATCCGCCACCGGGAGCCGCCGCGCGCCTTGCAAGTACGACGGCGGCGCATTCGTCCCGCCGAAGCTCCGTGACTTCACGCGGGGCGGCCGCTGGTACCACGAGGACCCGCCGCTCAAACCGATGAGCGGCCCCAAGTTCGAGGAGTGGCGCGCCGAGTGGGAGCGCCGCCGCCGGGTGAACGAGGCATGGAGGGCGACCATCGGGAGCACCAGCGGCGGAGGTGCTCCGCTCGCCGGCGAGGAGGAGGAGGAGGAAGACGAGGACCAGGACCCCGCCTTCTTGAAGGCGATTGAAGAGTCCCTCAAGGACGCCGACGAGAGGAAGAGGGCGGAGGAGGAAGATAGGGCGGCGGCCATCGCCGTCGTGAAGGAGGCGGAGGCGCGGGAGGCGAAGGCGGAGGCCGACGGGTACATCATCGACCTCTTCGACTAGAAGTCGCGATCCATGATCGCGCATTTTGTATGTAGGTACGTCGATTCCTATGTATGATCGACAAACTATGAATGAACAAGTTTCCCGGGGTTTTAAATTTATAAATATACGGGGTCAAATACGGGGTCTGCTAGACGGAACGGTGTATCTACGAGCATTTTTTATTTTTTTATACGGAGCGAAAAAGCGGCGAAATACGGGGCAGAAAAGTAAGGGGCCTCCTAGACGTGCTAAGAGCATAAGCTTTGAGAACTTAGCGAAATAGACCATTTGGAGGCTTCGGGCCACGAAGGAGCACGAATTCTGAAAAGAGTTCACGAGACACCTGAGATTGCTACTGTACATTGAACGCAACAGTGAAACATCTAAAGAAAGAACTCAAGATTTGGTAGTACCATACATCACCCTACAAAATTTTGCTCCGGGAGCGAACAGAGACAGCAACGGGGCACTCCGTGTTCTCTCAACGGAAAAGAAACTACAGTACTCCGTACTAAAAAGAAAAGAGACGGAAGGGAAGATAAAAAACAGAACAGGCATCACGAGGATGAGCATGCGGCCACGGGCCACTGGGATCCATTCCATCCACCGAGAGCTTCGGAGTTACGAGGGCCGCCTCCCGCGGCGACGGATCAGGTCGTCGGGCACACAGATCAGACCAGATCAGATCAAATGTGGCAGCCGCAGCAGAGGAAGAAGCCGCAGAGCGCGGCGGAGAGGACGACGGCCTCGGCGGCGTAGAGGACGTGGAAGAGCGCGTCGTCGAGGAGGGCCACCACCAGGCCCGCCTTCTCCTCCCACCTCCACTGGTACGCCCGCGCGCTCTGCGCCTGCAGCTGCACGCCCTTGAGCCACCCGAGCGCCATGCCTCCCTCCTCCTGCCTAGGTTCTTGCGGATGTGTCACTTTCTGGTGGTGGCTGGTTCGATTTGAGGGAGAGGCCGGGAGGCAGTGATAGATGCGTCAACCAGATATGGCCTCGGCCGGACGGAGGTTCTCGAGTTCGAATTGAGATGTTGGGACAGCGGGGGTGGAAGGGGACAGGAGGGGTTTGCTGGTCCCTGCCCCGTGTAGAGATGCTGATGAGTGAGAACTTGATCAGGGCCACGTTTCTCCGTTGTTTTGGGGAGTTCCTGTAGTATATCGAAGTTGCTTTCACGAACCACGATTTGGACACGGTTAAGTTAATGACTCACTCGCAGATGTCCTGCAACCGTATTTGTCCTCCAAGTGCTTAGAGCATCTCCAGGCGTCTTCTCCTGAAACCCTTTTTTTTATCCGGATAAACGAAAACAGTCCAGCCGCGGTTTCGGAACCTCGTTTTGCCCGAATTTAGGCTTTCATCCGTCTGGCGAGCCCAGGTCATCCTCAGCCTCAGGGAAGCGCTCGGGGACTCCGGACGAAATGAAAGCGCGGGAAACATCGAGGCCGCGCGGATGGTGGCCCAGACTTGTCGGCGACACAGGCAAATCGTCTTCCGCACGCTTCAAAAGCCTACTGTCGGTCAGACTTCGCCGGACGCGCAGCTTCCACGCAGCGTCGCCTCGGATTCACGCGCGGCTCCCTCTATTTATCGTGGAACCTACCGTGTCTCGCCGCATTCACCACCGCCGTCTCCCTCCTCTCCCCAGTCCTTTCTTCTCTCCCCAATCCACCTCCACCAGCGAGCAATGGCGGGCCACGGCGCGGCGAACAACAGCTTCGACCGATGTTCCCTACACCAGTGGGAGGCTGGACTCCTGCACATGGCGAGCTACCCGGCGCCGCCGGACTTCCGCGTGCCCGGAGGATGGCGCCTGAGCGCGGGGGGAGTCCCGATCCCACCGCTTCCGGTGGGAGGCGACGAGCTCGACGCCGCTATCGACGCTGTGCTGGTCACCCTCACCGACGAGCAGCGTGCGGATGAGCGGTACCGCGCAGACAACTACGACGCCTGGAACGAGTTCTTCCGTCTCCGGCATGAACGGGAACTCGCAGCGTACGACGGTCCTCCCCCTCCTCCAGCGCGTAACAACGCCGCCGGCCGCCGCCGCTGGTGGGGTGCGCCGGGCCGCACGCTCACCCGTGTTCTCGCGCACATCGAGGCCGGCAACTCCCCCCTGGGGATGCCGCCGGCGGCGCCGAATGCCGGGAACTCGAGCGACGATGATATGTAGTAGTTTATGTTTCCATGTCGCCGAATTCATATATATGTACGAACTCGACCTATATATGTACAAACTCTCCTATATATCTTAAATATCATTAAATTTCGCTTATGTTTGAACGAGTTTCGCCTAGTTTTGTCTGAATTTGCCGTATTTTGTCAAAAACTTTCATCCATCCTGGGCTCGCCGCTGGGAAAATGGGCCTCCCCAGGCCAAAAAAAATACATTCATCTGGCGCTAAATTGCACCGGATTTTGGCCTAGGGAGCCGATGGCACGTGATGCACACGTCCGTTGGGAACCCCAAGAGGAAGGTGTGATGCGCACAGCAAGTTTTCCCTCAGAAAGAAACCAAGGTTATCGAACCAGCAGGAGATGAAGGCCACGTGAAGGTTGTTGGTGGAGGAGTGTAGTGCGGCGCAACACCAGGGATTCCGGCGCCAACGTGGAACCTGCACAACACAATCAAAATACTTTGCCCCAAATTAACGATGAGGTTGTCAATCTCAGCGGCTTGCTGTAAACAAAGGATTAAACGTATGGTGTGGAGAATGATGTTTGTTTGCAAAGAACAGTAGAGAATAATGATTGCAGTAGATTGTATTCAGATGTAAAAGAATGGACCGGGGTCCACAGTTCACTAGTGGTGTCTCTCCAATAAGATAAAAAGCATGTTGGGTGAACAAATTACAGTTGGGCAATTGACAAATAGAGAGGGCATAACAATGCACATACATATCATGATGACTAATATGAAATTTACTTAGGGCATTACAACAAAGAACATAGACCGCTATCCAGCATGCATCTATGCCTAAAAAGTCCACCTTCGGGTTAGCATCCGCACCCCTTCCAGTATTAAGTTGCAAACAACAGACAATTGCATTAAGTACTGTGCGTAATGTAAACAATACAAATATCCTTAGACAAAGCATTGTTGTTTTATCCCTAGTGGCAACAGCACATCCATAACCTTAGAACTTTCTGTCACTGTCCCAGCTTCAATGGAGGGATGAACTCACTATCGAGCATTAATACCCCCTCTTGGAGTTACAAGTATCAACTTGGCCAAAGCCTCTACTAGCAACGGAGAGCATGCAAGATCATAAACAACACATATATGATAGATCAATAATCAACTTGACATAGTATTCCATATTCATCGGATCCCAACAAACACAACATGTAGCATTACAAATAGATGATCTTGATCATGATAGGCAGCTCACAAGATCTAAACATGATAGCACAAGAGGAGAAGACAACCATCTAGCTACTGCTATGGACCCATAGTCCAAGGATGAACTACTCACGCATCGGTCCGGAGGCGATCATGGTGATGTAGAGTCCTCCGGTGATGATTCCCCTCTCCGGCGAGGTCTCTGGAGGCGATCTCCTGAATCCCCCGAGATGGGATTGGCGGTGGCGGCGTCTCTGGAACTTTTCTCGTATCGTGGCTCTCGGTAATAGGGTTTTCGCGACGGAGAGAATATATAGGCGAAGGGGCAGAGTCGGGGGGGGCTCGAGGGGCCCACCCCATAGGGCGGTGCGCCCCCCTCCTGGCCGCGCCACCAGGTGGTGTGGGGCCCCCTCGGCTCCCATTCTTTTCCTCTTCGGACTTCTGGAAGGCTCCGTGGAAAATAAGACCCTGGGCTTTTGTTTCGTCCAATTCCGAGAATATTTCCTGTGTAGGATTTCTGAAACCAAAAACAGCAGAAAAACGAGAACCGGCGCTTCGGCATCTTGTTAATAGGTTAGTGCTGGAAAATGCATAAAAATGATATAAAGTGTATATAAAACATGTGAGTATTTTCATAAAACTAGCATGGAACATAAGAAATTATAGATACGTTTGAGACGTATCAAGCATCCCCAAGCTTAGTTCCTACTCGCCCTCGAGTAGGTAAACGATAACAAGGATAATTTCTGAAGTGACATGCTAGTATCATAATCTTGATCAATACTATTGTAAAGCATATGAGATGAATGAAGTGATTCGAAGCAATGGTAAAGACAATGACTAAACAACTGAATCATATAGCAAAGACTTTTCATGAATAGTACTTTCAAGACAAGCATCAATAAGTCTTGCATAAGAGTTAACTCATAAAGCAATAAATTCTTAATAGAAGGTTTTGAAGCAATACAAAGGAAGATATAAGTTTCAGCGAGTTGCTTTCAACTTCAACATGTTTATCTCATGGATAATTGTCAACACAAAGTAATATGATGAATGCAAATAAGCAAGTATGTAGGAATCAATGCACACAGTTGACACAAGTGTTTTCTTCTAAGATGGAAAGAAGTAGGTAAACTGACTCAACATAAAGTAAAAGAAAGACCCTTCGCAAAGGGAAGCAGGGATTACTTATGTGCTAGAGCTTTTTATTTTGAAAACATGGAAACAATTTTGTCAACGGTAGTAATAATTCATATGTGTTATGCATAAAACATCCTATAAGTTGCAAGCCTCATGCATCGAATACCAATAGTGCTCGCACCTTGTCCTAATTAGCTCGGATTTCCATGGATTATCATTGCATTACATATGTTTCAACCAAGTGTCACAAAGGGGTACCTCTATGCCGCTTGTACAAAGGTCCAAGGAGATAGATCGCATTTGATTTCTCGTTTTTGATAAATCTCAACTTGAGGACATCCATACCGGGACAACATAGAAAACAGATAATGGACTCCTCTTTAATACTTAAGCATTCAACAACAGATAATATTCTCATAAGAGATTGAGGATTAATGTCCAAACTGAAACTTCCACCATGATACATGGCTTTGGTTAGCGGCCCAATGTTCTTCTCTAACAATATGCATACTCAAACCATTTAATCATGACAAATCACCCTTACTTCAGACAAGACGAACATGCATAGCAACTCACATGATATTCAACAAAAGTGTAATAGTTGATGGCGTCCCCAGAAACATGGTTACCGCTTAACAAGCAACTTAAAAGAAATAAGATACATAAGCGACATATTCTTTACCACAATAGTTTTTAAGCTACTTTCTCATGAGCTATATATTGCAAAGACAAGGAATGAAATTTTTAAAGGTAGCACGCAAGCAATTTACTTGGAATGGCAGAGAAATACCACATAGTAGGTAGTTATGGTGGACACAAATGGCATAGGTTTTGGCTCAAGGTTTTGGATGCACGAGAAGCATTCCCTCTCAGTACAAGTATTTGGCTAGCAAGGTTGTTTGAAGCAAACACAAGTATGAACCGGTACAGCAAAACTTACATAAGAACATATCTAGACTTTTAGAGAGACCAATGCTACGTCTCCAATGTATCTATAATTTCTGATGTTCCATGCTAGTTTTATGACAATACCTACATGTTTTGTTCACACTTTATAATGATTTTATGCATTTTCCAGAACTAGCCTATTAACAAGATGCCACAGTGTCAGTTCCTGTTTTCTACTGTTTTTGGTTCCAGAAAAGCTGTTCGGGCAATATTCTCGGAATTCGACGAAACAAAAGCCAAACATCTTATTTTACCGGGACGGACCAGAACACCGAAGGAGAGACGGAGAGGAGGCCCAGGGCCTCCACACCACAGGGCGGCGCGGCCAGGCCCCCAGGCGCGCCAGCCTATGGGGTGGGCCCCCTAGGCACCCCCTCGCGCCGCCTCTTCGCCTATATTATCCCTCGCGACGTAAAAACCCTATAGCAATTGACGAAACTCCAGAAAGACTCTAGGGGCGCCGCTACCATCGCGAAACTCCAATTCGGGGGACAAAATCTCTGTTCCGGCACGCCGCCGGGACGGGGAAGTGCCCCCGGAAGCCATCTCCATCGACGCCACCGCCTCCATCATGCCCCGTGAGTAGTTCCCCCATGGACTATGGGTTCTAGCAGTAGCTAGTTGGTACTCTCTCTCCCATGTAGTTCAATACAATGATCTCATGAGATGCCTTACATGATTGAGATCCATCTGATGTAATCGGTGTTGTGTTTGTTGGGATCCGATGGATTGTTACATTATGATTAGTCTATCTATAAAGTTTGTGAAGTTATTGTTGTTGCAATCTTGTTGTGTTTAATGCTTGTCACTAGTGCATGAGTGGCATGATCTTAGATTTAAGCTCTATACTTATTGCTTAGATTGTATCTACAAGTTGTTTGCACATGTCTATGTCCGGAACCCGAGGCCCCAGAGTGACAACAACTGGGATAACTGGAGTGGAAGGCTTAGATATGAGATCACATGTTTTCACCAAGTGTTAATGCTTTGCTCCGGTGCTCTATTAAAAGGAGTACCTTAATTACCAGTAGATTCCCTTGAGGCCCGGCTGCCACCGTACTGGTAGGACAAAAGATGTTATGCAAGTTTCTCATTGCGAGCACGTATGACTATATATGGAAAACATGCCTACATGATTAATAAATTGATGTTCTGTCTTAATGCTATTTCAATCCTATCAATTGCCCAATGTGGTGACCCGACATACCACTGCATGGTGTAGTATGCAAGTCTGATATAACTCCAATGAAACAACGTTCCACTAGTATTATATCGCTCAGAGTGGTACAACAGAAACATATGCGGGTCCAAGGCATGTCTATAGAATTACAACATCGACTCTTTACAAAAGATCCACACATCCTCCTACTTTACAATGAGGTTAAACTGCAAATAAACTCCAGAAGAACGACTCGTGGTCTAATCCTATTACGAACTCTATTTGTAGAGTATTTAACTAGCTATAGAGGCTAAGAATAGATTCTAGCTAAGTAGGAGCTAAGTTTAGGAAACTAGTTCCCTTCTATGGCTAAACTAGGTTTTCTCCTTGATGTATGTGGTATCTAACTCCTCTGATAGGGTCCTGTCTCTTGAAGTAGTTGTTGACTCCTCGGCCTTCGAGTTGCACTGTAGATCCTCCTTCGATGCCTTCATATCTAAGCAGGGATTTAAGAGTGGGATGAGTACGAGCGTACTCAACAAGTTCATTATAGGAAAGAGGTGTTTAATGCACTAGCTACAGCATTAGACCGTAAAGTCTAATACCAATGCAAGTTTTCATAACCATTTCTTCAAAAGGTTGCTTTTATTCGGAAGAACTATGTCCGCCAGCCTTCACCGGTTTACTAGAACTTCATGGAGCTCCTTTCCGGCAGCGTTCGCGAGTTCCATATCCCGGAACGGGGAGTGACAGTCACGGTTCTTTACACTCTGCAGAGGTGTGTTGCTTTACCCATAAGAGATCTTAACCTTGGTGCCAACCAGGTGTACATTCCTGTCCACACTTCCTATGGTGTGAGGCCCGGTATAAGGTCTAGCCAATCATGTTCCTCCGCTACCTCGAACACCCACCCGTTGTTGCATGCGCCGACCCTGGGTCCACGCCGGTCCCATTATTCCTGTAGATTTCAAGGTGGACCCCGACCACGACGTCGATCGCTGGGCTCTACCATACACTCCTACGCCGGTAGCTGCAACCCATCATAGACCGCAATACCGTGGGGACTTAGGACTCCCCAGCCTCACCGCTTGCTCCTTCGGGCGACAAGTGTACTACGGACTATGCCGTGGGGACTTAGGACTCCCCGGCCTCACCGCTTGCCCCCTTGGATTACAAGTGTACTACGGTAAAGCGCATCCGTTGATGAACGAGAGGTGGAAACACTTTTGACTACTCCGTCCCACTCCGGATCTTATGGTTAACATGGGTATTACGGCACAAGAATCATCGGCGACATTTGTTGTTTAATCCTAGATGGATATAAACCCGTGCAATGGAACCTCCACCATATCAACACAATCCATGGTTCCATTGCCCACCACATAGTCATATTCATAGTTATGAAAGTAGTGGTTTTGATTTTTATGCAATAGTGATAACCATAATACTTTGCAAGTAATTTGATAGAAATACTCAAATGACATGAGCAAGTGATGAACTTGCCTTTCTTGATCGCAAGATTATGCGGACAAGGTCTTCGATACGCAATAACTCCAAATTCTGAAATAGCATCATCGTCCGGTAAGGACGATGTTTAAAAGATTGGCAAGGATGCAATAATGCATAAGAATGAGATGCAATCGCTCTAAGCGTGACCTAACCCCGATGATTTAGGATCAGTGAGTTGTAATGATTAGTTCGGGGTGTGTTGCACTTTTAGAGTGATTCACAAACAAGGTTCTTATTCAGGGTTGTGTTGTTTTAGAATTATAAGCAGGTGGCAAAATGAATAGTAACAATCATACACAACCAGGAATAGTAGATGTATAATAAGTAAAGAGCAGTTGTCAATACATGGTTGATGATTACTTATTATATAATTCAAAAGAATAACTTTTGAAGAACATGTTCTTAAATAAAGAACAAGTATGATAATTAGGTTGAGGGGGTTCTATGGTTGACTATGGTTTCAGTTAGTTTCTGGAGTAAGTATTTGATGGATCACAACCTAGGTGGATTCCTCAGTTACTAGGCTTGTATTGTTGAATTAAGCCTAAACATCTTAATTACCAATAGTTGCTATCAAGGTGGCATACCTTGTTGGTGATAGTTGGCTAGGGTTTATAGGTCCTTATAAGCAGGGTTGATGATGGTTCTTTATTTACTTCAAAAGAATAACTTTTG
The DNA here is from genome assembly GCF_022539505.1 of Lolium rigidum. Taxonomy (NCBI): domain Eukaryota; kingdom Viridiplantae; phylum Streptophyta; class Magnoliopsida; order Poales; family Poaceae; genus Lolium; species Lolium rigidum. The sequence continues at coordinate 111,009,359 of NC_061513.1, read as the reverse complement.
AAGAACATACTTCTTAAGTAATAAGAAGTATTACAATTAAGGTTGAGGTTGGCTTGTATTAGCCATTGGATCTCTAAGTAGAGAATGGTTGGTTCCAAAATAGGATGGTTCGTAAGTATCTCACACTAGTAGGGTTTAGTGGAACGAGGTTATGTAATGCAATATAGTAGGGATGGTTGCTGTTAGGGTTCATCACAATGGTGTGATGATAATTAAAGTTACTTCAAGATGATAATTCTAAGGATATGAGCTAGGGTTTGCATTTGGTTGACCCTATTTGATCAACCATGTTGGATAGGGATGCATATATGGGATACTAAATGATTGATAAAAGAGCTCCTACATTTTATGTGGACATGGTAAGTATTTATTTGCTAATTATGGTTCTATGGATCAAAAGGAAAATATCATGATCACTTATCCTGACCTAGGTTTTAGGTTAGAAACAAATTAGGGTTCATATGAATAAATGGAGCTAGGTTGCCTAATGGTATTAGGGTTTTAGGGTCCCACATGAAATGGTGAGTTCCTAGTTTTCTACCATATGGAACTAGGGTTTCTTAATCACCGTATAGTTCTATGATTAATAACTTCAATTTAAAGTTGAAGTTATTAATAATTTGGGAATAAAAATAATATGGAGTTTGGCACTTTTATTATTTTAAATTTCACTAATAATGATTTAACAGATGGTAAATAAAGAAACAATTAGTTTTAATGTTTTCTTTATTTATTTACTAGTTTTTATTTACTTTTGGAAATTTTTACTAATTATTGAATTTTAATTAATTTTGGAATTAAAATTAAAAGCTTAAATAACAATTATTAAATAATTAAATTTTTATTAAAAATAAAAATTTCATTTTATATTTTTATTGGATAGGGTTTATCTTTATAAGAATTTTGATATCTTATATTTCTTTTTCTGACTTAAATTGAATTTTCTATAATTATTTGAAGTTGCAGTAATTATTCAATTTAAATTTAAAACAGAAAAACGACTGAGTGTACCCGGGTGAGTTTCACCCAGGGTCACTGACGCGTGGGCCATAGGCCAGGTCACCTGCCACGGTGGCTTTGACCGAAGTCAAAATCGCCAAAGTGGCAAGGAGGCTCACTGCCGGCGGGATGTAGGCGACGGCGCCGCCGTTCCCGGGCTCGCGTGGATGAATTAGCTACACCAATCGATCTAACTCGCCGCGGTGAACTCAATGGTACTAGCGCCGCCCCAGAATGGTCGCCGGAGCTCGCTCGCCGGCGAGGCCGAACGGCGGCGGACACGGGCACACGCGGCTAGGATGCTACAGGCGCCGATTTGCTGCAATAGGAAGCTCAGTAGGTGCGTGAGCTCACCGTGAGCACGACGGGCATGTCGGAGAGGCAAGGGGAGGTTGCAGTCGCCGGAATAGCTTGATGCCAGCGTCGAAGAAGATGAGTTCGTCGACGGTGATTCCGAGCATGGCGGCTCGATTCCTTTTGCAGGAATAACAAGTCGAGGTCGGCGGTCACGTTGGTGGTCACGGCGAGGCCTGGGGTGGTCTCCATCGGCGGCGATGGTCGGAGACCGCACGGGCTAGGGTTTGGTCTTGGGCAAAAATTGAGCAGAGGAAGAAGAAGGTCGGGCCAGGGTTCGTCCAGGGATTTATACGGCTCCAGGGCGAGCCTCGTCACACCGTCGATGAAGGAGGGGTCGACAGCGAGAGAGGAGAAGAGGAGCACGGCGTGCTGCTGGCATCCATGCGCGAGAAGAAGATGAGGATGAACTCCTCGTTTTATTTTGACGAAGAGGTAAGTGGGTTGGCGTTGGGCCATGTCTTGGGCTGTGTTCTGGGCCAGTGCTAGGCTCGGCAGCTGGGCTGCTGGTGGGCTGTGGCGGCCAGGTAAGGTCCGAGTGAGCCCCTCCTCTATTTTCATTTCTATTTTTATTTCCTGTTTTCATTTCCTATTTTGTATTCTGCTTTTAATTCAGATTTTAATTGCGGGTTTCTTACGTTGTTAATTCCATTAAGTTGTATAGCAGTGATTATTAAATCATTCTTTCCTTTTGGAACAAGTATTTTATATTTGAATTATATTACATACTTGTGTTTTATTCAAAATAGCACATAGACATGATTTTGTATTTTTATTTTTATTTCATGTCTCACTTGTGAATCAATTTATTTAGATTGTTATAGCTGAGGTTTTCAACTCAAATTATTTTAGAGGTTGTTAATAGGACTTGGCTTCTATTTGATGAGTGATTGACTTACATGTGATGTTATGTGAGCACTAATTTATTAGGGCTTTTCTAATTTTCTATCATAACCCCCTTTAAGTTTATTGCTATTGTTATATTTTAACATCACCATAAAATGCCTAGAGTAAAGTATTACTCTCTTCATGGTTTGATCTTGGTTATAGGAATAGGTGGTTGATTACCACACATGGGTTTCAATTGTGATTTTAAGCACTAGATGTTTCTGAGGTTTAATATGTGAAGCATAAGATTTCATTAATATGCCATTCCAGGGTTCTAATGATATTTACCTAATGACACATGGTTTGAATCTTAATTGTGGTTTAGGTTTTATTTGTGATCACCCAAGTGATACTCAACTAGGGTTGAGATTTAATTCTAGGTTATAGAGATGGGGTGTCTCCATATTGCATGTGCTAGGGTTTAATTTCCCCCAACCATGATAAGGTGGTGGCTTGCTTCATATCTAATGTGCTTCCCAAATTACTAAGGATTTGAGAATGGTTTTTATCTTCTACCAATTTAACTTCTATTATTATCTTCAATTTATCATTAAAGTAACTACATTGGTTATAGTTCTTTTTATAGTTAACTTTGGTCATATGGATATATGGTTTCTCACCATATAAAGCATAGAGTTTAACTCTAAGGTTTTCTTAGGTTGTTTAATTTCTGAAGTATGGATATGGTAGGATTGTACTTATGATCACCAAGTGGTTCACAAGTAAAGGTTGGGATATAAGTCTAGGGTTGCTTACTAGTTACCTCCCTATGATTTCATGTGGTGAATGATACCTACTTATCCTATTGGGGTTTAGATTATCCTCACATACCTCAAGAGCATGATCCTGGATTAGGCATGATCAACTAGTTCTTAATATCTCTACCTCAAGTTCTTAGGGTTTATGCTCATTACTCAATTTATAATGATCAAGGTTTGGACTTCCTAAGGTATCTCTCCTTGAATGGGTTTCTCACTCCCAAGATCAAGTGTTGTCTTGATCAATTAAATATATACTTTCTTTTATAGTTTCTTGAATGGGCATGGTTATGGTTGTCTCAATTATTTTGAGTATAACACCATAGGTTGAGCTTTCTCATTTAGGAATGGTTATTCTAGGGTTTATGGTGTACTCCTAATATCTCCTTAGGTATCTAGGCTAAGGTTTCATTTGTCTAGTTTAATTGGGTTAGTCTCTTCCTCACCTTATCAATTCAGGGGTATGGTATTATTCCATGTGATATTAGGTTATCTGACCACTCCAAGGGAAATGGTTTTCAACCTAATACTTTAATTCAATGATTGTCCTTGAGTCTTAAATAGGTAAAGCTAAGAGTGGTATGAATGGTCTCACTAATTTGGGAAGGACTTGAATGATACTCTAGGGTTCCTCTTGAAGATGATGATTTGAATACTTGGATGTATATCCAAGGTTTAGCTCAAGGTTTGTTATTGCTTCTCTAATAAATACTATAGAACTCTCACCTCTCTAGGTTTGATGTGTAATAACTTGGAATGGAGAAGAATATCTATTTCTGGAGTGGATCTTCTTGTTATAACTCCAATGTTGAAGTGGAGTGAATACCCTGAGGTTTCATGGTAGGATTATGGTTTAGTTTTAAGACAGGGAGAAGATAGTCAAGAATGGTTTCTCCATTTTATTGTTACTTGGTTTGTACTTGAATAGATGTTCTTATGTTATGGCAAGGATTAACATATTATGATCTTTAATAGGATCAAGTAATTGATCCTTGATTATTAAGTTATTGTGTTGGTTGTAATTCCATTTGATCTAACCCTTGAGATCAAATCATCTCTACCCAAAACAAGGTTTTAACAAAGTCACATTGAGGTTTATAGCGCTTGACTTGATGAGCTACTTCAATTCCACCAAGGTCAAGTGAAACTTCGATTCTTGTGGATCTGTTTTACTTTAAAGCGCGAAATTTCCCCAGATTTTCTATGCATGAATGCAATGCACACACCTGTTTCCTCTATTTTTGTAACCCCATTACCTGGGATATTACACCCAACTGTAATTTGTTCACCCAACACTTGTCACTTGTTATTGGAGAGTTACCACTAGTGTAGATAGCTCGGAACCCCGGTCCATCTCTCATCATCATATACTCGTTCCTATATGACGTTGGAAGTAGTATCAACTATTTTCTTGTGCCATTGCCTCTGTGTTACTAGTACTGCTGCTGTGTTACTGTTACTATTGCTCTCATATTACTGCTGCTTTCACATCACCCCTGTTACTAGTGCGTTTCCAGGTGCAGCTGAATTGACAACTCAGTTGTTAAGGCTTATAAGTATTCTTTACCTCCCCTTGTGTCGAATCAATAAATTTGGGTTTTACTTCCCTCGAAGACTGTTGCGATCCCCTATACTTGTGGGTTATCAAGACTATTTTCTGGCGCCGTTGCCGGGGAGGCATAACTCTACTCATAAGTTCACATGGGGAGTACACTCTACCTCTCTCTCTATTTTTTTTTGCTTAGTTTACTTTTGTCTAGTTTATTTGTGCTTAGTTTATTTATGTCTAGTATTATTTTGCTTAGTTTATTTTTGTCTAGTTTGTTTTTGTCTTGTTTTACTTTTCTTATATACTCAAAAATCCATAAAATTTTGAAAAACCGAGAAATTAAAAACTGTTGTTATGGGAGAACCCACAACCTATTTGGAGCTTATTGAAATATATATGAATTATAGAGAATCAAGAACGGGTAAAGTCATGAGTGCTGTGATAGAAAAATTGAATACAATTGCTAAAATCTTGCTTAAACGCCATGATATAAACTGTTGCTCTAAACAGGATACTAAACATCTGAAATTCCAATGTGGCTTTAGTGAAGAAGTTTTAATTAAGAACTATAATTGGAATAACTATATTCATTTTGGGTTCGAAGAGGTAGAACAATTTGTTTTATTTATGGGAGCCTCTGAGATAGAATCCTTCATGTCTAAAAATTACGAAACTTGTGTTGCTTGTAAGGACCTTAAAGATTATGTCTCTTCTATCCTTAATTTTTGCATAGAAAGTTACAGCGATAATCCTTATATCATTGATTATAAAGAGAGACTCATTAATGCACAAGAATGCACTCATAATTTGCAGGAACCTGTGAAAGAAGAAATTGATGAACCTGAAAGCTCATTGGATGAAAAAGAGGAGGAGATTGATAAACCTGAAAGCTCATTGGATGAAAAAGAGGAGGAGAGTGATGAACAAAAGGAGGAAGCATGGATTAGCTACTGATACGTCTCCGACGTATCAATAATTTCTTATGTTCCATGCCACATTATTGATGATATCTATATGTTTTATGCACACTTTATATCGTTTTTATGCGTTTTCCGGAACTAACCTATTGACGAGATGCCGAAGGGCCAGTTCTTCGTTTTCTGCTGTTTTTGGTTTCAGAAATCCTAGTAAGGAAATATTCTCGGAATCGGACGAAATCAACACCGAAGATCTTAGAATTCCCGGAAGCTTCCAGAGCACCGAAGAAGGGCCAGAGGGGAGCCAGGGGGGCCCCACCCCACAGGGCGGCGCGGCCAAGGGGGGGGCGCCCCCCTAGTGTGTGGGCCCCCTGTGGCCCCTCCGACTCCGACTCTTCGCCTATTTAGTCGTCCCTGACCTAAAACCTCGACCCAGTTCGACGAAACCAGAGAAAACCATCCAGAGCCGCCGCCATCGCGAAACTCCAATTCGGGGTCAGAAGTCTCTGTTTCGGCACGCCGCCGGGACGGGGAATTGCCCCCGGAGTCATCTCCACCGCCGTCTCCACCGCCATCTTCACCGCCATCGCTGTCTCCATGATGAGGAGGGAGTAATTCACCCCCGGGGCTGAGGGCTCCGCTGTAGCTATGTGGTTCATCTCTCTCTTTATGTGATATAGTTGAATATCATCTATGTGCTACTCTAGTGATGTTATTAAAGTAGTTTATTCCTCCTCCATGATGTAATGTTGGCAGTGTGTGCATCATGAAGTACTTGGTATATGCTATGATTGTGATCTCTTGTGGATTATGAAGTTAACTATCACTATGATGGTATTGATGTGATCTATTCCTCCTTTCATAGTGTGATGGTAGTAGTGTGCATGCTATGTTAGTACTTGGTTTGGTCGTGTTGATCTATCTTGCACTCTAAGGTTATTTAAATATGAACATTGAATATTGTGGAGCTTGTTAACTACGGCATTGAGGGTTCGTGTAATCCTACACAATTAGTGGTGTTCATCATCCAACAAGAGTGTGTAGAGTAGTCCTATTATGTGATCATAGTTGAGAGTGTCCACTAGTGAAAGCAGGATCCCTGGGCCTTGCTTCCAAGCATCGAATCTCCGTTTGTTTACTGTTTTGTTGCATGTTTACTCGCTACCATATTTTATTCAGATTGCTATTACCACTCATACTCATCCATATTACTTGCATCTCACTATCTCTTCGCCGAACTAGTGCACCTATACATCTGACAAGTGTATTTGGTGTGTTGGGGACACAAGAGACTTCTTGCTTTGTGGTTGCAGGGTTGCTTGAGAGGGATATCTTTGACCTCTTCCTCCCTGAGATCGATAAACCTTGGGTGATCCACTTAAGGGAAACTTGCTGCTGTTCTACAACCCTCTGCTCTTGGAGGCCCGACACTGTCTACAAGAATAGAAGCTCCCGTAGACATCAAGCACTTTTTTGGCGCCGTTGTGTGAGTGCTCGAAGCTATTTCCTTTAGATCCTGCAATTGCATCTTTTTGTTTCTTGTTTTACACTAGTTAGGCATAATGGACAACAATGAGCTTCTTATTTTATTTCCTGAGTTAAGACATGAATTGTGTGATGCGAAAATTAAAGAACCTATGGAGCCTCAATTGCATGCTGGTAGCAATGTCATTAGTATGAACGCAATCACTGCTAATGCTATAGAAAGCTCTAAGCTTGGGGAAGAAGTGTTTGAAAATCCTTTTGCTACTGATCATTATGTGTTTGATACATCTCCTTCTAATAACAATGATGGTATGGTCACAGATAAACCGACTGTGAAAGATAACTATTCTATTTCTTATGATGACAACGTGCCTCCGACCTTTGATGATTATTATAAAGAATGCTATGATATAGATTATAACTATCCTTATGAAACTTGTCATAGTCATGATTGGATTACCAAAAACAATTCCCTTAATATGCAACTTGTTTACCATGTTCAAATTCTTGATAATAATCTTGCTCCAATTACTATTAACGAGAAGAACTCTTCTTATGCTAAAATTAATGATACTTCTATGCATATGAACCATGATAAGAATGTTTTAAGTGATGGGTATATTGTGGATTTCATCAATGATGCTACTGAAAGTTATTATGAGAGAGGAAAACATGGTTATATGCATCTTAATAATATTAAGTTTCCCCTCTTTATGTTGAGAATCTTGAAGTTACTCGTGTTTTATCCTCTTATGCTTGTCACTTTGTTCTTCATGAATTCATTTGTGTACAAGATTCCTTTGCATAGGAAGTGGGTTAGACTTAAATGTGTTTTGAATTTGCCTCTTGATGCTCTCTTTTTGCTTCAAATACTATTTCTTGCGAGTGCATCATTAAAACTGCTGAGCCCATCCTAATGGCTATAAAGAAAGAACTTCTTGGGAGATAACCCATGTGTTTATTTTCCTACAGTACTTTTGTTTTATATTTGTGTCTTGGAAGTTGTTACTACTGTAGCAACCTCTCCTTATCTTAATTTTGTTGCATTGTTGTGCCAAGTAAAGTCTTTGATAGTAAGGTTCATACTAGATTTGGATTACTGCGCAGAAACAGATTTCTTGCCGTCACGAATCTGGGCCTAATTCTCTGTAGGTAACTCAGAAAATTATGCCAATTTACGTGAGTGATCCTCAGATATGTACGCAACTTTCATTCAATTTGAGCATTTTCATTTGAGCAAGTCTGGTGCCTCTTAGAAATTCGTCTTTACAGACTGTTCTATTTTTGACAGATTCTGCCTTTTATTTCGCATTGCTTCTTTTGCTATGTGGGATGGATTTCTTTGTTCCATTAACTTCCAGTAGCTTTAGGCAATATCCAGAAGTGTTAAGAAAGATTGTGTCACCTCTGAACATGTGAGTTTTTGATTATGCACTAACCCTCTAATGAGTTTGTTTCGAGTTTGGTGTGGAGGAAGTTTTCAAGGGTCAAGAGAGGAGGATGATATACTACGATCAAGAAGAGTGAAAGCTCTAAGCTTGGGGATGCCCGGTGGTTCACCCCTGCATATATCAAGAAGACTCAAGCGTCTAAGCTTGGGGATGCCCAAGGCATCCCCTTCTTCATCGACAAATTATCAGGTTCCTTCTCTTGAAACTATATTTTTATTCGGCCACATCTTATGTACTTTACTTGGAGCGTATGTTTGTTTTTGTTTTTGTTTTTGTTTGAATAAATGCTTTTGTGGGAGAGAGACATGCTCCGCTGGTTCATATGAACACATGTGTTCTTAGCTTTACTTTTAATGTTTATGGCGAAGGTTGAAACTGCTTCGTTAAATTGTTATATGGTTGGAAATGGAAAATGCTACATGTAGTAATTGGTAGAATGTCTTGGATAATGTGATACTTGGCAATTTTTGTGCTCATGTTTAAGCTCTTGCATCATATACTTTGCACCTATTAATGAAGAAATACATAGAGCTTGCTAAAATTTGGTTTGCATAATTGGTCTCTCTAAGGTCTAGATAATTTCTAGTAAGAGTTTGAACAACAAGGAAGACGGTGTAAGGTCTTATAATGTTTACAATATGTCTTTTATGTGAGTTTTGCTGCACCGATTCATACTTGTGTTTGTTTCAAATAGCCTTGCTAGCCTAAGCCTTGTATCGAGAGGGAATACTTCTCATGCATCCAAAATCCTTGAGCCAACCACTATGCCATTTGTGTCCACCATACCTACCTACTACATGGTATTTCTCCACCATTCCAAAGTAAATTGCTTGAGTGCTACCTTTAAATTTCTATCCTCTACCTTTACAATATATAGCTCATGGGACAAATAGCCTAAAAACTATTGTGGTATTGAATATGTACTTATGCACTTTATTTCTTATTAAGTTGCTTGTTGTGCGATAACCATGTTCCTGGGGACGCCATCAACTACTCTTTGTTGAATATCATGTGAGTTGCTATGCATGTCCGTCTTGTCTGAAGTAAGGGAGATTTACCACTAGAATGGTTAGAGCATGCATAATGTTAGAGAAAAACATTGGGCCGCTAACTAAAGCCATGATCCATGGTGGAAGTTTCAGTTTTGGACAAATATCCTCAATCTCAAATGAGAAAATTAATTGTTGTTGAATGCTTATGCATAAAAGAGGAGTCCATTATCTGTTGTCTATGTTGTCCCGGTATGGATGTCTAAGTTGAGAATAATCAATAGCGAGAAATCCGATGCGAGCTTTCTCCTTAGACCTTTGTACGAGCGGCATAGAGGTACCCCTTTGTGACACTTGGTTAAAACATGTGCATTGCAATGATAATCCGGGTAATCCGAGCTAATTAGGACAAGGTGCGGGCACTATTAGTATACTATGCATGAGGCTTGCAACTTGTAAGATATAATTTACATAACACATATGCTTTATTACTACCGTTGACAAAATTGTTTCTTGTTTTCAAAACCAAAGCTCTAGCACAAATATAGCAATCAATGCTTCCCTCTGCGAAGGGCCATTCTTTTACTTTTATGTTGAGTCAGTTCACCTATTTATCTCCATCTCAAGAAGCAAACACTTGTGTGAACTGTGCATTGATTCCTACATACTTGCATATTGCACTTATTATATTACTTTGCATTGACAACTATCCATGAGATATACATGTTACAAGTTGAAAGCAACCGCTGAAACTTAATCTTCCGTTGTGTTGCTTCAATGCCTTTACTTTGAATTATTGCTTTATGAGTTAACTCTTATGCAAGACTTATTGATGCTTGTCTTGAAAGTACTATTCATGAAAAGTCTTTGCTATATGATTCATTTGTTTACTCATGTCATTTACCATTGTTTTGATCGCTGCATTCACTACATGTGTTTACAATAGTATGATCAAGGGTATGATGGCATGTCACTCCAGAAATAATCTTTGTTATCGTTTACCTGCTCGGGACGAGCAGGAACTAAGCTTGGGGATGCTGATACGTCTCCGACGTATCGATAATTTCTTATGTTCCATGCCACATTATTGATGATATCTATATGTTTTATGCACAATTTATATCGTTTTTATGCGTTTTCCGGAACTAACCTATTGACGAGATGCCGAAGGGCCAGTTGCTGTTTTCTGCTGTTTTTGGTTTCAGAAATCCTAGTAAGGAAATATTCTCGGAATCGGACGAAATCAACACCGAAGATCTTAGAATTCCCGGAAGCTTCCAGAGCACCGAAGAAGGGCCAGAGGGGAGCCAGGGGGGCCCCACCCCACAGGGTGGCGCGGCCAAGGGGGGCGCGCCCCCCTAGTCCGTGGGCCCCCGTGGCCCCTCCGACTCCGACTCTTCGCCTATTTAGTCGTCCCCGACCTAAAACCTCGACCCGGTTCGACGAAACCAGAGAAAACCATCCGAGCCGCCGCCATCGCGAAACTCCAATTCGGGGGACGAAGTCTCCGTTCCGGCACGCCGCCGGGACGGGGAATTGCCCCGGAGTCATCTCCACCGCCGTCTCCACCGCCATCTTCACCGCCATCGCTGTCTCCATGATGAGGAGGGAGTAATTCACCCCGGGGCTGAGGGCTCCGCTGTAGCTATGTGGTTCATCTCTCTCTTTATGTGATATAGTTGAATATCATCTATGTGCTACTCTAGTGATGTTATTAAAGTAGTCTATTCCTCCTCCATGATGTAATGTTGGCAGTGTGTGCATCATGAAGTACTTGGTATATGCTATGATTGTGATCTCTTGTGGATTATGAAGTTAACTATCACTATGATGGTATTGATGTGATCTATTCCTCCTTTCATAGTGTGATGGTAGTAGTGTGCATGCTATGTTAGTACTTGGTTTGGTCGTGTTGATCTATCTTGCACTCTAAGGTTATTTAAATATGAACATTGAATATTGTGGAGCTTGTTAACTCCGGCATTGAGGGTTCGTGTAATCCTACACAATTAGTGGTGTTCATCATCCAACAAGAGGGTGTAGAGTAGTCCTATTATGTGATCATCGTTGAGAGTGTCCACTAGTGAAAGCAGGATCCCTGGTCCTTGCTTCCAAGCATCGAATCTCCGTTTGTTTACTGTTTTGTTACATGTTTACTCGCTGCCATATTTTATTCAGATTGCTATTACCACTCATACTCATCCATATTACTTGCATCTCACTATCTCTTCGCCGAACTAGTGCACCTATACACCTGACAAGTGTATTTGGTGTGTTGGGGACACAAGAGACTTCTTGCTTTGTGGTTGCAGGGTTGCTTGAGAGGGATATCTTTGACCTCTTCCTCCCTGAGATAGATAAACCTTGGGTGATCCACTTAAGGGAAACTTGCTGCTGTTCTACAACCCTCTGCTCTTGGAGGCCCGACACTGTCTACAAGAATAGAAGCTCCCGTAGACATCAGCTACCCATGCCAACCTTCTAATGAGAGTAACTCTTTATCTCTTACACTATTTGATTGTCCTCCATGCTTACCAAAGGAGGATGAATGTTATGTTCCTGTGGATTCTCTTGAAATATTCCCTATGAGTAAAACTTGTGAGAATAATTATGCTACTGTTATATATGATAATCCATGCTATTTTGATAAATCTTATGATAATGCTTTGTTTGTGCCTGATATCGAAATGCATGGTACTAAAGATTTTTTTCTTGGAAAATGTTTATGATAAATCTCTAGATGATGGTCCTATGTTACTTGATAATATTAAATGTACTACTAATGAAAATGGGATTGGAGAGGTCTTGACTTTATCTAGGAGTCCCATATCTCTTGAGATTGATCAATCATCTTGTTATATTATTGATAAAAGTGGGTTTGAAAGTTTTAATCCCATTATTTTTGAGCTTGATAAAAATTATGTGTTTGTGGATCATGAAAAATATGCTTTATGTGATAGTTATATTGTTGAGTTTATTCATGAAGCTACTGAAAATTATTATGAGAGAGGAAAATATGGTGGTAGAAATTTTCATGGTACTAAAACACCTCTCTATATGCTGAAAATTTTGAAGTTACTCGTGTTTTATCTTCCTATGCTTGTCACTTTGATCTTCATGAATCTATTTGTGTACAAGATTCCTATGCATAGGAAGTGGGTTAGACTTAAATGTGTTTTGAATTTGCTTCTTGATGCTCTCTTTTTGCTTCAACTCTTATTTCTTATGTGAGCATCATTAAAATTACTGAGCCCATCTTAATGGCTATAAAGAAAGCACTTCTTGGGAGATAACCCATGTCTTTATTTTGCTACTATTTTGTTGTGTCTTGGAAGTTGTTACTACTATAGCAACCTCTCCTTATCTTTATTTTATTGCATTGTTGTGCCAAGTAAAATCTCTAATAGAAGGTTGATACTAGATTTGGATTTCTGCGCAGAAACAGATTTCTAGCTGTCACGAATTTGAGTAGGTATCCCTGTAGGGAACCCAAAAAATTCTGCCAATTTTCATGCGTGTTCCTCAGATATGTACGCAACTTTCATTAGTTTTGAGTTTTCTGATTTGAGCAACGGAAGTACCTCTTAAAAATTCGTCTTTCTTGGCTGTTCTGTTTGACAGATTCTGTCTCGTTTTTTTTGCATTGTCTCTTGTGGACTTTAAGCAAGGTTTTCTAGACGTGGAGAGTCTGTAGCTAATGTTTTATTGAGTTCTTGCAATGTGTCACTACAGGACTAAAGTGGATTAAAGTTTTTTGAGTACTAACCCCTCTAATAAAGTTTATGAGAAGTTTGGTGTGAAGGAAGTTTTCAAGGGTCAAGAGAGGAGGATGATATATGATCAAGAAGAGTGAAAAGTCTAAGCTTGGGGATGCCCCCGTGGTTCATCCCTGCATATTTCAAGAAGACTCGAGTGTCTAAGCTTGGGGATGCCCAAGGCATCCCCTTCTTCATCAACTTATCAGGTCATCTCTAGTGAAACTATATTTTTATTCTTCCACATTTTATGTGCTTTACTTGGAACGTTTGTGTGCTTTTATTTTTTGTTTGTGTTTGAATAAATTCGGATCCTAGCATTGCTTGTGTGGGAGAGAGACACGCTCCGCTTTTTCATATGAACACTAGTGTTCTTTGTTTTACTTTTAATGTTCATGATAAAAGTTGGAAGCTACTGCACTTATTGTTATTTGGTTGGAAACAGAAAATGCCTCATATTGTCTTGAATAATTTGATACTTGGCAATTGTTTTGAGCTCTCAAGTAGATCATGTTTAAGATCTTGCATCATGTAGTTTAAACCTATTAGTGGAGAACTACCGTAGAGCTTGTTGAAATTTGGTTTGCATCATTGATCTCTCTAAGGTCTAGATATTTTCTGGTAAAAGTGTTTGAGCAACAAGGAAGATAGTGTAGAGTCTTATAATGCTTGCAATATGTTCTTATGTAAGTTTTGTTGTCATTCGGTTCATACTTGTGTTTGCTTCAAACAACCTTGCTAGCCAAAGCCTTGTACTGAGAGGGAATGCTTCTCGTGCATCCAAAACCTTGAGCCAAACCTATGCCATGTGTGTCCACCATAACTACCTACTATGTGCTATTTTTCTTCCATTCCAAGTAAATACTTCATGTGCTACCTTTAAACAATTCAAAAGTTATTATCTCTTATTTGTGTCAATGTTTTATAGCTCATGAGGAAGTATGTGGTGTTTTATCTTTCAATCTTGTTGGGCAGACTTTAACCAATGGACTAGTGGCTTCATCCGCTTATCCAATAATTTTGCAAAAAGAGCTGGCAACGGGGTTCCCAGCCCCAATTAATTAACTTTCATTAATAATTCTCTTCACATGTTTTACCCTGATTCATCAGTAAGCAACTTAATTTTGCAAATAGACACTCCTTCATGGTATGTGAATGTTGGAAGGCACCCGAGGATTCGGTTAGCCATGGCTTGTGTAAGCAAAAGGTTGGGAGGAGTGTCATCCATAAATAAAACTAAAGTACATGTGTAAACAAAAGAGAAGAGGGATGATCTACCTTCTTTGGTAGAGATAACGTCCTTCATGGGAGCCGCTCTTTGAAAGTCTGTTTGATGAGGGGTTAGAGTGCCCACTACCATTCGTTGACAACAACAAACACCTCTCAAAACTTTACTTTTATGCTCTCTATATGATTTCAAAACTTGAAAAGCTCTAGCACATGATTTAATCCCTGCTTCCCTCTGCGAAGAGCCTTTCTTTTACTTTATGTTGAGTCAGTTTACCTACTTCCTTCTATCTTAGAAGCAAACACTTGTGTCAACTGTGCATTGATTCTTACATACTTGCTTATTTGCATTCATCATATTACTTTGTGTTGACAATTATCCATGAGATATGCATGTTGAAAGTTGAAAGCAATTGCTGAAACTTCAATCTTCCTCTGTGTTGCTTCAAAACCTCTTATTAAGAATTTATTGCTTTATGAGTTAACTATTATGCAAGACTTTTTGATGCTTGTCTTGAAAGTACTATTCATGAAAAGTTTTGCTATATGTTATCTATTTGATTAGCAAACTATAGATCATTGCCTTGAGTCACTTCATTCATCTCATATGCTTTACAATAGTATGATCAAGATTATGTAAGTAGCATGTCACTACAGAAATTATTCTTTTTATCGTTTACCTACTCGAGGGCGAGTAGGAACTAAGCTTGGGGATGCTTGATACGTCTCCAACGTATCTATAATTTCTGATGTTCCATGCTAGTTTTATGACAATACCTACATGTTTTGTTCACACTTTATAATGATTTTATGCATTTTTCGGAACTAACCTATTAACAAGATGCCATAGTGCCAGTTCCTGTTTTCTACTGTTTTTGGTTCCAGAAAAGCTATTCGGGCAATATTCTCGGAATTCGACGAAACAAAAGCCAAACATCTTATTTTACCGGGACGGACCAGAACCCGAAGGAGAGACAGAGAGGATGCCCAGGGCCTCCACACCACAGGGCGGCGCGGCCAGGCCCCCAGGCGCGCCAGCCTATGGGGTGGGCCCCCCAGGCACCCCCTTGCACCGCCTCTTCGCCTATATTATCCCTCGCGACGTAAAAACCCTATAACAATTGACGAAACTCCAGAAAGACTCCAGGGGCGCCGCCGCCATCGCGAAACTCCAATTAGGGGGACACAATCTCTGTTCCAGCACGCCGCCGGGACGGGGAAGTGCCCCCGGAAGCCATCTCCATCGATGCCACCGCCTCCATCATGCCCCGTGAGTAGTTCCCCCATGGACTACGGGTTCTAGCAGTAGCTAGTTGGTACTCTCTCTCCCATGTACTTCAATACAATGATCTCATGAGCTGCCTTACATGATTGAGATCCATCTGATGTAATCGGTGTTGTGTTTGTTGGGATCTGATGGATTGTTACATTATGATTAGTCTATCTATAAAGTTTGTGAAGTTATTGTTGCTGCAATCTTGTTGTGTTTAATGCTTGTCACTAGTGCACGAGTGGCATGATCTTAGATTTAAGCTCTATACTTATTGCTTAGATTGTATCTACAAGTTGTTTGCACATGTCTATGTCCGGAACCCGAGGCCCCAGAGTGACATCAACTGGGATAACTGGAGGGGAAGGCTTAGATATGAGATCACATGTTTTCACCAAGTGTTAATGCTTTGATCCGGTGCTCTATTAAAAGGAGTACCTTAATTACCAGTAGATTCCCTTGAGGCCCGGCTGCCACCGGCTGATAGGACAAAAGATGTTATGCAAGTTTCTCATTGCGAGCACATATGACTATATATGGAAAACATGCCTACATGATTAATAAATTGATGTTATGTCTTAATGCTATTTCAACCTATCAATTGCCCAACTGTAATTTGTTCACCCAACACTTGTCACTTGTTATTGGAGAGTTACCACTAGTGTAGATAGCTGGGAACCCCGGTCCATCTCTCATCATCATATACTCGTTCCTATATGACATTGGAAGTAGTATCAACTATTTTCTAGTGCCATTGCCTCTGTATTACTACTACTGCTGCTGTGTTACTATTACTATTGCTCTCATATTACTGCTGCTTTCACATCACCCCTTGACATAGGCATCCCAAATGGGCCTGCCGAAGATAGTACCCGGGGTTTATTGAAGGCCCATTACCCGAAGAATAAGAAGATTCGGAAGCCCAAGATATTATTAAGGAAAGCTAGAATTGTAATAGGAAGTGTTATTTGTAATCTTGCGGGATGAGTTAGAAACCTTCCTGGACTCTGTAACTTGTACAACACGAATCCCTCGGCTCCGCCTCCTATATAAGGGGGAGTCGAGGGACGAAGAAATCATCGAATTATTGTTTCCCAAACCCTAATTTCATAATCGTCGAGTACTTTTCGGCTGAAACCTTCGAGATCTACTTGCCATCTACTTCCAACTAAACCCTAGTCTACAACCCGTAGGCATTGACAAGTTGATACCTTGTCAATTACAGAATCGAGAAAATTACG
>NC_061513.1:110813781-110992376 GCF_022539505.1 Lolium rigidum | reverse complement strand
TTTGACTGGAAACTTTGCACCAAGTAGTTCGGAGTCTGCTGATTGGTGGAAAACTGGAAATGCAGCCATCGTCGGCTGTCAAGGAAATCAACAAAGCTATATACGGAGTATATACCTCCAATTATTATTCCTTGCTCCCACTCCCATATGCACGCCCCTTGCTCAATCCGTCTGGATCATATTGTTATCGTTAAGGAAAATATTCGATTAATAGTTTACCTTGTTGATGTACATATGCGAGTGTGGCATTTTGTAGCTCGAGCTACATGTAGCCTGTTTTTTCAAAAAAATTGAAATGGCATTTCATAGTTTCAAAAAAATATGAACAAAAGTTCTTGAGATAGATAATGTTATACTCTATCACTGTGAACAAAAAAAAAAGCAATACGAAAGTCTGAGTATTTTGGGTTGTGCAAAATTCACAAATCCGTGAATCTGAATAAGTAAATTTGAAACCTCCAAAATTTGTCATTTTTCTGTAGCCTCGAATATAATGTATTTCATCCTGAGATTTTGCACAGTAGTAGAGTACGTTGTTGCCTACTTCAAGAATTGTTTTCAGAATTTTTTGAAACTTCAGAATCTTGAATTCGAATGTTGTAAAGAAAAAAGAGCCATGTAGCTCGGGCTACATTTGGACTTTCCGAAGCATATACAGAGTACAACATTACACAGTATAGGCTCTTGTTGGAATTAATCTCGTACTTTCACATCCCTGTAAAAGAAGGTCACGTACCTGCTCAAATAAAATGAAGAGATAAGAGGAAAACTACATTGGTTCATAGGTGTAGATGCATCCACTATTTAAAATGTCTAAAAATTCTGAAAAAAATATCGGGGTGTACATCCATACAATCTATGTTCGCACACGAAGTTTCACAGAAAAAATAGTATTATTTTTTATGGCTAGTATAAAAACAATTTCGGGTGCTCCAAAATAGCTTTTACCGGGACATTTTCTTGTCTTTTTTACATAGTGCACACAAAATGTTTTTTCTGCCAAACTTTTGTGAGCTGACATAGAAGGTGAGGATGCACACCTAGAATTTTATTTCGAGATTTTTAAACATTTTAAAATGAATATAAAATATATTTTTCATAATAGGTGCATCTAGACTCATGAGCTAGAACACCATGTCCAGAGATAAGTTCATCATTATCTTCTAATACACTAACATAATAAAATAAGGTGGGTCCCACATCCCTAACTATTGCGCCACGATCCGAAGCGCATCCAATGTTAATTTGGAGTCGGTCGTGAGAGCATCTCCACTCGTCCCCCGACTAGGCCTCCGAGCGACGTTTTTCTAATCCGGACGGCGTAATTCGGCCCAATCGAGTCCCCGGTTTCTCGTTTTCGTCCGGATTTAGGCTGAAATTCATCCGGTGATCCCATGCCATCCCCGGCCCCCCGGGGAGCGGTCGGGGACTCCGGACGAAACGAAAGGCGCGAAACGTCGAGAAAACTTCCCGCGCGTCTGGTGGCCCCAACTTGTCGGCGAGAGACCACGATCGTCGTCCTCATCGCATCGTCTTCCGCGCGCTGTAAAGCCTCGCCGCCGGTCGGCATTCGCCGGCCGCGTAGCTTCCACGCGGCGAGTTAATGCCGTCGCCTCGGTATCACGCCCGCCTACCTCTATTAATCGCCGAACTACCGCGTCTGCCCCGCATTCACATCTCTCTCGCATTCCACCAAATCTTTCCCGAACTCGAAGAGGTAGCAATGGCGAACGACGGTGCGGCCAACAACGGCTTCGGCCGCCGCTCTCTCCACCAATGGGAAGGACGGCTCCTCCACGCGGCGGGCTACCCGGCGCCGCCGGACTTCCGCGCACCGGGGGGATGGAGGCTGAGCGCAGGCGGCGTGCCGATCCCGCCGCCGCCAAGGGGGGGGGGGGCTTACTCGAAACGGCGATCAACGAGGTGCTCGTCACTCTCAGTGACGAGCAGCGCGTGGATCCGCGTTTCTTCCCCGACAACCACGAATCGTGGATCGCGTTCTTCCGGCGCAGGTATGAACGCGAAATCCGGGCGTACGACGGCCCTCCTCCTCCTACGGCAAGGAATAACGCCGCCGGCCGCCGCCGATGGTGGAGCGCGCCTGGCCGCACCCTCGAAAATGTGCTCGCGCACATCAAGGACGGGAACTCCCCCGTCCTGGGGATGCCGCCGCCGGTGGCGCCTACCGTGTCGCGCCGGCACGGTAGTTCGTGGATGCCGAGGAGGATGGAGCCATCTGATGTCTACGGGAGCTTCTATTCTTGTAGACAGTGTTGGGCCTCCAAGAGCAGAGGTTTGTAGAACAGCTGCAAGTTTCCCTTAAGTGGATCACCCAAGGTTTATCGAACTCAGGGAGAAAGAGGTCAAAGATATCCCTCTCAAGCAACCCTGTAATCACAAAGCAAGAAGTCTCTTGTGTCCCCAACACACCAAATACACTTGTCAGATGTATAGGTGCACTAGTTCGGCGAAGAGATAGTGAAATACAAGTAATATGGATGTATATGAGTGGTAATAGCAATCTGAATAAAATATGGCAGCGAGTAAACATGCAACAAAACAAGTAAACAAACGGAGATTCGATGCTTGGAAGCAAGGCCCGGGGATCCTGCTTTCACTAGTGGACACTCTCAACAATGATCACATAATAGAACCACTCTACACTCTTTTGTTGGATGATGAACACCACTAACTGTGTAGGATTACACGAACCCTCAATGCCGGAGTTAACAAGCTCCACAGTATTCGATATTCATGTTTAAGTAACCTTAGAGTGCAAGATAGATCAACACAATTACACCAAGAACTAACATAGCATGCACACTATCACCATCACACCATCAAGGAGGCATAGATCACATCAATACTATCATAGTAATAGTTAACTTCATAATCTACAAGAGATCATAATCATAGCCTACGCCAAGTACTAACACGGATGCACACACTATCACCATTACACCGTGAAGGAGGAATAGAGTACTTTAATAACATCACTAGAGTAGCACATAGATGATATTCAACTAGATCACATAGAGAGAGAGATGAACCACATAGCTACAGCGGAGCCCTCAGCCCCGGGGTGAATTACTCCCTCCTCATCATGGAGACAGCGATGGCGGTGAAGATGGCGGTGGAGACGGCGGTGGAGATGACTCCGGGGGCAATTCCCCGTCCCGGCGGCGTGCCGGAACAGAGACTTCTGTCCCCCGAATCTTGATTTCGCGATGGCGGCGGCTCTGGAAGGTTTTCTCGGGTTTCGTCGAACGTATCGGTGTTTTTAGGTCAGGGACGACTAAATAGGCGAAGATGCGGAGTCGGAGGGGCCACGGGGTGCCCACACACTAGGGGGCGCGCCCCCCCTTGGGCCGCGCCGCCCTGTGGGGTGGGGCCCCCTGGCTCCCCTCTCGTCCTTCTCCGGTGCTCTGGAAGCTTCCGGGAATTATAAGGTCTTCGGTCTTGATTTCGTCCGATTCCGAAAATATTTCTTTACTAGGATTTCTGAAACCAAAAACAGCAGAACAACAGAATCGGCCTTTCGGCATCTCGTCAATAGGTTAGTTCCGGAAAACGCATAATAATGACATATAATGTGTATGAAACATGTAGGTATCATCAATAAAGTAGCATGGAACATAAGAAATTATAGATACGTTTGGGACGTATCACCATCCTCCTCCTCGTCTGGCTCGCGGTCGGCGTCCAGGTCCGGCGGGTCGACGCCGGCCACCGTCAAGAAGGAACCGGCGTCGCCACCGCCGACCAGAGGGCGCAGCAGCGGCACCCTCGTCATTCGCGACCAGCCTTCCGCTCCGCAGAGCGGGCGGAAGAAGACGAAGAAAGAGGCCGCCGCAAACCAGCTTGCCGAGGAGGAGGCGAAGCGCGCGGAGGACGCCGCGATGGCGGAGGCGATCGCCAGGTCGCTGAAGGACATGGAGGAGGCGAAGCGCGCGGACGACGCCGCACTGGAGTGGTCCAGGCGGGACTGGGAGCGCCAGGAGGCGGAGCAGCAGTGGCGGCTGCTGCATCTGGCTGCCGCGCGTCAACTCGCCGCCCGCGCCGCCACACCATCCGCCGCTAGGAACGCCGCGCCCAGGGAGGTGGTGAAGCTCGAGGAGAGCAGCGACGACGACATGTACCTTCCATCGCCGCCACGCGCCGGCGACGCTGGCCAGGGCACGAGCCGCTAGTACGAGGCTCCGCCGCCCCAGGACAACGCCGGCTCGAGCGACGACGACGACGGCGGCGACTACACGTCCTTCTACCGCCATTTCGGCATGTAGTAGGCCATTTTTTAGTTTAAGTTTTAGTTTGCCAATCGCCGAATTCAAATATATGTACGAATTCGGCCTATTTATGTACGAACTCGCCTCTATATGTTAAATATCATTAAACTTCGCTTATGTTTGAACGAACTCGCCAATTCGCCGAAGTCTGTTACATCCATCCTAGGCTCGCGGCTGGAAAAATGGGCCTCCCCAGGCCAAATTTTTCTCCAATCCGGACGACAATTTCGCCGGATTTGGACGTGGGGAGCCCCAAACGACTGGAGATACTCTGAGTCCCTAGGGCTACATATAAAAAGGGAATAGCCGTTATGTTTGAGGTGACGATCTCACAGGGTGCTCTGGTTCCCGATATTCCCACATTGATCATAACCTGCTTTGGGACTCGAAGGTCATCTCCCTCACCAAGTACGTCATGGGCAGTGCCGTTGGCGACCCGAAGGCCACCGCTATCCGCTGCTAGAGAGAGCAACCGACATTCATCGCCATATTGTTGTGCACGTCGACGAAGAGGCTCGGATGGCTTCATCAAGCAATGGTTAGACTCTCTTAATCCGCATCAGACTAGGTGTTCTATTTTGGACTAATTATTGTCATGTCTAAGTTAGGTCTTGCAGCTCGGACTAAGCTTAAGGGTTTCCTTCTTCGAATCACACGATATAAAAATCAAACGAGTGAGATAGACATAGGAAGAGGAAAGGGTCAAGGATGAAGGGTGTAAGAGCATCTTCAGTCGCGTCCCCCAAAGCAATTTGGAACGCGCCGGACCAAAAATCCGTTCCAGCCGCGTCCCTCAAAGCCCAATTTTGTCCGGCGCGGACCGATACGGTGTCCGGAGCCCTGAGCCCGTCCCTGTTCCACAGGGGACGCTCCGGGCACGCGGACACAACGAAAAGCGAGACGAACCGACGCGGGTCCGACGCGTCAGTGACTCGGAAGGCTAAAACCCCGTCGCCTACCTTTGGTCAAGCGACGTTAATGGCGTCCCTGTTTTCCCAGGCGACGCAGGGACGCGTCTCGTCGTGCATGGCAGCGTGGCCGTCCGCGCCGACGTTATTGCATCCAACGACCCGCTGCCTCCGCTGTACATTAAGACGCCCTGCAGTTCGTCCCAATATCTCACCGCTCCCAAACCTTCTCGTCGCCGCCTCCCCCCGTCGCAGATCTTCTCCTCGCCGCTCAAAAAATGTCGAGCTCGTCCTCCCGTAAGATAGCCGCAGCAAACGGCTTCGGCCGCGGCAGCCTAACCGTGGCGGAGGCGTGGGCGCTGTACCACACCCGCTATCTAGTCCCGCCGGACATGCGGTTGCCAAGCAGCAGCGGCTGGAAGATGGCCGTGAACGGCATTGGCGTCCCGCCACCGCCGAAGCCGGGCACGGACCGATGGAAGAACGGCATCAAGGCCCGGCGGGCTCAACTCACCGCCGAGGAGCGGTTGGATCCGACGTGGGCGGCCAACAACAACGACGACTGGTGGAAGACGTACTTCAAGGCGAAGTACGACGTCGAGATGTACAACACCCAGGGGCTCGTCGACGGGCCCAACAGCTGGAACAAGGACGGTCGCGCCCTGTTCTGGGGCGTTCCGGGGCGCACCCTCGAGAACGTCATCCGCGGCATCCGCAACGGCGCTCCAAGGTTGGAGACGCCGTCGTCACCGCCATCGTCTCCTCGAGGAGGACCACCGCAATGGCAGCCGAGGAGGACGACGTACTCGTCCTCCTCGAACTCTTCTTCCTCAGGACCGACGCGATCGACGCCGTCCTCGTCGTACCGCTCGGCGCCCTACACCGTCCCCAAACGGGAGGTGAAGGAGGAGCCGGCGACGCCCGTCAACACGAGGCGTGGCGGCAGCGGCAGCCGGCGGCAGCAAGAGAGGCGCGGCGGCGCCCTCCTCATCCCGAAGCCGGAGGTGAAGGAGGAGCTGGAGGAAGCGTCGCAGGCGGCGCTGCTGGCGGAGTACGAGCAGCAGCAGCGGCTCATCGCCAGCAGCGACGACCCCGAGGACTGCCCGGGCTGCGGGCGGCGTGCTTGGCGTCCATGAACGACAAGGACGCCTGGAGGGGCGACATCGACATGGCGATCGCCATGTCCATCCGCGACTCCGGCAAGCCGCTCGTGGACCTCACCGACGACGGCGAGGCAGGACCAAACGGCTTGGTGAAGGACGAGCCCGTCGACGAGCGCGTCAAGCAGGAAGTCATCACCGACGAGATGTACAACTTCCAGCAGTACTGCGACGCCTCCGGCCGCCACAAGTACTTCTAGATTAGGTTTAGTTTAAATTTAGTCAAATTTCGTTCGAATCTATGTAAGTTTGGATTAATCTAATCGAATCTCGCTTAAGTTTAAAATTTTCGAATTTTTTTTTGGAGGACGCGACTGGGGTGCGACGTCCCCAAACGCGACACGAACGAAACACGTCCCCCAAACGCTCAATCCGGCGCGGTTTGGGGACGCTTTATGCCAGGGGCGAAGCTCTCCTTTGGGCAAGGCAGGGCAGCCGCCCTACCTTGATTTTTGGTGTATACATTTAGATGTACGTGTTTTTTCTGAATAATTTGAGTGGTCATACATAAAAAACGGACTCCGTATGGAAAAGCTATACTTGTTTTAGTGAACACTGCGCAAAACTGATTTCGAACCGAAAAAAAAACTAGGTAGAAAAATATAGATTCTAAGTTGAATGTGAATAAAATTGCTTGACTTACATTACCTCAAAAAATTGCTTGATTTACATAGATTTACCATAAACCTTACTATATACAAGATACCATTGAGCTATTTATTATTCATACAAGGAGAATCGGGGGTTTTAAATATTTCTTGATAGACACATCATGTTTCCTTTGGCGACATTATCAGCTCATTGAATTAGTTTTACTTTTACCGGTGGCGATGATAAGAACTAAAATGTATTTCCCAGCGACAAAGATCATCAAGATCGAGTTACGCATCAAAAGAGGGATATTTAGAATTCTTGATCAATAGGATTATAGAGGATAGCAAAAGCCATTGAGATGACAATTTGGTATGTTGGTAGGTTCTACTTATAATCAAATATTTTATATTTTTATGTAATCAAATATTTTATATTTTTATGTTCTAAGGAATTGTGTTAGAATCATATATATATAACATTAATGTCTCACGACTATTTTAGGTCTTCGCATCTTTTTCTAAGAATTCACCGCCCTACCTCAAATTATTTCCATCCTTCGCCACTGCTCTTAAAACTCCGTTCTTGTGCATAGGGAACGATGTTTCGCAGTGGATTTTCTTTTCCTCATGTTTTTGCCTTGAAATGAGGACAAAACGAGAAGTTCTCCCTGGTTTTTACTCCCACCATCCTTGTGAAGAAAGGAGTGAACAGTAGAAATATCCTAATGACAAGCTTCTTAATTGAGGTCGTCGCCGACAAGATACAAATGACAGTACGTATGAAACACAGAACGTCACAAGAACGATACAATTGATGACTGCATGTTATGCAGACAAGCACCGACATGTTTGCTATTGACGTCCTCGTCTAGTTTATACTCGCCAGATCTTTAGACTAGCCACAATGGGAGTATCATAGGTAGTATCATGCATTGCATGCATGCAAAATGCTGATGTGGCAGTGCAATTAAGGATGAGAGAGAGGGTACTAGTATCATAGGTAGATCATCAGTATCATAGCACATACTACTAGAAAAATTAATGTCAAGTAAATCTTGTACATATATTTGCATTGAGATTCTACAAAACAATTAATACATGAAGATTATGATACTAGTATATGATACCATGCATTGTGAAGATAGTAACATGTAGTAGTATCATACGCATGATACTACTATATGATACTATGCATTGTGACTAGTCTTAGAACTGCTGACGCAGCCAACATTCTTAAACCCGCCGCTGGAATGTCGCTGGTGTACCCCATTCGTCATATGAATCAACTAGCAGAGATGGTCAAAAATCCATTTTGTCGTCACGTAATAAATGCCCATCACTAGTCTTTACTTCACACTCTCCGTGATGTCACACTTTCATCTATTTACCTAAAAAATGCCACCGCAATCAAATTATTTAACTGTGAACCACGAGTGTTATCGGAAACAAACATCTAACAAACCCTTCGCAGCGCAAATTCTCCCCTAAATATCTCCCTTGTGCGAAGTATCCCCTAACAAACTTATCGCGTAAATAACTTGGAAAAAACAATTGAGGGGGGCGGATAATTGCATGATCTACTCACGCATGACTCGCTATACTCCCCCGTTTTCTTAATGACGGAGATGGGGTAGGTGAGCGTGCGCACAGTCGGGGACGGACATGGATTCAGTGACATTAGAACAGCATGGCACGCTGTTCCATGACCGCCCATCCATCCTACACTTTCCATCTAACGGCTGCAATCAAGCGATCAGATTTTTTTTGCCAAATTTGTTTTTTTTGCTGCGCCCAAAATACAAAATATTTTCGATTGAAACTTTCCGTACTCACAACATGATTCGTTGGCAATATGTACATTTTTTGTTTTGAATTTTTTGATGATTTTCAAAAAACATTTAAAATCCTCAAAAAATTCAAAACAAAAAATTTACATGTTGCCAACGAATCATGTTGTAAGTACGGAAATTTTAATCGAAAATACTTTGTATTTTAGGCGCAGCAAAAAAGACAAATTTAGCAAAATTTCTGATCGCTTGATTACAGCCGTTAGATGGAAAGTGTAGGGTGGATGGGACGTCATGGTACAGTGTGCCATGCTGTTTTAATGTCACCCAATCCCTGTCCGTCGAGGACGAGGCCGTGCCTTGGGCGGGGATGAGATCGACGATCTCCAGGGTGGAGGAGCGCTGATCTCATGCGGGTCATGGGAGCAGCGGAGAGGCGGAAGGTGGCGAGGTCGTCACGCGTGCGAGTGGTGGGGTAGGGCTTCTCGATCCAGCAACTAGCTCCGAGGATGTGTTCCGTTGTGGAGAGGTGCCATGCTTGCGATGGGATGCCGTCAATCTCTAGGTCAACGTGGTACTCGAAGTGGCCGGAGCTGGCGTGAGCCAGGTTGCACCAGGGGCGGACCGAGAGGCAGAACCCGGGCCCGTTGATGAAGTGGTCGCCGGCCATCCAATCCAGAGCTTCCTTGGAGTGGAAGATGATGAGGAAATCTTCCGGGTGATGCAGGTGAACTGTGAACTCGCCGTCGCGCAGCTCGAAGGAGTCGCATAGGACATTCTCCACCTCCCTTGCCATGACCACCGACCTGGTGCCAGTGATGGAGGCGACCATGGAGCGGCGCAGGACCTCCTCGGCGCGCTCCATCTCCACCGTCCGCGACAGGATGACGCGCGACGACATGGCGTCCGTAGCCGCCGGCATGGGGGCGCGCGCGATGGGGCGGCGGTGTCGGCGGCAGAAGGGGCCTGCCTGGGCGCAGCGGCACGCGAAGGAGGATCACGCGCAGGGCGCGGAGCCGTCCTTGGCGCGGCTGCGACCGTCGGCGCGGCACACACAACGGTGGCCTGTCCGTTGGAGTCGCGGGGATTCTCGCACTGCCTGGAATCTTGGCCAAGGTGCAGACACTTGCGGCAGCGTACCTCGCTGGTGCAGTCGTGGATGACGTGGCCGGGGTCAAGGCACCGGAAGAAGAGACCGGCGGCCTCCTCCGGCGATGGGCTGCGGCGCGCCCTTGGTGAGGCAGCGGGGAAACGCGGCGCTCCCGACGTTTCCTGTCCTTGCGGCGGGGTAGCTCGAATCCCTCGTTGTCGATGGTGCGCCGGACCCGGTGGATCTCCGAGCGCGGGCCAACGCACTCCTTGGCCGAGACGTGGGCACGGGCGGCGCCGCGGGGTGCGGCGGTCGCAGGTGGGACTGTGGTCGGAGGCTGGGGAGGGGGAGGTGGTGGCGTGCACGCGACGTCGCTACAGGAGCGTCCGCTGGAGGTCTCGCCGTCGCAGCCGGACCACCGCCGCTCGCTTGCCAGGCGGTGACCGCCGGTCGAAGGAGCAGGAGGTGGAGGTGGACATCGCTAGGCCTGAGCACGGAGCGGGGAGGGGGCTGCCGGCGAAGGACGGCGACGTGTGGTGGTGGGGCTAGAGGAGGCTAGTGTTCCTTTGTGGTATGAAGAGAGTATTTATGTTTTCAGTAATCTCGGTAAATACACTATATTTTTCAGATACACAAGAACATTTTCTTTGAAGTTTGTGAATGTTTAATGTAATATACATACACATTTTACTAATATTTTTGCACGGAATATACATACACTTTATTGAAAGCCACGAATATTATATGGTAGATAGATGAATAAATGAATTTCAAAATATGTAGAGATTTATTTCGAAATTCCTATGAATCAAACATTGCCCTAAATTTGTATGGTTTTTAAGGGATCGGATCGGCGAACGAAATCGAACAAAAGAAACTGTGTAAAAAAAAATCGGTTATTTTACACTTTTGGACGATTTTTTTTTTTGAACAGGACTTTTGGACGGTTTGACCCGGAGCGGACGACACTCACGCCGATACGGAACGGAATCGCTCCCAAGCTCGGAAAGATTCTGTGGAGAGGAGCAGAATGCAGGACGCATGCTCCAGGTACGAACTCTTCCCAATCTCTCTGCCAAAATGCATGATACTCACCATTACGCAGACCTCCAAATCGAATCCCGTTCCGATCCAAAATTTCCCCACCCACTTCCGCCTTCCTCCCACCAGGGATTGCGCCGGCGGTTCGTCGTCGCCGGCGCGCTCCAGCACTCACGGCCGCTGCAGGAAGGACGGAGAGCTCTGCGGAGTCTTCCGTCGTCGTCCTCCATCAGGGCTCGGGCCGGCGGTTTGTCGCTGCCGCCCGCATTCACCGCCGCTAGAGGAGGGAGCGCGACCTCCTATCCTAGGCGGCGGCGGCAATGCCGCGCTTCCGACCCCGCTCCCCTTCTTTCCACGACCCCGTCCCCTCACCCGGCTATCAGCTGCTCAACGAATTCAAGGATCGTCTGGGCTCGGAGACGCTCAGTCCTGAGCTTGCGCACCAACTGTTCGGCAAATTGCTTCGTCAACCCGTCAAGGTACCAGAACGCGCGCTCAACGGCTTTTTCGCCGCCCTCGCGCGTGCCCCGCCCTCCATTGCCTGCCCCGATGGCCCTGCCCTCGCCATCACTCTCTTCCAACAAATGGCCCGAGCAGGCCAACGTCCGGTGACCGCACCCACCATTTACACATACAACATACTGATTGGTTGCTGCTGCCACACCCACCGCCCGGACCTAGGGCCTGCCTTCTTCGGGCACCTCCTCAAGACAGGTATCAGGGAGAACGTTGTCACTTTCAACAATTTATTGAAGTGCCTCTGTGACATGAAGCGAACGGAGGAGGCTCTGGACGTGCTGCTCCACAGGATGCCCGGCGACCTTCCTAATGCCATCACCAGACGTGGCCACTCTCCCAACGTGGTTTCATACAGCACGGTAATTGATGGCTTCTTGAAGGAGGGTGAAATAAGAAAAGCTTTGGATCTATTTCATGAAATGATACAGCAGGGGGTTGTGCCTAATGTGGTGACATATAATTCCATTATTGATGGGCACTGCAAAGCAAGAGAAATGGACAAGGCAGAGGGGGTCCTTCGGCAAATGGTTGATAATGGTGTTCGGCCAGACATATAACAGCCTGATCCATGGATATTCCACTTCGGGCCAGTTGGAAGAAGTCACTAGGTTGTTGGAAGAAATGAAAACTCAAGGTATCATGTGGGACGTTTTTACTTGCAGCTCATTCATGGACTATCTTTGCAAGACCGGAAGAATCAAAGAAGCTGAAGACTTATTTTATTCCATGGCTGAGAACGGCCATAAACCTAATGCTGTCTCATACACCACGCTTATTGATGGCTTCTTGAAAGAGGGTGAAATAAGCAAAGCATGTGATCTATTCTGTGAAATGATACAACAGAGGATTGAGCCTGATGTGGTGACATATAATTCCATTATTGATGGGCTGTGCAAAGCAAGCGAAATTGACAAGGCAAAGGTGGTCCTTCGGCAAATGGTCGATAATGGTGTTCGGCCGGATATCGTGACATATACCTCCATTATTGATGGGCTGTGCAAAGCTAGAGCAATGGACAAGGCAGAGGGTGTCCTTCGGCAAATGGTCGATAACGGTGTTCGGCCGGATACGGTGACATATAATAGCCTGATCCATGGATATTCCACTTCGGGCCAGTCGGAAGAAGTCGCTAGGTTGTTGGAAGAAATGAAAACTCAAGGTATCATGTGGGACATTTTTACTTGCAACTCATTCATGGACTATCTTTGGAAGACCAGAAGAATCAAAGAAGCTACAGAATTATTTTATTCCATGGCTGAGAAGGGCCATAAACCCGATGTTGTCTCATACGGGATTATGCTTCATGGTTATGCTACAGAAGGATCCCTTGTTGATATGAATGATTTCCGTGAGCAGATGGTACGAGACGGAGTTGTACCCAGTCTCAGTGTTTACAACATACTGATTGGTGCATATGCTAAGTGTGGAAAGATGGATGCAGCAATGCTTGTCTTCGAAGATATGTTGAAGCATGGTGTGAACCATGATCAGGTCACATATTTAATTGTGATAGCTGCATTTTGCAGAATGGGCAGGATGGATGATGCCATGGACAAATTCAGTGAGATGATTGATATGGGTGTACCACATGACACAGGTGTTTACGAGTGCATGATCAAGGGTTACTTTAGACAAGGTGATTTGGTGCAAGCCAACAAATTGTTTACCGAAATGAAGAACAAGGGTATTTGTCATAGTCCGCGGAAGGGTAATGAAAGAAGACACAATATTTTTGACTTGGTTATTGGTACTGGTATGGCCTGATCCTGTTACACAAACTTCAATGAACAATGGATATTGCTTAGTGTCCAACATGGAGAAAACATTCAGGGTAGATACTGTGGTATCACCTGGCGCCGCGCTAGTGTTATTACTCAGCACTTGTTACTTAGCATGGTTATGCTCTCATATCTTGTAGTTGGATAGGTTTCTCTAGTAAATATTAGTAGTGATTGTATACTCGTGACGTCGGCCTCTACCGTCGGCAGTGCATGAAACACGTCCATCATTGGTAAGCTTTTTTCCGGCATTGTTCATACTACCCAAATTTAACTTCTTTGGATCTCCACACCACACCTTTCCAATAAAAAAACAGATGGGTGTGTGTCCTGGCAACAAAGAATGTTGGGTTCCTAGTATTGTACTTAGCATCTACTATACCTTTGTCCACAAACTACCCTTAGAGCATCTCTAGTAGAGCCCGAAAAAACGTAAACTGAAAACGCCGAGTTCAGTTCACCGAAAACGCGAGTTCTGACGAAATTTGCAGAGGCGCAGAATAGAACCCGTAAAATGGAACTGAAAAGAGGAATTCGAATTGGCGCGGGTGATTTGAGGCGATGATCATAGCTTATAGATGACATAGATGCTCCGATTGAGCATCAATACTTACATAATTCTTGCAATTGACATAAATACTGGTACACCGGCAACCTTAACCTAGCTAATAAGCAAAATGCGGCATATTTCGAGTTATGGCGCGCGCGGCGGTGCCGGTGCTGGCGGAGATGGTCGGCGGCGTGGAAGTCTTCACGCGTCGTCCTTGTCAAGCTCGACTATTTCGAGCTTGACCTGGCGGACGCGGGCCTCCCGGCGGGCCGCCTCGTACTCTCTAACCTAGCGGACGGCGTCGGCCTCCTCCCGACGGAAGCGCGCCCTCGCCTCCGCCGCGCTGATGGCGAAGGTCTGCGCCATGACGGCCTCCTCCTCGTCGCTGCCGTGGACGTAGTCCCCGGCGGAGAAGGTAGGCGACCGAGCGGGGACGAGGTCGTCCTCCTCGCTGCTCGCCGTCACGGGCAGCCGCAGTTCGCGGCTAGACTGCCCGGAGGAGGAGCCCTCGCCTTGGTTGGTGAAGCGCGCGAGCTTCCCTGGGGCCGTGAGCCCCCAGTTCGTCCAGCGGCGAGCGCTCCTCTTGCGCGCGCCCTTGCTTGCGGAAGACGGGCGGACGCGGCGGCGAGTCGCCGCCGCCCAATCCCGCTGCACGGCTGTCGGAACCTCCACGGGAGGCCATAGCGTGGCGGCGGCGGGAGGGGGGGCTGCTTGCGCGTGGATTGCTCGTCAGAGATTGGCGACTGGCGGCGGCGGAGGAAGACGAACGGCGGATGGGAGTAGGGTTTGCGAACCGAACTTCCCTCCGCGAACCCTTTTAATAGGGGCCGTGCGGGGAGTTTCTCGGGCCCCTGAACTTCCGATTCGGGCCGGCCCATGTATTCGGTCTCTGATCTGCGCGCGTTTCGGTCCGAACCTGTGAATCCGTCGGAAAAGTTCGGTTCCGGCGGGATTTACGGGCTTTGTTAGAGATGCTCTTACCGTGATATATCTTCTAATCTAGGAACCTATCAAACAAAAATGTATAATTTGTAAATTAGGAATACCTAATCCACCATATTACCTTTTCATACATATAGAAGACCAATTAGTCAGGTTATATTTTTTTATGGCATTCCTCATCACTCCACATATAATTAGCTATTCTAGTGTTAATCGGACTTTCCCATTTGGGAAACTTGAAAAAGGATGACATGTAGATAGGGATGCTAGATAGAAAATTTGTTTGAAGTTTTATTTTATCTATAAAAATCATCAACATATAAAACGCCAAGTAAATACATTTTGAAAATAGGACTTGATCGTGTAGATACTGATATTTGTTCTATAAGTTTAGTCAAATCTATAACAAATTGACTTAAGATAACTAGATAAGATTTAGTTGCCTTGCATTGAAAAATAGAGCTAGTGGGATTTTATGGACTGCTAATAACGCTGAAAAAAACGCCATCAAGATAACCTATTTGAGTTTTATTCATCAGAGTGGTTAATTCATGGACGTACATACAATTTACAACTTCTTCCACCACTCAACAAAAATTGCATGAATCTGAAAACCGAAAAATCAACACGGACACACAAAAAAAAAAAAAACCACACCAAATTCTGGCAAGACTAATTGGTGTTGGAGTCTCCTTTTTATATATGCCACTTAACCAGGGTCTGTCTAAGTCAAATTGTTTATATATAGTTTGATCCAGTCTGTACAAATCATCAACATACAAACATCAAGTAAATAAATACATAAACAAAATATGATTTAATCGTGCAGATGTTGATATTTTGTTCTATAAGCTTGGTCAAACTCTTGCAACGATTTGACTTAATTAAGTTATGATTTAGTAGAGGGTGTAGAATTTTGTGGACTGCTAAGAACGCCGCAAAACTGTAGATCGGCACGTATGGCCTGATTTTGAACCGAACGCCATGGATGAAGAGATGATGAACGCCATGGATGAAGAGATGAAGAAGAAACTGTAAAACCCCTTTGCGTTTTATTCATCTGAGTGGTTAATTCATGGACGTACATATGTACAAGTTACAGCTTCGTCCACCACCCAACAAAAATCGCATGCAGAAATAAAGAAACGCAAACCAAATCCTGGCAACATGAGGTATGTAAAGGAGCAACGATTTTGTTTTTTGATCGTTCGCTCCTAGACTTGACGAAAATTCCGGCGTCTCATCAGCCCTGGTTCGCACGTCCGGCCTGCCTGCTGACGGTGGTGCGCCTGCTTAACCGCTGATCAATTCCAGGTCTGGCCTCGCCGCTGCCTGTTGTGCGTGTGCCGTCCGTCATCGTCATGTCCTCCGTGGTTGCCACGCTGCTGGCCGTGTACTCGCTGGACGGGTTCAGCCCGTACTCGCTCGTCGGCGCGCTCAGCTCGCTACTGGCGTACTCGCTGATGGTGCCGCTGCCCGTGCCGGCCCCCTGCCTGAACGCCATCCTCCTCATCCGCCTCACCTCGTCCGTGTTGCCGCCCCCTGACGACCGATGCATCGCGCTCTGGCCCGGCGCCATGCCGGCGTTCAGGTCCTCCGCCGCAAGCTCGCCCTCCAGGTACCGGACGATCTGAATCACATTCCATCGGCAGCAAGCGTGTTAACGATAGCATACATGGAGCTGGCTTGATTTAGTCGGAGATTTGGCACGAACCTGGGTCATACGCGGGCGAGACCTGGCGGTTTGCCGAACGGCGGCGGCGGCGCAGGCGACGAGCCGCGCCATCTCGTACGCGTCGTAATTGTCCTGCAGCTTCGGGTCTATAAGCTCCTCGTAGTCTTCCTCCTCCACGGCCTTCGTCAGCAAGGGCTTTGCCTGTTCAGCACAGAAGAGGTGAATCCATTATTTAGTTGCATTTGCATTGCAGCATAGATAATACATGTAAACTCACCCAAGAAACTAATGTTTCAGGCTGGTGATCAGAAGATGTCATGATAGGTTTGTTTCCGGTGATGAGCTCCAGAAGCATTACGCCGAAGGAGAAGACGTCAGACCGGTCGGTTACTTTGCCGGTGGCAGCATATTCCGGAGCCAGATATCTGGAGACACAAGTTTTCACAACAGAAGATTACTCCACATGCATTTCATTCATGTACCAGCGAAGCGATCTTCATAGTCAATCTGAGATTCTGAGGTGTGAACAATTATCTTACCCAAAAGTTCCCATTATGCGCGTTTCAACGGCAGTCTGTTCTATTTCCTGGCATTTTGCTAGCCCAAAATCTGCAACCTGCACGTACCAGGAAGAGTCCATCTCGTTGATAATAAACATACTGAGAACGACGGGAAGATGCAGAAAGGGTGTTCTTTTGACAATTTACCTTGGGCTCGTAGGTGTAATCGAGGAGGATGTTGGCTGCCTTGATGTCGCGATGGATAATCTTAGGATGGCCTGAGATTGAAAAAACAACAGCCAGTTAATGGCAGGCAAAACTGGCAAAAACAACTTCTTCAGTCTGCAACAACTCACAGTCCTCGTGCAGATACGCGAGACCCTTCGCCGAGCCGACGGCAATCTTCCACCGCCGTGGCCAATCTAGCGCCGCCCGGCCGCTCCCTGAGATCATTACCAACCTATATTACGTCAGGCAATCTTCCAAATCCAAGAAAGCAGTTACAGATCGAGGTACTTACCGTGATGGAGGTTGGACTCGAGCGTCTTGTTTGGGACGTACTCGTAGACGAGGAGGCGCTGCTCGGCGTGGATGCAGAAGCCGACGAGGGAGACGAGGTTCTTGTGGTGCACCCGGCTGATGATGTCCACCTCCGCCCGGAACTCCTTGTGGCCCTGCCCGCTGCCGGCGCGGAGCTTCTTGATGGCCACCTCCTGCCCACGCACCGTGCCCTTGTAGACGTGCCCGAACCCGCCCTGCCCCAGCAGGTTCGCCTCCGAGAACCCGTCCGTCGCCGCCGCCAGCTCGTCGTACCCGAACGTCCCGCCGGCCAGCGGGGACCCGGGCGCGCCGCCGCCGTCGTGCATCGACTGCATCGATGGCGTCGTCGACAGCGCGTGCAACTGCTGCCGCGGCGTCGCCGGCTGCCTCGGGTCGTAGAGGAAATCCGCTGCCACAAGCAAGAAGAAGCACGAAAGCGATCGGTCAGCCCAACATTCCGCGCGAAAACACATTCAGAAACAATTTGAGTTTCGGATACAGCATGATCAGTTTCTAGATGAAAATGCAGCACTATCGAAAGAAGTGGAGCACTGATCAAAGACGGCGCGGACTCGATCGCACTAAACACGCGCGTCAGCTTACGCCTCGTTGCACGCACTAGGACGTCACACGATGGCATCCGCGAAAAAGTCACACGTGTTAACAATCGCGGTCTCGAGACTCGTAGTAAAGTCAGAACGTGTACGCACCTGGGGTACCCGGCGGCGCTACCCTACCGCGCCGGCGGCGCCGCTTGGCCACGAAGAAGAAGATGAGCGCAGCAGCGAGGCCGAGCAGGACCACCGCGCCGACGCCCGCGCCCACGCCCACCGCGGTGCCTGGCGACGAAGACTTCCTCGATGTCGAAGGCGGAGGCGGATACAGCGATAGAGGTGACGCCGGAGGCGCTGTCGAGTCCGGTACGTTGTTCGGGGGCGGCGCCGAGAATGGCACGTCAGGCGGCGGGGGAGATGAGCCTGGCACGTTCGGCGGGGAAGGCGGGGGCGGCCTACGCTGCGGAGGTGAGGGCGTTGCCGGTGTTGGTGTTGGTGTAGGCGTTGGCCTTGTTGGGGGAGGTGGAGACGGGGACGGCGTTACGGGCGTTGGGGTTGGGGTCGGCGTCGGGCTTGGTGGAGGTGGCGACGACGGGGACGGTGTTACCGGCGTTGGGGTCGGCGTCGGGCTTGGTGGAGGTGGCGACGGGGACGGCGTTACCGGCGTCGGGATTGGCGTCGGTGTCGGCCTTGCAGGAGGTGGTGGAGGAGGGACTACCGGCCTAGGCGGCGCCGTTGGGGGTTCCGCCGGCGGTTCAACAGGTGGAATGGCTATGCTCACCGGAGGAGGTGGAGGTGGACTCCTCGGAGGTCCAGGTGGCATCCTCGGAGGAGGTGCGTCATCTGGAGGTGGTGCGTCGACGTTGGGAGGAGGAGGCGGAGGTGGAGTCCTCGGAGGAGGTGCCTCGTCCGGAGGAGGTGGAGGCGGAGCCCTTGGAGGAGGTGCCTCGTCTGGAGGAGGTGGAGGCGGAGCCCTTGGAGGAGGTGCGTCGTCCGGAGGAGGTGGAGATGGCACCGGAGGTGGTGGAGATGGAGATACCGGAGGTGGTGGGGATGGAGATACCGGAGGTGGTGGGGATGGAGATACCGGAGGTGGTGGGGATGGAGTCTCCGGAGGCGGTGGAGATGGAGTAACCGGTGGAGGTGGGGATGGAGTCACCGGAGGATCAGGTGGGGTTGGAGTTACCGGAGGATCAGGTGGGGATGGAGTCACCGGAGGATCAGGTGCGGATGGACTCTCCATGGTGCTGCGTCGTTCAAAACCTTAACGAACGTTACAGTGTTACACACTTACACTCTCGGCACGGCTAGGAGCTTCGGCTCATATATAGATGAGCAAGAGAATGTAGGAGAGGAGACGACTACCGAGGCGAGGTGCAACAAGTGCGAAGACATATTCGCGAAAGAAAAAGCGCGAAGACAAGTATGAGCTCGATGCAGTTAGCCTAGCCATGCATGACGTGGTTACGCTTTGCATAATTTGGCAGTGTAGAATTCTTCTCTTCGCTTTGCTTGCCGGTTTCAAGCGACAGCGAGAGCAAACATCATACGAATCGGGGCTGCTGTAAAAGAACAGGGTCGTCGCTTTTCTCTTTCTTTTTCTAGTATCCACTAGCCAGGGTTTGGTAGATAAGATTGACCCTGCCAAAGTCAATGACTTGCTCGATCATGGCGCCTCCATAATTTTTATGTAGTAGAGATGATGATGTTTTCTATACATTATTTGATCAAAGTTTACAAATTTTGATTTTTGCTAAATCCCGAATCATTGAGTGGTTTTCGAACCGGTACCAAAGCCTCCCACCTTTAGTCCTTTGGTACCGGTTCGTAACACGAACCGGTACTAAACGCTATTTCGTTTAAATTTTTTATCCATTTATTTTCTAATTATTTTTCACTCCCTCTTTTTTTCCCTCACAATTTCTAATATTTCCGTTAGTCTCTGACTATACTTAATCTCTAGTCAAATTACTTACCCGTGTTCAAACTTCCCGGTCGGTCACCCATCCTTACACTACTCCAACACTAGCACGTTTAACTTTCGAGTTCCTTTCCGTCCCACTTCCAAATGCTTCGCGCGCATGTTGTTGATAGTAGTATCATATCAATCATATTAACATGTTAGTGGATGTCCCACTTCTTTATTGTTTAAATTCCAAATAATTTTTTAATAAACATAAGTAATGATGTAATAACAATGTTGTCTAAATAAATAAAATTAATTTTTTAATTTGTATTCTTTTTAATTATTGTTTAAAAAATTAATATTTTTTTTTGCCAAACCTAAAACCTGAAAATTTGAAAATATTATAATTTGCTAAAAGTAATAGTAATATTCTGGGATTCAAAAAAATTTATAATTATTAATTTTAATTTTTAGAAAATTGAAAATTTATAAAATTCTAAATTTTTGGAAAAAAACTAAAATGTTCCTGATTTTATATTTTTATTTGGAATTTTGAGAATCTAAAAATTGGCTAACCGGGTAAACCCGGGTGAATTCGGTTGTAACTTTTTCCCACGAACATTTTGATATATTATACTTTTTTTCCGACATCGTATGCAAAAGTTAATGCGGTTTTACCATTTTTCAAACTTTTTTTTGCAAAAAAAGTCAAAATTCTTAATTTCACCAAATAGTAGGTTGCATAACATATAAGAATCTGGAAACATTTTATTTTTTGAATTTTCTATCATTTTCATTTGTATTTTACAAAGCAAAAAAAAGGCGATCCACGGGGGGAGGGGGGTGGACGTGCGTGGGGGGCAGGAAAACCTTTAGTGCCGGTTCGCTAACCCTTTAGTACCGGTTCGTGTCACGAACCGGTACTAAAGGTCCTTTGGAACCGGTACTAAAAGCATGGGCAGTGGAACCGGTACTAATGCACCCTTTAGTACCGGTTCATAAGGAAACCGGTACTAAAGGCCTGGACGGAAGCCCCTTTTTCTACTAGTGTATGTGTACATAAGTCTTGTCTTAGTTCAAACCTATGTATGTTGTACCAATTTTATAGGAAACAAACAACATTTATAATACAAAATTAGTACCAATTGATCTATTATGTATTATTACGTTTTCATAATGTATTTGCGTGTTGTAAATGTTTATATTTTCGTAAATACCAACCAACTTTTCTTAGATAACATGTGGGCTTTCTTAATCCGACGAGACATACCGTCAATACAATAGTTTGATGAGAACAATCAAGGGGCACAACACACCGCACACAACACCTACTGGAATCACTTAACTGAGTTAAGAGATGAGCTCGACAACATTTTGCACGCTCCATACATGTTAGAACATAGCAAACCCTAAACCAGGCGACCAATTCCTTAATATCTTGAATCGCCAAGGTGCATAGGGATCAAACTCTCTCCGCACATTTAATGTGTTGTACATCTGAGCGACAAAGTCTACCAAAACCCTAAAAAGATGCAAGAATAATAGGAGGTGAGAGAGGAAGCAAGCTCAAGAGGGTCAACAATTGTGGTAAAAAACATACTCAGGAACCCTTAGAACACGTTGGGGGAGCATCCCCTTTTACAGAAAAACCAAATATGAAAGTTTTGGGGAAAAAAGTTCAATCTAAGTTGATCCCACGACTAGTCCAACCGACTCCCGGATCAACATGCCTATATGCAGACTGGCATGGACATCGACACAAATCGGTAGAGTCGGTGCTTAGCAAATCGGTAAGACTCGATGTAGAAATCGGTGCAGACCGAACATCTTGTGAAATCTCAGGATTTGGGGTTACAAAAAGAGAGAAAACAGATGTGCGCATTGCATTCATGCATAGAAAATCCGGGGAGTTTTCGCGCTTTCAAATAAAACATGTCACGGTAACTAAAGTTTCACTTAAGTTGATGGAATTGAAGTAGATCATCAACTCAAGTGCTATAAACCTCAATGTGACTTTGCTAAAACCTTGTTTTGGGTAGAGGTGATTTAATCTATGGGTTACATCAAATGGAACTAGAACTACTCCAACCACACTTTAAGTAAGGATTAAATACCAAATCTTCTAAAGGATTATAATATGGTATTCCTTGCAACCATATATGGATATAGTTCAACCACCAAATAAAATAATAAGAAAGAATCAGGAAACCATTCTTTACTTATCTTTTCCTTTACCAAATCATATTTCTACCATGATCCTCATGGTATATCTTAAACTCAATTCTTAAAATCATGTAAAGGACATTACATAAGTTCTTTATCCAACCTTGAGTACTCCATCCTTGTTTATACACATTCATCTTTATTAAACTGTAGAGAAGAGAGAAGTCTACATCTATTAGAGAAGCAATGTCAACACTTGAGTCAAACCCTTGAATATATATCCATATGCTCACATCATCATCTTTAAGAAGAACCCTAGGGTGTTATTCAAGACATTACCTAGAGAGATGACCCATTTATGTTAACCATAGATCTTGATGATCACATCCTTATCTTTGGAACCTAACCTTAGGGTATTATTAAGTCATTCCCAAATGAGAGAAACCATTCATACCAACCTTAGCTATACCTATTAAAGGATCAAGGATAACTTTTGAACTAAAACATTAGGGTATAATCTATCTCATATTTGGGATAATCAAGTATTAAATTGAACAAGACCATATCCATGAATTGATGAAGTAAGAAGGAGACTAATACAACCAATATAGACAAGTGGAGACTTAACCTATTCATACTTAAGGAGACATTATGAGTACCTCATACACCCTAGAGTAATCTTATCTATGTAAAATACTCAAGCTAAAGTGTTACACTCAAGTTATTTGAGCAAGCACTTGATTTTGGGGATGAGAGTGAAATCTTCTTAGTTAAACCTTTGGAAAGCCAAAACCCTTGCTCATTACCACTTGGTAATGACCATAAAACTAAGAGCTAAAAGTAAAAAAAAAGGTATTATGAGTAATTTGATCATGTATAATGTTTGATCAAGCCTTGGATAAATAGAAAAATAAGTTAAACCTTAATATGATAAGTAGATATCATCCACCGCATAAAATCATCGGGAGACTACTAATAAGTAGCCCTAGCCCATTCTTAATGTTTTTAGTAGAAAAGGAATGGCATTGTACTAAACCCTTGCCTAGCCAAGCTTTGTGAGAACCTTAATAATATTTTGAGATAAATATCCTCTCAATAGTGGGGGAGACTAAACCTAGCTAATTCAATATGGTGTCAATTCATATCTAGAACCTATGCCTATATCTCAATTCTAGTTTGTGCATCACTTGGGTGATCACAACTATAGACTTAGGCCACAATTTAGTTTGAACCCATGTGCATTGGGTGAACATAATTAGAACCCTAGAATTACACCTTAGTTAAATCTTATATTTCAATCAGTGAACATAAGAAAACCTTAGTGCCAAACCCTTGATGTCTACGGGTGCTTCTATTCTTGTAGACAGTGTTGGGCCTCCAAGAGCAGAGGTTTGTAGAACAGCAGCAATTTTCCCTTAAGTGGATCACCCAAGGTTTATCGAACTCAGGGAGGAAGAGGTCAAAGATATCCCTCTCAAGCAACCCTGTAATCACAAAGCAAGAAGTCTCTTGTGTCCCCAACACACCAAATACACTTGTCAGATGTATAGGTGCACTAGTTCGGCGAAGAGATAGTGAAATACAAGTAATATGGATGTATATGAGTGGTAATAGCAATCTGAATAAAATATGGCAGCAAGTAAACATGCAAGTAGAACAAGTAAATAAACGGTGTTTGCGAGTATTGGAAACAAAGCCTAGGGATCATACTTTCACTAGTGGACACTCTCAACATTGATCGCGTAATAAATACTTCTTCTCATATGTGCTACATACACTCTTGTTTGATAATGAACATCATTCGTTGCGTAGGATTACACGAACCCTCAATGCCGGAGTTAACAAGCTCCACAACATTCGATATTCATGTTTAAGTAACCTT
The DNA here is from genome assembly GCF_022539505.1 of Lolium rigidum. NCBI lineage: Eukaryota > Viridiplantae > Streptophyta > Magnoliopsida > Poales > Poaceae > Lolium > Lolium rigidum. The sequence continues at coordinate 110,968,502 of NC_061513.1, read as the reverse complement.
AGAGCATAATAGATCTTTGCAAAATAAACCAAGAACTAACATAGTGCACACACTGTCCACATTACACTATGAAGGAGGAATAGATCACATCAATACTATCATAATGACAATTAACTCCACAATCTACAAGAGATCATGATCATAGCCTACGACAAGAACCACACGGTGCACACACTAGTCACCTTTACACCATGCAGGAGGAATAGACTACTTTAATAACATCACATGAGTAGCACACAACTAGTAGCGATACAAAGCTCATCATATGGATCTCAATCATGTAAAGCAGCTCATGAGATCATTGTATTGGAGTACAGAGAGAGATTAACCACATAGCTACGGTAGAGCCCTCAGCCCCAGGGGAGAATTACTCCCTCCTCATCATGGGAGCAGCGATGGCGGTGAAGATGGCGGTGGAGACGGTGGTGGAGATGACTCCGGGGGCAATTCCCCGCTCCGGCAGGGTGCCGGAACAGAGACTTCTGTCCCCTGAATTGGAGTTTCGCGATGTGGCGGTGCCCCTGGAGTCTTTCTGGAGTTTCGTCAAGAGGTACTGCGTTTTTAGGTCGAAAGGGGTTATATAGGCGAAAGGGGAGCCTCGGAGGGGGCCTGGGGCCACCACACCATAGGGCGGCGCGGCCCCCCTCTGGCCGCGCCAGGGTGTGGTGTGGGGCCCCCAGGGCTTCCCTCTGGCGGCTCTCGGGTGTTCTGGATGGTTCCGGGAAAAATAGGAACCCGGGCGTTGATTTCGTCCGATTCCGAGAATATTTCGTTACTAGGATTTACGAAACCAAAAACAGCGAGAAAACGAGAACCGGCACTTCGGCATCTTGTTAATAGGTTAGTTCTAGAAAATGCACGAATATGACATAAAGTGTGCATAAAACATGTAGATATCATCAATAATGTGGCATGGAACATAAGAAATTATCGATACGTCGGAGACGTATCAGCATCCCCAAGCTTAGTCCTGCTCGTCCCGAGCAGGTAAAACGATAACAATGATAATTTCTTAAGTGACATGCCGTCATAAACTTGATCATATTGTAAACATATGTAATGAATGCAGCAATCAAAAACAATGGTAATGACATGAGTAAACAACTCAATCATAAAGCAATGACTTTTCATGAATAGCACTTTCAAGACAGGCATCAATAAGTCTTGCATAAGAGTTAACTCATAAATCAATAATTTAAAGTATAGACATTGAAGCAACACAATGGAAGATTAAGTTTCAGCGGTCGCTTCAACTTGTAACATGTATATCTCATGGATAATTGTCAACATAGAGTAATATAACAAATGCAATAAGCAAGTATGTAAGAATCAATGCACAGTTCACACAAGTGTTTGCTTCTTGAGGTGGAGAGAGATAGGTGAACTGACTCAACATAAAAGTAAAAGAAAGGTCCTTCGCAGAGGGAAGCATTGATTGCTATATTTGTGCTAGAGCTTTGATTTTGAAAACATCAAGAGAGTATAAAAGTAAAGTTTTGAGAGGTGTTTGTTGTTGTCAACGAATGGTAGTGGGTACTCTAACCCCCTTGCCAGACAAACCTTCAAAGAGCGGCTCCCATTTTATTTTATTTTTGGGTGGCACTCCTTCCAACCTTTCTTTCACAAACCATGGCTAACCGAATCCTCGGGTGCACTGCCAACAATCTCATACCATGAAGGAGTGCCTTTTTATTTTAGTTTTATTATGATGACACTCCTCCCCACCTTTGCTTTCTCAAGCCATGGCTAACCGAATCCTTCGGGTGCCGTCCAACAATCACATACCATGGAGGAGTGTCTACTTTTTTTAATTGATTTGGGACTGGGAATCCCATTGCCAGCTCTTTTTGGAAAATTATTGGATAAGCGGATGAAGCCACTAGTCCATTGGTGAAAGTTGCCCAACAAGATTGAAAGATAAACACCACATACTTCCTCATGAGCTATCAAACATTGACACAAATAAGAGGTAATAACTTTTGAATTGTTTAAAGGTAGCACTCAAGCAATTTACTTTGGAATGGCGGAGAAATACCATGTAGTAGGTAGGTATGGTGGACACAAATGGCATAGTGGTTGACTCAAGGATTTTGGATGCATGAGAAGTATTCCCTCTCGATACAAGGTTTAGGCTAGCAAGGCTATTTGAAACAAACACAAGGATGAACCGGTGCAGCAAAACTCACATAAAAGACATATTGTAAACATTATAAGACTTTACACCGCCTTCCTTGTTGTTCAAAACTCAATACTAGAAATTATCTAGACCTTAGAGAGACCAATTATGCAAACCAAATTTTAGCAAGCTCTATGTATTTCTTCATTAATAGGTGCAAAGTATATGATGAAAGAGCTTAAACATGAGCACAACAATTGCCAAGTATCACATTATCCAAGACATTTTACCAATTACTACATGTAGCATTTTTCAATTCCAACCATATAACAATTTAACGAAGAGGAAACTTCGCCATGAATATTATGAGCTAAGAACACATGTGTTATTATGAACCAGCGGAGCGTGTCTCTCTCCCACACAAGCATTTATTCAAACAAAAACAAAAACAAAAACATACAGACGCTCCAAGTAAAGTACATAAGATGTGACCGAATAAAAATATAGTTTCAAGAGAAGGAACCTGATAATTTGTCGATGAAGAAGGGGATGCCTTGGGCATCCCCAAGCTTATATGCTTGAGTCTTCTTAAAATATGCAGGGATGAACCACCGGGGGCATCCCCAAGCTTAGAGCTTTCACTCCTCTTGATCATAGTATATCATACTCCTCTCTTGACCCTTGAAAACTTCCTTCACACCAAACTTCAAGCAAACTCATTAGAGGGTTAGTGCATAATCAAAAATTCACATGTTCAGAGGTGACACAATCATTCTTAACACTTCTGGACATTGCACATAACTTCTGAAAGTTAATGGAACAAAGAAACTCATTCAACTTAACAAAAGCGGCAATGCGAAATAAAAGGCAGAATCTGTCAAAAACAGAACAGTCCGTAAAGACGAATTTCAAAATGGCACCAGACTTGCTCAAACGGAAAAACTCAAAACTAATGAAAGTTGCGTACATATCTGAGGATCACGCTCGTAAATTGGCAGATTTTTTCGAATTTTCTACAGACACTTGTGCCAGAATTCGTGACAGACAGCAATGCTGTTTCTGCGCAGCGATCCCAAATATAACATCAACTTTAACATAGAAACTTTACTTGGCACAAAAACATGATAAGGAGAGGTTGCTACAGTAGTAAACAACTTCCAAGACACAAATATAAAACAAAGTACTGTAGTAAAAAAAACACATGGGTTATCTCCCAAGAAGTTCTTTCTTTATAGCCATTAAGATGGGCTCAGCTAGTTTTAATGATGCACTCGCAAGAAATAGTATTTGAAGCAAAAGAGAGCAGCAAGAGGCAAATTCAAAACACATTTAAGTCTAACATGCTTCCTATGCATAGGAATCTTGTAAATAAACAAGTTCATGAAGAGCAAAGTAACAAGCATAGGAAGATAGAACAAGTGTAGCTTCAAAAATTTCAGCACATAGAGAGGCATTTTAGTAACATGAAAATTTCTACAACCATATTTTCCTCTCTCATAATAACTTTCAGTAGCATCATGAGCAAACTCAACAAGATAACTATCACATAAAGCATTCTTATCATGAGTCTCATGCATAAAATAATTACTACTCCCAACATAAGCATAATCAATTTTATTAGTTGTAGTGGGAGCAAATTCAACAAAGTAGCTATCATTATTATTCTCATCATCAAATATAGGAGGCAAAGTATCATCAAAGTAAATTTTCTCCTCAATGCTTGGGGGACTAAAAATATCATGCTCATCAAAGCCAGCTTCCCCAAGCTTAGAATTTTCCATAGCATTAGCAACAATAGTGTCCAAAGCATTCATATTAATATGTTCCATGGGTTTTTTAATTTTCGCATCAAACCATCCATGTCTTAAATCAGGAAATAGAATAAGAAGGTCATTGTTGTCCATTATGCCTAACTAGTATAAACAAGAAACCAAATGTCGCAATTGCAGAGTCTAAAGGAAATAGCTTCGAGTACTTACAACGGCGCCGGAGAATAGCTTAGTAGCCGAGATCCGGAGTGTGAGTACCTTTTACCTTTCCTCCCCGGCAACGGCGCCCGAAAAGTGCTTGATGTCTACGGGTGCTTCTATTCTTGTAGACAGTGTTGGGCCTCCAAGAGCAGAGGTTTGTAGAACAGCAGCAAGTTTCCCTTAAGTGGATCACCCAAGGTTTATCGAACTCAGGGAGGAAGAGGTCAAAGATATCCCTCTCAAGCAACCCTGTAATCACAAAGCAAGAAGTCTCTTGTGTCCCCAACACACCAAATACACTTGTCAGATGTATAGGTGCACTAGTTCGGCGAAGAGATAGTGAAATACAAGTAATATGGATGTATATGAGTGGTAATAGCAATCTGAATAAAATATGGCAGCAAGTAAACATGCAGTAGAACAGTAAATAAACGGTGTTTGCAGTATTGGAAACAAAGCCTAGGGATCATACTTTCACTAGTGGAAACTCTCAACATTGATCGCGTAATAAATACTTCTTCTCATATGTGCTACATACACTCTTGTTTGATAATGAACATCATTCGTTGCGTAGGATTACACGAACCGGAGTTAACAAGCTCCACAACATTCGACATTCATGTTTAAGTAACCTTAGAGCATAATAGATATTTGCAAAATAAACCAAGAACTAACATAGTGCACACACTGTCCACATTACACTATGAAGGAGGAATAGATCACATCAATACTATCATAATGACAATTAACTCCACAATCTACAAGAGATCATGATCATAGCCTACGACAAGAACCACACGGTGCACACACTAGTCACCTTTACACCATGCAGGAGGAATAGACTACTTTAATAACATCACATGAGTAGCACACAACTAGTAGCGATACAAAGCTCATCATATGGATCTCAATCATGTAAAGCAGCTCATGAGATCATTGTATTGGAGTACGAGAGAGAGAGATTAACCACATAGCTACGGTAGAGCCCACAGCCCTGGGGAGAACTACTCCCTCCTCATCATGGGAGCAGCGATGGCGGTGAAGATGGCGGTGGAGATGGCAGTGGAGATGACTCCGGGGGCAATTCCCCGCTCCGGCAGTGGTGCCGGAACGAGACTTCGTCCCCCGAATTGGAGTTTCGCGATGTGGCGGCGCCCCGGAGTCTTTCTCGGAGTTTCGTCAAGAGGTACCGCGTTTTAGGTCGAAAGGGGTTATATAGGCGAAAGGGGAGCCTCGGAGGGGGCTCGGGGCCACCACACCATAGGGCGGCGCGGCCCCCTCTCGGCCGCGCCGGGTGTGGTGTGGGGCCCCTGTGGCTTCCTCCGGCGGCTCTCGGGTGTTCTGGATGGTTCCGGGAAAAATAGGAACCCGGGCGTTGATTTCGTCCGATTCCGAGAATATTTCGTTACTAGGATTTCGAAACCAAAAACAGCAGTAAAACAGGAACTGGCACTTCGGCATCTTGTTAATAGGTTAGTTCCAGAAAATGCACGAATATGACATAAAGTGTGCATAAAACATGTAGATATCATCAATAATGTGGCATGGAACATAAGAAATTATCGATACGTCGGAGACGTATCAACCCTATACTTAATTTGGTGTGAATAACCATTCATCATTATAACCAAAGGCAACCATGATGAGAACCATAGCCACTCTACGTATTTTAAAGCTAGATTAAAGTTAGTAATAATAGTAAACTTGGATGAGATAAAACCAATCTCAAATCCTTAGCAACTAGGTGAGCACCTAAAATATTAGGCAAGTGACTATATTCTCAAATAAGAAATCAAATAATAAGGTCAACTGTAAATTGATTCATCACAAAAGGAATATAATGTGAATTATTAGTCAATTAGATAAACTTTGGTAAAATAATCCTAGATCCCAAAAGATTGAGAGTTTGAGTTATCAATATAAGAACACCTATTAACACTAAACTTAGTGGTCATTATAATGCAAGTATGTAAACCATTTGATTAATATGTTATCATGCTCTAACAAACAAACCATGTTATCTTTGGTAAAGAAATAAAAAAACTTAATTAAGAAAAACATATCTGAGAAAACAAAGAATTAAAATCATCTCCATAAAAATTTATACCCATTTGGAATATTAAGTTATTATCTAAATAAATAAAAGAAGCAAATGCCCCTGAAATATATTAATACAAAACAATATTCCAGAAACCATCTTAAGGTCATCCAAAGGGGGCTATATATTCAAATACCTGCAAAATAGAAAAGAACTCAAATTTGAATTCAAACCAGAAAGAGAAAATAGAAAAAATAAAATATAAAAGGAGAAGAGAAATGGACTTACCTGGCTAACCACCGCAGCCCATCACCAGCCCAAAATGCAGCCCAACCATCACCAGAAACGGCTCAACCCATGATACCGGTTCGCTTGAGAAGCACGCGAAGATGATGTCGTCGTCTTCGTCTTCGCCATCGTCGCACGCACGGGAGGCCACCAGCACGATGGAGAAGGACACGTCCCGGCCGCCGTTGCTGACCAAGCACTCAACGACGACCGCCTGAGGCCGTATAAATACGGGGGAGGAAACCTAGCGCCCTGATACGTCTCCGACGTATCGATAATTTCTTATGTTCCATGCCACATTATTGATGATATCTACATATTTTATGCACACTTTATGTCATATTCGTGCATTTTCTGGAACTAACCTATTAACAAGATGCCGAAGTGCCGCCTCGTTTTCTCGCTGTTTTTGGTTTCGAAATCCTAGTAACGACGAATCGGACGAAATCAACGCCCGTGTTCCTATTTTTCCCGGAACCATCCGAACACCCGAGAGCCGCCGGAGGGAAGCCCCGGGGGCCCCACACCACACCCGGCGCGGCCGGGGGGGGCCGCGCCCCCCTATGGTGTGGTGGCCCCAGGCCCCCTCCGAGGCTCCCCTTTCGCCTATATAACCCCTTTCGACCTAAAAACGCAGTACCAGTTCGACGGAAATAGAGAAAACCATCCAGAGCCGCCGCCATCACGAAAGTCCAATTCGGGGGACAGAAGTCTCTGTTCCGGCACGCCGCCGGGATGGGGAATTTCCCCCGGAAGCCATCTCCACCGCCATCTTCACCGCCATCGCTGTTCCCATGATGAGGAGGGAGTAATTCTCCCCGGGCCGAGGGCTCTACCGTAGCTATGTGGTTAATCTCTCTCCGTACTCCAATACCATGATCTCATGAGCTGCTTTACATGATTGAGATCCATATGATGAGCTTTGTATCGCTACTAGTTATGTGCTACTCATGTGATGTTATTAAAGTAGTCTATTCCTCCCGCATGGTGTAAAGGTGACTAGTGTGTGCACCGTGTGGTTCTTGTCGTAGGCTATGATCATGATCTCTTGTAGATTGTGGAGTTAATTGTCATTATGATAGTATTGATGTGACCTATTCCTCCTTTCATAGTGTAATGTGGACAGTGTGTGCGCTATGTTAGTTCTTGGTTTATTTTGCAATGATCTATTATGCTCTAAGGTTACTTGAATATGAATGTCGAATGTTGTGGAGCTTGTTAACTCCGGCATTGAGGTGCTCTTGTAGCCCTACACAACGACTGGTGTTTGTCATCCAACAAAAGAGTGTATGTAGCACATATGAGAAGAAGTATTTATTACGCGATCAATGTTGAGAGTGTCCACTAGTGAAAGTATGATCCCTAGGCTTTGTTTCCAATACCGCAAACACCGTTTATTTACCTGTTCTACCGCATGTTTACTTGCTGCCATATTTTATTCAGATTGCTATTACCACTCATATACATCCATATTACTTGTATTTCACTATCTCTTCGCCGAACTAGTGCACCTATACATCCGACAAGTGTATTTGGTGTGTTGGGGACACAAGAGACTTCTTGCTTTGTGATTACGGGGTTGCTTGAGAGGGATATCTTTGACCTCTTCCTCCTCGAGTTCGATAAACCTTGGGTGATCCACTTAAGGGAAACTTGCTCGCTGTTCTACAAACCTCTGCTCTTGGAGGCCCAACACTGTCTACAAGAATAGAAGCACCCGTAGACATCAAGCACTTTTCCGGCGCCGTTGCCGGGAGGAAAGGTAAAAGGTACTCACACTCCGGATCTCGGCTACTAAGCTATTCTCCGGCGCCGTTGTAAGTACTCGAAGCTATTTCCTTTAGACTCGCAATTGCGACATTTGGTTTCTTGTTTATACTAGTTAGGCATAATGGACAACAATGACCTTCTTATTCTATTTCCTGATTTAAGACATGGATGGTTTGATGCGAAAATTAAAAAACCCATGGAACATATTAATATGAATGCTTTGGACACTATTGTTGCTAATGCTATGGAAAATTCTAAGCTTGGGGAAGCTGGCTTTGATGAGCATGATATTTTTAGTCCCCCAAGCATTGAGGAGAAAATTTACTTTGATGATACTTTGCCTCCTATATTTGATGATGAGAATAATAATGATAGCTACTTTGTTGAATTTGCTCCCACTACAACTAATAAAATTGATTATGCTTATGTTGGGAGTAGTAATTATTTTATGCATGAGACTCATGATAAGAATGCTTTATGTGATAGTTATATTGTTGAGTTTGCTCATGATGCTACTGAAAGTTATTATGAGAGAGGAAAATATGGTTGTAGAAATTTTCATGTTACTAAAATGCCTCTCTATGTGCTGAAATTTTTGAAGCTACACTTGTTCTATCTTCCTATGCTTGTTACTTTGCTCTTCATGAACTTGTTTATTTACAAGATTCCTATGCATAGGAAGCATGTTAGACTTAAATGTGTTTTGAATTTGCCTCTTGCTGCTCTCTTTTGCTTCAAATACTATTTCTTGCGAGTGCATCATTAAAACTGTTGAGCCCATCTTAATGGCTATAAAGAAAGAACTTCTTGGGAGATAACCCATGTGTTTTTTTTTACTACAGTACTTTGTTTTATATTTGTGTCTTGGAAGTTGCTTACTACTGTAGCAACCTCTCCTTATCATGTTTTTGTGCCAAGTAAAGTTTCTATGTTAAAGTTGATGTTATATTTGGGATCGCTGCGCAGAAACAGCATTGCTGTCTGTCACGAATTCCGGCACAAGTCTCTGTAAAACATTCTAAAAAATCTGCCAATTTACGAGCGTGATCCTCAGATATGTACGCAACTTTCATTAGTTTTGAGTTTTTCCGTTTGAGCAAGTCTGGTGCCATTTTAAAATTCGTCTTTACGGACTGTTCTGTTTTTGACAGATTCTGCCTTTTATTTCGCATTGCCGCTTTTGTTAAGTTGAATGAGTTTCTTTGTTCCATTAACTTTCAGAAGTTATGTGCAATGTCCAGAAGTGTTAAGAATGATTGTGTCACCTCTGAACATGTGAATTTTTGATTATGCACTAACCCTCTAATGAGTTTGCTTGAAGTTTGGTGTGAAGGAAGTTTTCAAGGGTCAAGAGAGGAGTATGATATACTATGATCAAGAGGAGTGAAAGCTCTAAGCTTGGGGATGCCCCCGGTGGTTCATCCCTGCATATTTTAAGAAGACTCAAGCATCTAAGCTTGGGGATGCCCAAGGCATCCCCTTCTTCATCGACAAATTATCAGGTTCCTTCTCTTGAAACTATATTTTTATTCGGTCACATCTTATGTACTTTACTTGGAGCGTCCGTATGTTTTTGTTTTTGTTTTTGTTTGAATAAATGCTTGTGTGGGAGAGAGACACGCTCCGCTGGTTCGTATGAACACATGTGTTCTTAGCTCATAATATTCATGGCGAAGTTTCCTCTTCGTTAAATTGTTATATGGTTGGAATTGGAAAAAATGCTACATGTAGTAATTGGTAAAATGTCTTGGATAATGTGATACTTGGCAATTGTTGTGCTCATGTTTAAGCTCTTGCATCATATACTTTGCACCTATTAATGAAGAAATACATAGAACTTGCTAAAATTTGGTTTGCATAATTGGTCTCTCTAAGGTCTAGATAATTTCTAGTATTGAGTTTTGAACAACAAGGAAGGCGGTGTAAAGTCTTATAATGTTTACAATATGTCTTTTATGTGAGTTTTGCTGCACCGGTTCATCCTTGTGTTTGTTTCAAATAGCCTTGCTAGCCTAAACCTTGTATCGAGAGGGAATACTTCTCATGCATCCAAAATCCTTGAGCCAACCACTATGCCATTTGTGTCCACCATACCTACCTACTACATGGCATTTCTCCGCCATTCCAAAGTAAATTGCTTGAGTGCTACCTTTAAACAATTCAAAAGTTATTACCTCTTATTTGTGTCAATGTTTTATAGCTCATGAGGAAGTATGTGGTGTTTATCTTTCAATCTTGTTGGGCAACTTTCACCAATGGACTAGTGGCTTCATCCGCTTATCCAATAATTTTGCAAAAAGAGCTGGCAATGGGATTCCCAGTCCCAAATCAATTAGAAAAAATAGACACTCCTCCATGGTATGTGATTGTTGGACGGCACCCGAAGGATTCGGTTAGCCATGGCTTGAGAAAGCAAAGGTGGGGAGGAGTGTCATCATAATAAAACTAAAATAAAAAGGCACTCCTTCATGGTATTAGATTGTTGGCAGGCACCCGAGGATTCGGTTAGCCATGGTTTGTGAAAGAAAGGTTGGAAGGAGTGCCACCCAAAAATAAAATAAAATGAGAGCCGCTCTTTGAAGGTTTGTCTGGCAAGGGGGGTAGAGTACCCACTACCATTCGTTGACAACAACAAACACCTCTCAAAACTTTACTTTTATACTCTCTTGATGTTTTCAAAATCAAAGCTCTAGCACAAATATAGCAATCAATGCTTCCCTCTCGCGAAGGACCTTTCTTTTACTTTTATGTTGAGTCAGTTCACCTATCTCTCTCCACCTCAAGAAGCAAACACTTGTGTGAACTGTGCATTGATTCTTACATACTTGCTTATTGCATTTGTTATATTACTCTATGTTGACAATTATCCATGAGATATACATGTTACAAGTTGAAGCGACCGCTGAAACTTAATCTTCCATTGTGTTGCTTCAATGTCTATACTTTAAATTATTGCTTTATGAGTTAACTCTTATGCAAGACTTATCGATGCCTCGTCTTGAAAGTGCTATTCATGAAAAGTCATTGCTTTATGATTCAGTTGTTTACTCATGTCATTACCATTGTTTTTGATCGCTGCATTCATTACATATGTTTACAATATGATCAAGTTTATGACGGCATGTCACTTAAGAAATTATCATTGTTATCGTTTTACATGCTCGGGACGAGCAGAACTAAGCTTGGGGATGCTGATACGTCTCCGACGTATCGATAATTTCTTATGTTCCATGCCACATTATTGATGATATCTACATGTTTTATGCACACTTTATGTCATATTCGTGCATTTTCTCGGAACTAACCTATTAACAAGATGCCGAAGTGCCGCTTCGTTTTCTCGCTGTTTTTGGTTTCGTAAATCCTAGTAACGAAATATTCTCGGAATCGGACGAAATCAACGCCCAGGTTCCTATTTTTCCCGGAACCATCCAGAACACCCGAGAGCCGCCAGAGGGAAGCCCTGGGGGCCCCACACCACACCCTGGCGCAGCCAGAGGGGGGGCCGCGCCGCCCTATGGTGTGGTGGCCCCAGGCCCCCTCCGAGGCTCCCCTTTCGCCTATATAACCCCTTTCGACCTAAAAACGCAGTACCAGTTCGACGGAAACAGAGAAAACCATCCAGAGCCGCCGCCATCACGAAAGTCCAATTCGGGGGACAGAAGTCTCTGTTCCGGCACGCCGCCGGGACGGGGAATTGCCCCCGGAAGCCTTCTCCACCGCCATCTTCACCGCCATCGCTGTTCCCATGATGAGGAGGGAGTAATTCTCCCCTGGGGCTGAGGGCTCTACCGTAGCTATGCGGTTAATCTCTCTCTCTGTACTCCAATACCATGATCTCATGAGCTGCTTTACATGATTGAGATCCATATGATGAGCTTTGTATCGCTACAAGTTATGTGCTACTCATGTGATGTTATTAAAGTAGTCTATTCCTCCTGCATGGTGTAAAGGTGACTAGTGTGTGCACCGTGTGGTTCTTGTCGTAGGCTATGATCATGATCTCTTGTAGATTGTGGAGTTAATTGTCATTATGATAGTATTGATGTGATCTATTCCTCCTTTCATAGTGTAATGTGGACAGTGGTGTGCGCTATGTTAGTTCTTGGTTTATTTTGCAATGATCTATTATGCTCTAAGGTTACTTGAATATGAATGTCGAATGTTGTGGAGCTTGTTAACTCCGGCATTGAGGTGCTCTTGTAGCCCTACACAACGACTGGTGTTTGTCATCCAACAAAAGAGTGTATGTAGCACATATGAGAAGAAGTATTTATTACGCGATCAATGTTGAGAGTGTCCACTAGTGAAAGTATGACCCCTAGGCTTTGTTTCCAATACTGCAAACACCGTTTATTTACTGTTCTACTGCATGTTTACTTGCTGCCATATTTTATTCAGATTGCTATTACCACTCATATACATCCATATTACTTGTATTTCACTATCTCTTCGCCGAACTAGTGCACCTATACATCTGACAAGTGTATTTGGTGTGTTGGGGACACAAGAGACTTCTTGCTTTGTGATTACAGGGTTGCTTGAGAGGGATATCTTTGACCTCTTCCTCCCTGAGTTCGATAAACCTTGGGTGATCCACTTAAGGGAAACTTGCTGCTGTTCTACAAACCTCTGCTCTTGGAGGCCCAACACTGTCTACAAGAATAGAAGCACCCGTAGACATCACGCCCCATTTTCTCCCTTTTTATCATTATCTTATTAAATCCTTATCAGAGGGATTTAAACCCTAAATAATATTTATCTTAATTATTAATCCTCTAAAAGTAATAAAATGCTAAGTCCATTATTATTTTTGTTTCAAAGTTATTAATAACTTCAACTTTATCATCAAGTTATTAACTTAAGAACTATATGACAAATAGGAAACGCTAGTCCATTATAAATAAAATTCTAACCTCATAATTTCAAGTATGAAACCCTAATTCTATTAGGAACCCTAGTTCCATAATTTAATGTGAAACCTAAAACCCTAGGAACCATAAAATGTAATCCTAATACCTTAACATTCAATATAGGTACCTAATTAGTAACTAAGTATATGTCCATGTTCTCATATGATAATAGAAGCCTTAACACTAGTAAGTTCTATTTCATATATTCATAAACCTAGATGATTAAATAGGATCAATTAAACCTAAACCTTAGTTCCTATTCTCAAGGTCATCATCCTTAACCATCCATGGTAAGCATCAAACCATTGTGATCCATCCTAATAGTAACCATGTCTAGTACTGGACCTTACATGCTCATACCCACTAAACCCTACTAGTATTAGATATTTATGAACCATCTTGTTTAGCAAACAACCACTCCTTACTTGGTGAATCCAAGAGAAAACCCTAGAAACCATAAGCTTTAATTAATTGAAATACTTCTTATTAATCAAGTAATATGTTCTTCAAAAGTTATTCTTTTGAAGAAATTAAAGAATAGTCAACAACCCTGCCTAATAGGACCTATAGACCATAGCTATCTATCACCAGTAAGATATAACCAACCATTATAGCAACCATGCTTAACCAACTGCTTAATATGCTCATGCTTAATCAAACCATGCAACCAATACATGACTAGGAACTCAATCCAACTTTGTTGTGATCCATATATTACTTAATTAAGAAACTCAATTGATAACCATAGTAAACCATAGAAGCAAATAGTTTCTACTTGAAATACTTATTATTTCCTAATTAACATGTTCTTCAAAAGTTATTCTTTTGAAGTATATAATAATTAATCATCAACCATGCACTATAGGACTTAAAATTGACAACTGCTCTTTACATATTATGCAACTACTATTCCTTGGTGTGTATGATTGGTATGATGCATTATACCACTTGTTTATGATACTAAGACAACCAAACCCTAATAAGCACCTTGTTTGTGGAATCACTCTAAAAGTGCAACACACCCTAAACCAATCATTCCAACTCACTAATCCTAAATCATCGGGGTTAGTTCATGCTTAGAGCGATTGCATCTTATACTTATGCATTATAGCATATTTGCCAATCTTTTAAACATTGTCCTTATCGGACGATGATGCTATTTCAGAATTTGGAGTTATCCCGTATCAAAGTCCCTTGACTGCATAATCTTGCAGTCAAGAAAGGCAAGTTCATCGCTTGCTCATGCCACTTTGAGTATTTTTACTAAATTACTTGCAAAGTACTATACTTATCACTCTAGCATCAAAAGCAAAATATTACTTTCATAACTATGAATATGACTATGTGGTGGGCAATGGAATCATGGAATGAGTTCGGTGGAGGTTCCATTGCAATGGGTTTATATGGACATAGGACTTAACAACAAATGACGTTCAGTGATTCTTGCACCATAATACACGTGTTTACCATAAGATCTAGAGTGGGACGGAGTAGTCAGCTGTTCTTTTCCCTCTCGCATACCAACGGGTACAACTGCAAGTGGCCAGCATGTACATACTTAGGCAGGAAGGAAGCCCCTTTGCTTCTACTGCGGGCTGTATCTATGATGGATTGTAACGGGCTGGCCTAGGGATTGCTCATAGAGTCGATCGAGGCCAGTGGTTTACAAAAGGGTGGGTATGCAGGGTTGCGGGAAGGCCCAGTGATTGGCTATGACTTATACCTGGCCCCATACCAAGGAAGTGTGGATGAGCATGCAACTCGGATGTGCAACAAGTATAAGATCTCTTATGGATAAAGTAACACACCTCTGCAGAGTGTATCAAATTGTGGTTTGTCACTCCCTGTTCCGGGTTTGGAACTGCGAACACCGCTGAAATGGAACTCCATGAAGTTCTAGACACCCGGTGAAGGCTGGCGGACATAGTTCTTCAGAATAAAAGCGACCTTTTGAAGAAATGTTTACAAAAACTTGCATTTCCTATGACTTTCTAGTCCATGGCTATAGCTAGTGCATTAAACACCTCTTTCCTATAGTGAACTTGTTGAGTACGCTCGTACTCATCCCTCTTTAAATTCCCTGCTTAGATCTGAAGGCATTAAAAGAAGATCTACAGTGCAACTCAAAGGTTGAGGAGTCAACAAGTACTTCAAGAGACAGGATCCTGCCAGCAGAGTCAACGAAGTCAACCACTACATGATGGAAACCTATACCAGGAGTAGAATGGAATCATTTCCCTAATCCTAGAACCTAAATAGGTAGAGTTCATCTATAGTTCTGTAGTGAGCCAACTAGCTCAATAGATAGAGTTCGTGATAAGTTAGACTACGAGTTGTTCTTCTGGAGTTTATTTGCAGTTTTACCTCATGGTAAAGTAGGAGGCTGTGTTGATCTTCTGTAAAGACTCGCTGTTGTAATTCTATAGACATGCCTTGGAACCGCATATGTTTCTGTTGTACCACTCCGAGGGATGTAATACTAGTGGAACGGTGTTTCATTGGTGTTATGTCAACGACTTTCATACTACACCATGCAGTGTTATGTTGGGTCACCACAATAATCCACCTTCCGGTTATCATTCGAACCCCTTCCAGTATTAAGTTGCAAGCAACAGATTATCACATTAAATAATGTGTGTAAAGTAAAAAATAGAAGTATCCTTAGACAAAGCATTGTTATTGTCACTCTTCCAGATTACTGGAGGCATGAACCCACTATCGAGCATAAATACTCCCTCTTGGAGTTACAAGCATTTACTTGGCCAGAGAATCTACTAGCAACGCAGAGCATGCAAGATCAGAAATAACATATGACAAGTATACCATAGTATTCAATATTCATCGAATCCCAACAAACACAACATGTAGCATTACATAAAGATGATCTTGATCATGATAGGCAGCTCACAAGATCTAAACACGAAGCATAAATTGGAGAAGACAACCATCTAGCTACTGCTATGGACTCGTAGTCCAGAGATGAACCATTCACGCATCACTTCGGAGGGGGGCATGGCGATGTAGAGGCCTCCGGTGATGATCTCCCTCTCCGGCAAGGTGCCGGGAAGAGCTTCAGAACCCTCCCGAGCTAGGGTCGGTGATGGCGGCCACAATGGAACTTTTCGTTGATGGAGGCTCGGGTAATTAGGTTTTTCCCGAAATCATGAATAAATAGGCGGAAGGGCGAGGTCGGTGGGTGCCTAGGGGGCCCACACCACCCCATGGAGCGGCCAGGGCTTGGGCTGCGCCAAGGGCAGGTGAGGCCGCCCTGTGGCGCTTCTCCGTCTCTCCTCTGGATTTCGTCTTTGTTACAATAAAATAGGAACTTCGGCTTTTGTTTCATACAATTCCGAGAATATTTCCCGTACAACTTTTCTGAAATACAAAATTGTAGAAAACAAGGAACTGGCACTGTGGCATCTTGTCAATATGTTAGTTCCGGAAAATGTATAAAAGTGCAACGAAATGTAAACAAAACATATATAAATTGGTGTAAACAAGCATGGAGCATCAAAAATTATAGATACGTTTGCAACTTATGATGCGGCTATATATCCTATAACCCGGTGTCTCAAATCACACCTCGAGACCAGTAAAAGCAACACTTAGCAAGAATATACATTTGCCTTGCACATCCTGCTTGATCTTGATGATGATGCTTCATGCTTCATTGACGTTGGAACGCTCTATTTGATCATTGCTCCTTCGTGAAGACTCACAATTTGCTTCCCTATACACCAATATGGGATAGCTTCATTAAATCACATCTTCACAATCCCATTATCACAAAATGGACAACAAGATTCATGTGTATGATCTTCTCGATATGCTTATTTTGAACTTTTACTTCTCGGATTTGATGACAATCACCACTTGATTCCATCCTCTCATAGGCTCTATGGGAACTCCCTTTGGATGCATGCTCATGGAAAGATGCCTAACCCATAGAGGCAACACAAACACACATATATAATGAGCTAGATCACAAAGCATAATTGACAAAGCTAATCATACCAGGAGATCACGTGGTACATTCTTTATGTTGAATGTGTTGACCAACTTAAATTGAATCTTCACTTTTTGTATTGGTCAACCTTGTATCTTCTTATGCTCTAACACAATAGCTTGAGGTACATAAAGAATTCTCCATTTGATTGCCTGCTCCTAGTCTTGGTTTACCATGAATAACCACATGATACATTATTACTTTGACATAGAGCCATGACTTGAATTCTTCTTTTGTAAATAAACTCTCAAGATCTTGATCCTCCATGCACATAAGCTAGAGAAAGGCTTATTTGAGTTCCACACACGAACTTCATCTTCTTGATCATATGATATCCATCTTTACAAATTTGTGATCGTGGTTACAATTCTTAAAGTATCTTATTATCTTCATGGTATATTTATTCATGCCAACACTTGAATCTAACACATGGTCTTCAAGAAATTCCTATGAAATATTTATTCAAATAAAACTCAATGAAAATATTAATCCATAGATATTGTCATTAATTACTAAAACCACACATAGGGACAATATACCCGTACAAATTATACACAAAACCATTATCTTGGGGAAGTCATGCGATTTTGTTTGCTCTTTACGAGTCCTAGGTATTACGTTCACCCTCGCAAAACTACAAACAGTTGGAACGTTGAGCCTCGTGATCTCCTCCCTCTCAAATAATTCACAAAGGAACTTCTCCATGATCTGAATCACAAAGCTACTTTTTTTTGAAAACTTATGGCAGGAGAGTCTCCTACTGCTGACATATATTTAAAAGGATTTTACATATTTCCATTCAGCCACAAAAGGCCTAGGACTCCATGGAGTCCTCAATAAATCAAACCCTCAACAAAGCAGAAAATGTTACAAGTTTATCTCGAAGGTCAGGTTTTAACCTAGAACCTAGCAGATCTAGATCAGCAAGAAGTTGTTGCAGCACCAACAAAGCTACTTGGTGATAAAGAACTATGAAGTCCCATTAACTTGCATTCTAGTTTTAGGATTTTCTTTCTTGCAGCACCAAAGTAATCATGGGTCTGCTTTTTAAGAGAACCCGTGAGCCGCCGCAGATTATTGCAAGTGGAATGAGCGAATTGGAATCTTCCCTGACCCATGCATGTTTCATCGCCTCCGTATAATTAGGATCCCAGGTAGTCTCGAAATGGAACTATGTTGAACTAGAGACACCAATTGTTTAAATCAAAACTAGAGAAGCTGATAGATATGGCAAAATGGTCAAGCGACATGGTGATCACATTCCCAACACTAATATGATTAAAAAAAACTCCAGTGAATTCCATTTGCAATAGCATGACCGAGATGGACACAAATAAGATCATCCTCTCTTGTCTAGTATTCCATGTAGACTTGTGAGTTGTGACCAATAAAACTCAACTCCACTAGTCCACAAGAATCAATACAACTCCTTAACAACAACATTTGGGTGTCGTATCTAGATAGTTTCCCACTAGTGAGTAGGACTTGGCCTGTAAGCCGTACGTTTTCAACCTCTGGCCATTGGCCAAGTTCTTGAAAGCAATACAAGCCTGAGTTCAATCTCCCTTTTCCCCTAAATCTTCCCCTCTCCCGTATCCTCAAGCGTACATCCGGCCCCTATCTTAAGCCTACCCATGGCATCTGTCGATTCACCACGACGACAGTTGGCGCCCACCGTGAGGCCAACAGCTGCGCTTGCTGGAGTTCATATCCGGGCGGGTATCCTCACCGTCTCCGGCGAGCGTGTGGTATCTGGCCTCGTCCAGCGCCTCGGATCGCTGGACTTCGTCAACGACAACGTCGGCTCCTTCTCCAACGGCGGCCGCTTCCCCAAGAACGGCCGCATCATCGAGTTCGGCTCGCACCGCGTCTACCTCGGCACCATGCTGGAGCCCCGGTACCCATCACTGGTGATGGTGGCGCCGGATCCACCAAGGTCTGCAGTTGCCCGCGGGTCGCGCACCGACCATGCCGCTGGCAGCGTCGAGGTGATGATGGTTGATACGTCTCCGACGTATCGATAATTTCTTATGTTCCATGCCACATTATTGATGATATCTACATGTTTTATGCATACTTTATGTCATATTCGTGCATTTTCTGGAACTAACCTAATAACAAGATGCCGAAGTGCCGGTTCTCGTTTTTCGCTGTTTTTGGTTTCGTAAATCCTAGTAACGAAATATTCTCGGAATTGGACGAAATCAACGCCCGGGTTCCTATTTTGCCCGGAAGCATCCGGAACACCCGAGAACCGTCAGAGAGGGGCCACGTGGGGCCCACACATGGTGGCGGCGCGGCCAAGGAGCCAGGCGCGCCGCCCTAGTGTCTGGCCCCACCAGACCCCCTCCGAGGCTCCCCTTTCTCCTATAAGAAGCCCCTGACCTAAAACCCCGAGAGGAATAAGCCACGGTACGCGAAACCTTCCAGAGCCGCCGCCATCGCGAAGCCAAGATCTGGGGGACAGGAGTCTCTGTTCCGGCACGCCGCCGGGACGAGGAAGTGCCCCCGGAAGGCTTCTCCATCGACACCGCTGCCATCTCCACCGCAATCTTCATCACCGCTGCTGTCTCCCATGAGGAGGGAGTAGTTCTTCATCGAGGCTCGGGGCTGTACCGGTAGCTATGTGGTTCATCTCTCTCCTATGTACTTCAATACAATAATCTCATGAGCTGCCTTACATGATTGAGATTCATATGATGATGCTTGTAATCTAGATGTCATTATGCTAGTCAAGTGGGTTTTACTTATGTGATCTCCGGAGACTCCTTGTCCCACGTGTGTAAAGGTGACGAGTGTGTGCACCGTGTGGGTCTCTTAGGCTATATTTCACATAATACTTATTCACTCGTTATGAATGGCGTAGTGAAGTGCTTATTCATATCTCTTTATGATTGCAATGTGTTTTGTATCACAATTTATCTATGTGCTACTCTAGTGATGTTATTAAAGTAGTTTTATTCCTCCTCCACGGTGTAATGGTGACAGTGTGTGCATCCGTGTTAGTACTTGGCGTAGGCTATGATTATGATCTCTTGTAGATTATGAAGTTAACTATTGCTATGATGGTATTGATGTGATCTATTCCTCCTACATGGTGTGAAGGTGACGAGTGTGCATGCTATGTTAGTACTTGGTTTAGTCGTGTCGATCTTTCATGCACTCTAAGGTTATTTAAATATGAACATTGAATTGTGGAGCTTGTTAACTCCGGCATTGAGGGTTCGTGTAATCCTACGCAATGTGTTCATCATCCAACAAGAGAGTGTAGAGTATGCATTTATCTATTCTGTTATGTGATCAAAGTTGAGAGTGTCCACTAGTGAAAGTCTAATCCCTAGGCCTTGTTCCTAAATATCGCTATCGCTGCTTGTTTACTCGTTTACTGCGTTACTACTCGCTCGCGTTACTACTGCTTGTTTACTTCCTACAATATTACTACCATCAACCGCACGCCAGCAAGCTATTTTACGGCGCCGTACTACTGCTCATATTCATTCATACCACTTGTATTTCACTATCTCTTCGCCGAACTAGTGCACCTATTAGGTGTGTTGGGGACACAAGAGACTTCTTGCTTTGTGGTTGCAGGGTTGCATGAGAGGGATATCTTTGACCTCTTCCTCCCCGAGTTCGATAAACCTTGGGTGATCCACTTAAGGGAAAACTTGCTGCTGTTCTACAAACCTCTGCTCTTGGAGGCCCAACACTGTCTACGGGAAAAGAAGCGTGAGTAGACATCAAGCTATTTTCTGGCGCCGTTGCCGGGGAGGAAAGGTAAAAGGTACTCACACTCCGGATCTCGGCTACTAAGCTATTTTCCGGCGCCGTTGTAAGTACTCGAAGCTATTTCCTTTAGATCCTGCAATTGCATCTTTTTGTTTCTTGTTTACACTAGTTAGGCATAATGGAAAACAACAAAAATATGAGAGATCTTTATGAACTTTATCTTGAATTAGGACATGATGTGTTTGAAGAGAGAATTAAAAAACCCATGGAACTTTATATGCATGCTAATGGGAATGTTATTAATATGAATGCTTTGAACACAATTGTTGCTAATGCTATGGAAAATTCTAAGCTTGGGGAGGTCGGTTTTGATGAAAATGATCTCTTTAGCCCTCCGGGTATTGAGGAGAAAGTTTATGTTGATTATGATATGCCTCCCATTTATGATGATTATAATGATAGTAGTCTTTTAGTACCACCTGTTATGGAGGATAAATTTGATTATGATTACAATATGCCTCCTATATTTGATGATGAGAATAATAATGATAGCTACTTTGTTGAATTTGCTCCCGCTACAACTAATAAAATTGATTATGTTTATGTGGAGAGTAATAATTTTATGCATATTGCTCATGACAAGAATGTTTTATGTGATAGTTATATTGTTGAGTTTGCTCATGATGCTACTGAAAGTTATTATGAGAGAGGAAAATATGGTTGTAGAAATTTTCATGTTACTAAAACACCTCTCTATGTGCTGAAATTTTTGAAGCTACACTTGTTTTGTCTTCCTATGCTTGCCACTATACTCTTCATGAACTTGTTTATTTACAAGATTCCTATGCATAGGAAGCATGTTAGACTTAAATGTGTTTTTAATTTGCTTCTTGATGCTCTATTTTGCTTCAACTCTTAATTCTTGCGAGAGTATCATTAAAATTACTGAGCCCATCTTAATGGCTCTAAAGAAAGAACTTCTTGGGAGATAACCCATGTGTTTATTTTACTACAGCAATTTTTGTTTTGTTGAGTCTTGGAAGTTGTTTACTACTGTAGCAACCTCTCCTTATCATGTTTTTGTGCCAAGTAAAGTTTCTATGCTAAAGTTGATGTTATATTTGGGATCGCTGCTCAGAAACAGCATTGCTGTCTGTCACGAATTCTGGCATAAGTCTCTGTAAAAAATTCGAAAAAATCTGAAAAATTACGAGCGTGATCCTCAGATATGTACGCAACTTTCATTAGTTTTGAGTTTTTCCATTTGAGCAAGTTAAGTTCCCAGTCCAGATGCGTCTTTACGGACTGTTCTGTTTTTGACAGATTCTGCCTTTTATTTCGCATTGCCGCTTTTGTTAAGTTGAATGAGTTTCTTTGTTCCATTAACTTTCAGAAGTTTTGTGAAATGTCCAGAAGTGTTAAGAATGATTGTGTCACCTCTGAACATGTGAAGTTTGATTATGCACTAACCCTCTAATGAGTTTGCTTGAAGTTTGGTGTGGCAGAAGTTTTCAAGGGTCAATAGAAGAGGGTGATATAATGTGATCGAGAAGAGTGAAAGGTCTAAGCTTGGGGATGCCCCCGTGGTTCATCCCTGCATATTTTAAGAAGACTCAAGCATCTAAGCTTGGGGATGCCCAAGGCATCCCCTTCTTCATCGACAACTTATCAGGTTTCTTCTAGTGAAACTATATTTTTATTCCGTCACATCTTATGTATTTTACTTGAAGCGTCTGTGTGCTTTTATTTTTGTTTTGTTATTTTCATTCTCTGAATAAGTTCATCCTTGTGTGGGAGAGAGACACGCTCCGCTGGTTCATATGAACACATGTGTTCTTAGCTTTTAATATTCATGGCGAAGGTTAAAACTGCTTCGTTAATTGTTATATGGTTGGAAACAGAAAATGCTACATGTATTAATTGGTAAAATTTCTTGGATAATGTGATACTTGGCAATTGTTGTGCTCATGTTTAAGCTCTTGCATCATATACTTTGCACTCATTAATGAAGAAATACATAGAGCTTGCTAAATTTTTGTTTGCATAATTGGTCTCTCTAAAGTCTAGATAATTTCTAGTATTGAGTTTTGAACAACAAGGAAGACGGTGTAGAGTCTTATAATGTTTACAATATGTCTTTTATGTGAGTTTTGCTGCACCGGTTCATCCTTGTGTTTGTTTCAAATAACCTTGCTAGCCTAAACCTTGTATCGAGAGGGAATACTTCTCATGCATCCAAAATCCTTGAGCCAACCACTATGCCATTTGTGTCCACCATACCTACCTACTACATGGTATTTATCCGCCATTCCAAAGTAAATTGCTTGAGTGCTACCTTTAAATAATTCAAAATTTATCACCTCTTATTTGTGTCAATGTTTTATAGCTCATGAGGAAGTATGTGGTGTTTTATCTTTCGATCTTGTCATTTACTTTTGACAGACTTTCACAATGGACTAGTGGCACATCCGCTTATCCAATAATTTTGCAAAAAGAGCTGGCAATGGGGTTCCAGCCCCAATTAATAACTTTCATTAATGATTCTCTTCACATGTTTTGCTCCGATTCATCGGTAAGCAACTTAATTTTGCAAATAGACACTCCTCCATGGTATGTGAATGTTGGAAGGCACCCGAGGATTCGGTTAGCCATGGCTTGTGTAAGCAAAAGGTTGGGAGGAGTGTCATCCATAAATAAAGAAAAACTAAACTAAAGTACATGTGTAAACAAAAGAGAAGAGGGATGATCTACCTTGTCTGGTAGAGATAACGTCCTTCATGGGAGCCGCTCTTGAAAGTCTGGTTGATGAGGTAGTTAGAGTGCCCACTACCATTCGTTGACAACAACAAACACCTCTCAAAATTTTACTTTTATGCTCTCTTTATGTTTTCAAAACCAAAGCTCTAGCACAAATATAGCAATCGATGCTTTCCTCTTTGAAGGACCATTCTTTTACCTTTATGTTGAGTCAGTTCACCTATTTCTCTCCATCCCAAGAAGCAAACACTTGTGTGAACTGTGCATTGATTCCTACATACTTTCATATTGCACTTATTATATTACTTTGCATTGACAATTATCCATGAGATATACATGTTACAAGTTGAAAGCAACCGCTGAAACTTAATCTTCCATTGTGTTGCTTCAATGTCTATACTTTAAATTATTGCTTTACGAGCTAACTCTTATGCAAGACTTATTGATGCTTGTCTTGAAAGTACTATTCATGAAAAGTCTTTGCTTTATGATTCATTTGTTTACTCATGTCATTACCATTGTTTTTGATCGCTGCATTCATTACATATGTTTACAATATGATCAAGTTTATGACGGCATGTCACTTCAGAAATTATCTTTGTTATCGTTTTACCTGCTCAGGACGAGCAGAACTAAGCTTGGGGATGCTGATACGTCTCCGACGTATCGATAATTTCTTATGTTCCATGCCACATTATTGATGATATCTACATGTTTTATGCACACTTTATGTCATATTCGTGCATTTTCTGGAACTAACCTATTAACAAGATGCCGAAGTGCCGGTTCTGTTTTCGCTGTTTTTGGTTTCGAAATCCTAGTAACGAAATATTCTCGGAATTGGACGAAATCAACGCCCAGGTTCCTATTTTGCCCGGAAGCATCCAGAACACCCGAGAACCGTCAGAGAGGGTCCACGTGGGGCCCACACATGGTGGCGGCGCGGCCAAGGAGCCAGGCGCGCCGCCCTAGTGTCTGGCCCCACCAGACCCCCTCCGAGGCTCCCCTTTTGCCTATAAGAAGCCCCTGACCTAAAACCCCGAGAGGAATAAGCCACGGTACGCGAAACCTTCCAGAGCCGCCGCCATCGCGAAGCCAAGATCCGGGGGACAGGAGTCTCTGTTCCGGCACGCCGCCGGGACGAGGAAGTGCCCGCGGAAGGCTTCTCCATCGACACCGCTGCCATCTCCACCGCCATCTTCATCACCGCTGCTGTCTCCCATGAGGAGGGAGTAGTTCTTCATCGAGGCTCGGGGCTGTACCGGTAGCTATGTGGTTCATCTCTCTCCTATGTACTTCAATACAATAATCTCATGAGCTGCCTTACATGATTGAGATTCATATGATGATGCTTGTAATCTAGATGTCATTATGCTAGTCAAGTGGGTTTTACTTATGTGATCTCCGGAGACTCCTTGTCCCACGTGTGTAAAGGTGACGGTGTGTGCACCGTGTGGGTCTCTTAGGCTATATTTCACAGAATACTTATTCACTGTTATGAATGGCGTAGTGAAGTGCTTATTCATATCTCTTTATGATCGCAATGTGTTTTGTATCACAATTTATCTATGTGCTACTCTAGTGATGTTATTAAAGTAGTTTTATTCCTCCTGCACGGTGTAATGGTGACGGTGTGTGCATCCGTGTTAGTACTTGGCGTAGGCTATGATTATGATCTCTTGTAGATTATGAAGTTAACTATTGCTATGATGGTATTGATGTGATCTATTCCTCCTACATGGTGTGAAGGTGACAGGTGTGCATGCTATGTTAGTACTTGGTTTAGTCGTGTCGATCTTTCATGCACTCTAAGGTTATTTAAATATGAACATTGAATTGTGGAGCTTGTTAACTCCGGCATTGAGGGTTTGTGTAATCCTACGCAATGTGTTCATCATCCAACAAGAGAGTGTAGAGTATGCATTTATCTATTCTGTTATGTGATCAAAGTTGAGAGTGTCCACTAGTGAAAGTCTAATCCCTAGGCCTTGTTCCTAAATACGATATCGCTGCTTGTTTACTTGTTTCTTCATGCGTTACTACTGCTGCGTTACTACTGCTTGTTTACTTCCTACAATATTACTACCATCAATCGCACGCCGATAGCTATTTTCCGGCGACGTACTACTGCTCATATTCATTCATACCACTTGTATTTCACTATCTCTTCGCCGAACTAGTGCACCTATTAGGTGTGTTGGGGACACAAGAGACTTCTTGCTTTGTGGTTGCGGGGTTGCATGAGAGGGATATCTTTGACCTCTTCCTCCCTGAGTTCGATAAACCTTGGGTGATCCACTTAAGGGAAAACTTGCTGCTGTTCTACAAACCTCTGCTCTTGGAGGCCCAACACTGTCTACAGGAAAAGAAGCGTGAGTAGACATCAATGGCTGACGTAGCTGGTGCAGGCAAAGGAGCCGCAGAAGAAGGCACCGGGCCTGCCAAGTCCGAGCGCACGGCAAAACCCCCAACCGAGCGGGACGAAAACATCACCGGCACCTCCAACGTGCCACCATCGGCAACTCCGCTCCAAGCTGCCATGAGCGTGTTGGCCACGCCAAACGCGCACAACGCCGATGTCGCGGCCACTCAGGCCGATCTGGAGGCGCAGCGGCAGACACTGCTTACCGGCGCAGCAGATATCGTTCGAGCCCAGCAGGAGCTTAACCTAACCCTCCATGAGTACAATGCAGCGCATGGCTTTGCTTCAGTTAGCGCAAATCCTGCTAGAGTAGCTGGTAACCGGCTTAGAGGTCGTAACTTAGATCGGGATCTGCGCCGGGAAGTTCATTCCGATAGGACAATGTCGGCATCTTTGGGGCCGGTAGAGAAACCTAAGTATGGCAGTCCGGATAAAACTTTGAAAGCCGCTAGAGCTGCGGTGGAAGTTTCTGATTCTCTGTCGGGTGATGCCCTAGCAAAACAGCAAGCCCGAGTGAAAGAGTTGCTAGCGATGGCTGAAAAACAAAATGCAGAAGCTGCTCGCAGCAGAAAAGATGCTGGAGCCTCACAAGCTGGAACAACTCCGAAAAAGTCGCATGGGCAGGCTTCGTCCCCCATCCTGACAGAAGAAAAGAAAAAGCCGTAAATGGGCAACAGATGACAGTGTGATCCGGTTCTAGCCGGAAATCAAAAAGCCGAGCAATACTATGCCGACAGAAAAAGCCAAGGGGCAGGCCATGGCTATGCCGGAAATGACTATGCCAGAAACGGTGATTCCGGGAAAAATTATCGCCCAGCAAGAGCAGAATATGCCGCTCGAGAGGCAGCTCCACCGAGATACCAAAGAGCTGCCGCAACAGCGCCAGGCCGGCATGATGAGGCCGATTCGGTTCTAGAGAGAACGGGTTACCACCGGAGTCCTCTGGGAGACCGTGTGGGAGATAGATTCCTGCCGAAACAAGATGCACGACATAAGTTGGATAGGGTTTACCTGTCGGAGATAATCGAAGCTAAGGGTTCTCCGGGTCTGGCTTGCTTTTTCTGGCCCCACGGTGAGGAGACCCGCCCGGATATGAACTCCAGCAAGCGCATCTGCTGGCCCCATGGTGGGCGCCAACTGCCGTCGTGGTGAATCTACAGATGCCATGGGTAGGCTTAAGATAGGGGCCAGCTGTACGCTTGAGGATCTGGGAGAGGGGAAGGTTTAGAGGAAAAGGGAGATTGAACTCAGGCTTGTACTGATTTCAAGAACTTGGCCAATGGCCAGAGGTTGAAGACGTACGGCTTACATGCCAAGTCCTACTCGCTACTGGGAAACTATCCAAGGGTCGATCGTCCCGCACAGGGGTGTCCCTCCTCTCCTTATATAGGGGAGAGGTGGCTTACATGAGAAGGAACCCTAGGGGTATTTTTGATGACCTAAGCTACTTTATAAAGCTTCTTTGGCTCCAGGGATGACGCTTCTGCCTTTAATCATAGGCTTGATGACCTCGTCCGGTCTCTTTGACGTCATCCTCCTCTTTGGCCTCAGAGCTTCGACTAAAGCTGAACTGCTTCGCTCATCTCGTCCTTTGGTTCTTGAGGGAATCTTTGAACGGGGTACCGACATGCTACAGTTGATCATATGTCGGATCCCCGATATCTTCACTTGTGAGTACCGGCTTCTTACCCTTCGTATCTCTCAACTTCTCCTTTTGGGCATATCTCCGGCTTAGATATCACCTACCCATACTCCGGCATACCCCTCCTGGTATGCCGGATCGTACCAACTTAGCACTGCTAAACTAAGCTTTTAGCATCCGATTTAATCTTTAATCCGGTATATAAATAGTTTATCATGGCATATTTGCCATAATCTTGACCTACCGGGGGTCATCCCCCCGATATTAGTCCCCGAAGCTGGTGTGGCCCGGCTGATTCATCCGACGGACCATGGAAGGTTCCTACTCCGAACGCGCCGGATTAATCATTCCGGTTTCAACTTACACTTGTCCGGTGTTTTGTCGGACTCATACCGAATAACCGAACTCATCAAAACCTTTCCGGCTTCTTTCCGACGGTTTCTTCGTCATTAAGTTTTCCTCGGCGAAGTCGAGAATATCTCGATATCCGTGCCTATCAGTGACATGCGCGTTGTAACTGACGCTGCAGTGTCAGCGAGGATCAAATCCCTCGTCTCCCGCGCGCATTTATGACGCCGCACCTGATCCGCGTGGCCGCTCCAAACTCGCGTGTATTTTGGTGCCACGTGGCGGCCCAATCGCTAAAGGGACATGGGCCGGACGGTTTCCGGCCCACTAAGCCCCGCGCCTATTTAAGGGTGACGGTTCATCGTCGTCCCCATCTCATTCACTCTTCGTCATTTTCACCTCTGTAGAGAACTGCCTCCCGAGCTCCTCCGCCGCCACTCTCCGCCGGAGCCATCTCCTCCGGCGAATCCTTGCCACGCTGCCACGGGGAACCTCCACCGCTCGTCTAAGGTTAGTGCAAACTGATCCATTCTCTTTTCCTTCTTAGTGTTCTTCGTGTTCATCGCCGAGTCGGTAGATTTACTTACGCACTTTTTCTCTCCTTTTTTCTTGTCTTTATATCTTCGCAAGCGAGTAGAAGTTGTGAAACTTGTTGTTAGGTAGCACCGGTTTCTTAGTCTGATGGCTTCCGAAGAGTCCGAGTTAGAGATTTCCGGTAGCTCGCGGATTAGCGAAGAGCCCGAGATATCCTGGGGTGAGGAGGATGCCGCGGATCAAGAAGCCAGCGGGCAGGAACAAGAAACCGACGGGCATGAGCAAGAAGGCGACCCTAGCACCACGGCTTACTCTCGAGGTCGCTGGAGGGGCTCCGACGTGACAGAGACCGAAATCGATTGGCTGTACCGGTCGCGGAGGATACCGGAGGGGGTAACCAGCCGGATTCCAGCGGATGAGCTAGAGCCCGTGGTGAATCCGGGGGAAGTAGTGGTTTTTACCGCTCACTTCGAGCGTGGCTTTGGCCTGCCGACGTCGGATTTCTTCTGGCGCTTCCTCAATTTCTAAAAACTTCAACCCCACCATCTTCCCGGCAACGCCGTCTTCTACTTGTCATCCTTCATCTCCTTTATGGAAGGATACGTCGGTCTCTGGCCCACTACTGAGACTTCGCTCCATTCTATAACCTCCGGATCAATTCGATCCACGATCCAAAGTTGCCACTTCCTAAGCCGATTGTTCAATGCGGGGCGTGCATAATCACGCCCCGCCAGAAGAGCCTGTATTACAAACTTTACGGCTTAGAGTCTTGCCAGAAATGTCAGCAAACCTTCTTCTATATCAATAACTTTGGGCCGATTGATCTTATCAATCTTTCGGCCTATGTCCTCGGCGAACCTGCTAGAACCAACTGGCAGTACAAGCCTAGAGACAACCACGAAGATACAAACCGGATTATCCGGTACATCAAGAAGCTCAAGAAGGACACCAATCTCTCCGCTGATGATATCATGTGCACATTCATCTCGCGCCGGGTTCTCCCGCTGCAGCGCCGCGCTCACAAAATTTGCCAGATGATCGGACGGTTCGATCCCACCCGGATCACTACTTTACGGCTTTCTAAAGCCGACGTGGCTACCAAGGCCAAACAAATCTCTAAGACAAAGATGCCGGTCAAATGGGAATGGGGCTTGGAGCCTCACAGGCGCAGACGCCCGCTAGCACCCCAAGCAAGGTGTTGGGGACTCCAGAATATCTTTTCTTGAATGTCGAATTTCATCTTCTGACTTGTTCATCTTGTATGTGTTGCAGAACTTTGCCCGCATCAGCGCTGAGGAACCGGCCTCGTTCACCCCGAGCCATATTGAAGAAGACCAGGAGGACCCGGATCCTTTCAGAACCTCAACTTTGCACGCGACGGACTCCTCCCGCAACATGGGCTCCGGTTATTCTTCTGCATTTCCTTCGTCAAGAACTCAGGCCGATGAATTCGGCAGCGAGGAAGACGATTGCGTTATCCTTGAGGTACTTGACCCACTTCCCATCTCTTACGCGTTCTCCGCGACGCCGGTTTCAGCTGATCCGGATCGCCAGGTGCTGGAAAACACATGGAGCTCCTCCAGCTTCTCGAGTCCGGAAGGCTCCTGCAGCCGGTGGTGGTTCTAGCGACACGCCAAGCTCCAAGCACCGGAAGGTTACAAGCACCATGCCACCGCGGGAGAAGAAGCGGAAAACCATTCCGATCTCCTCCAGGTAAACTCCATTAATGTACTTCTCCGGTTTAAGCTTTCACTTCTGATATCTTTTACAGCTAACTTCTATCTTCTTTCATCTCTTGGAGCTCCTCTCGAACTCACCAGGAGTGCACCTGGTATGAGCCGAGAGGCCCCCAAATATACCAGCAAAGCTCAAGATACTCCTCGGGAAAGTCCAGCACACTCTGGTGCCGGCAAAACTCCTACCCCCACTCGGGAACGCAATGCAAGTGAGGGGAACGCGGCCCCAAATAATAAAGATCACCGCGCCGAGGGGGATTTTTCTTCACTTCCTGAATTTGAAGACCCCGGCACCAGCAACACGGGCGCCGGTTCAGATCAAGTCGGCACCTGCCTCACCGAACAAGACTTCCTCCTCTGCACCAGTGAAGCCAGCCTCTCCTGCCAAAGGCCCAGCTGTGCTGCCGCCGGCATCTTTCAAGAAGCCTCCTCTTGCTCCCTCCAGCAAGAAGTTTTTCTCCCGGAGGAGCACTGCAGTCACCGCAGAGCAACTTTCCGGCGCCGTCTAGGCCGCGGTGGCTCAGCCCGCCAGCTCCCAGAGCCTTACACTCCATGTCGGCCAAGCTTTGGTTGCCATCAGCGAGAAGATCTCGGCGCAAACAGGCCAGATCATTGAGCTAAACCGTGGCGAGGCCAACTTGGGCTCGCTTCAGAAGTACGTGGACGAGTGGAACCTCTTGGACATGACTGAAGCCACCTTTGGCCTGGGCAAGGACAGGCAGCCCGTGGTGGACAGTCGCGGCCCCTGGAATACGGTGCAGCACATGTACCAGCTGAAGCGCAGCATGCGCGAGTTTGACAATGCCTGGCATGATGTTGACAAGAACGTGCATGTAAGTTTCTCATCCAAACTTGAATTTTATCCTTATACCAAACTGTTTTCAACTTATACCATATAGATATATCCTCATAGTCCCTGAGTTTCGGGTTAAGCACGCAATGCTTAGCGCGAAACTGCTCAAAAAACCGGCATACATAGTCCCCGAGTTTCGGGTTAAGCACGCAGTACTTAGTGCGAAACTGCTAAAAAACCGGCATACATAGCCCCCAGTTTCGGGTTAAGCACGCAGTACTTAGCGTGAAATGCTCAAAAAATCGGCATACATAGTCCCCGAATTTCGGGTTAAGTATGCAGTACTTAGCGCGGAACTGCCCTCAAAATCCGGCATCTCTCACGGTCTCTTTTAACTCTTGTGGGGCGTGTTAGACTCGCGCAAGAAGCTCTTCGAGCAGCTGCTATGGGATCACCGCGACCTCACCGAGGCTTACGCCCACTCCAGCTTGCCCACAGCCAGTGCCAAGGTTTGTTTGAGCTAACCGGTTTCTTTCATACCGGTTTTTGCCTCTGTAGAACTTTACTAACCAGCCTCTTTTCTGTAGCCGCGCTTCCGAAAGCTTCCTCGTAGGACGAGCTCGCCGGCCAAATCGCAGCCCTCCAAGGATTGTTGCCACTGTCGGTTTCTTTTTCCTTTATTAATTTCTTTGTTTGCTAACTTCTTTCATTCCGGTTTTCAGCCGAGAAGGATAAGCTTTCCCTCCAGCACCAGAATGAGCTGCAGGCTCAAAAGAATGAGACTGCAAGACTTAAGGAGGAGTTGATCCAGGCCGGGCTGCGGCATGACATTGCGCTCAAGGAGGCCGTCAAAGCCGGCAAAGCCGAGGTTGAGGGGGTTAAGGATCAACTGTGACAGGAGCTCCAGGAGGAGAAGAAGCTGCGGGGGCTTCAAAAGCAGCGGAACGATGAACTTCAGCTGGTCCAGGTCTCCTGTGGCGAGATCATCAAGGACTTGGATGACAAAGCCCTGCGTAAGCACTTTCTCCTTTGCTTGTAAACTTTCTTTTCTTGTCGGTTTGTTCTTACACTGGCTTCCTTTGATCTTTCCGCAGCGATCTTCCCTGAGTCTCAGGAACGTGCCGAAGCGGCCGTTGCCAAAGTCCGGGTCGAGATTCCGGTTTCTGATGCCACCTTCTAGACCACAGAGGATTATCCGACGGCCCTTTCTGCCCGTGTGAACCACATGAAGAAACTCACAAAGCTGCCGGATGCTGCTATCCAAGCCTTCAAGTGCCTTTGGCCTGAAGAATATGTTCCTAACCGCATCGGTACCATTGCCTCCCGGCTTCTGGAATCTGGTAAGCGGTTGAGCGAATGGCGACGTTCTGCCTCGCGGGCTGGGGCTGACACCGCTTTGCGGTTTGTCTGCTCTTGGTACGAAAGTTTGGATATGGATACTCTCACCACCATGCGGTGCGATGCTCCCACTGATACAGATCCGATCAAGACTGCCAAGCGCCGTGACCGGGCTTATCGCATTGCTCATTATGCCCCCACCAACACTTTTATTCCGGCTCCTGCTGACCTTGAAGATGAACTGACTGAAGATGAACTTGATGATGGTGAAGATGAAGAAACCGAGGAAATTGACCCTGAGGAAATCGCCGCCACCAATGATGAAACCGCTGCTACTGGCCAAGCTCTGGAGAGTTCCTCTCCGGAATATGCATGAAAAACTTTGATCCTGTGTCTTAAAAAAACAATTCGTGAAATCTCCGGTATGCCGGGTGGGAAGATGTAATATACATTTAAGTCCTTTTGGTGTCGTAAACAGCTTAGTTTGCTAGGTTTGGTATGCTTGAACCTCTATGTTTGTTATGTCAAAACATGTTGAGTTCGGTTTGCTTGAAACCTTCCGGTTTATGTTCTTTTCATCTTATGAGGTAAAGACTCCGGATTCATTCCCGAGTTCAATACAATGCATGCTTAGTTCTTTTACTTTGGCTATGTCTACCTCTTTTGGGTGTTTTGACGTATGAGGCCCAAAGTTCTTTTGCCAAGCAGACAATTTCTTGAACTTAGAGAAAAAACTTGAAATTTTTTACAACCGGTATAACCGGGGTTAGTTAAACTTTCTTCCGGAATGTTTGTTTTCGGTTTCTTTCTCGTTTTTCATGTGTTCAAATCCTTCCAGTTTGTCTTGCTTGCCATGAAGCCGGGTTGCAGACAGCAGCTAAGTTGAAGATTTACCTTTAGGTTAAACACAGTACTAAACCGGAAATGATAATGTCCAACAAACAAACCGGTATACAGAAAAAATAAACACATTGCATGCAACTTCGATAAAGGCAGTCCCCGAGATACATTCGAGGTGTCGGCATACATAGATAGCAAAATACTGAAAAAGTACATGAACTTCTTACATTACATCCTTAGGAATAGAAAGGGCGAAGTAGAGTTACATTCCATGGACGTTTGGTTTCTTCTCCCGACCTGTCATTCCTTCCTTTCTTGGTATCATGTGCGTCTATAAGGTAGTAGGCATCATTGTGCAGAGCCTTGCTCACAATGAAGGGTCCCTCCCATGGAGGTGAGAGTTTATGCCGTCCTTCAGTGCGCTGCACTAGACGTAGCACTAGGTCTCCTTCTTGGAATACCCTTGGATTTACCTTCCGGCTATGATATCGTCTGAGGTTTTGTTGGTATATGGCTGATCTTGCCAATGCCAGCTCTCTTTGTTCCTCGAGAAAGTCGACATCATTTTCTCTGGCCTCTTTGACCTCTTCCTCTGTATAGAGTTGAACTCGTGGTGAGTCTTGGAGAATGTCGGTTGGTATGACCGCTTATGCTCCATATACCATGAAAAATGGTGTACAATCAGTTGATCGGTTTGGTGTGGTCCTTAGACTCCACAATACAGATGGTAATTCATCAAGCCAACATCCTGGCATTTTTTCGAGTGGCTCAATAAGCCGTGGTTTTATACCGGATAACACAAGTGCGTTTGTCCTTTCCACTTGCCCGTTAGATTTTGGGTGTGCCACAGAGGCAATGTCAAGCCGGATCCTATTATCCTCACAAAACCATGAAAACTCTCCTTGGGCAAAGTTTGTGCCCTTGTCATTAATAATGTTGTGTGGGTAACCATACCGCAAGATGATGTCTTTCAGAAACTTGACGGCCATGTGCCCACCACATTTCCGGATTGGTTTAACTTCCACCCATTTGGTAAACTTGTCCACCGTGACCAGAATGTGCGTCATACTTCCTCTTGCCGACCGGAATGGTCCGACCATGTCCAGGCACCAAACCGCGAAGGGCCAAGTTATCGGGATTGTTTTTAAGCCGGAGGCTGGGGTATGATTTTGCTTGCTATACCTCTGGCACCCATTGCACTTCCGGACCATGTCCTCAGCGCCTTCCAAAGCCGTGGGCCAGTAGAACCCATGCCGGAATACTTTTGCTACCAATGCCCTGGATGAGGCATGGTGCCCACATTCCCCTTGGTGAATCTCTCGGAGCATCTTTTTTTCCTTCTTCCGGCTCCACACAGCGCTGCAGTACTCCTGTTACGCTTCTCTTGTACATCACGCCATTGATGATGGTGTAAGCTTTGGACCTCCTTTGGATTCTTCTTGATTCGACTTCATTAGCTGGCAAACCGCCATCAACCAAGAATTCCTTAATAGGTTTTACCCAGGTTGGTGCTTCTCGAACCACGAATACCGGCATATCGATCTCCATGCAGTCCACCGACATAGTTTCTTCTGGCTTGGACTCTGAAGTCCTCGGGTTAGATGAAGCAGTCCCTGAGCCAGAGGGAGCAGTCCCCAGGTTTATGTTGTCAATATCCATCGGAACAATGTGTGACTCCGGCACAAAAATTGACTCGGATTCCAGATTTGGTTTGATCGAACGGTTTCCTTGTGGGACAAAGCTATCCCGGTAGGTATCTCTTGCTTGGATGAGTCCAGCTTGGACAAAGTGTCAGCTGCTTTGTTTTCCGCTCGCGGCACATGGTGAAACTCACATCCTTCAAAGAATCCGGCGATCTACTGCACATAGAACCGGTATGATGCCATGTTTGCATCCTTTGCGTCCCAATCTCCGGAACACTACTGTACCACGAGATCCGAATCACCGTAACATATGATCCGGCGTACTCCGACTTCTTTTGCGACCTTGAGTCCATGGACTAAAGCTTCATACTCAGCGACATTGTTTGATGCCCTCAAGTGTATTTGCAACACATATCTCAGGTTATCTCCCTTTGGTGAGGTGAGAACTACTCCAGCTCCAATTTCTTCCTTGAGCTTTGATCCATCGAAGTGCATCCTCTAGTACTCTGTTTCCGGTAGTGGCGGCTTGTATTGCATCTCGGCCCATTCGACAGTGCCTGTGACTTAATCGCATCTCTTCTTTTGATTCTTCCGCTCGCGTCCTTGTTGCCGATGATATCCAAGATAGGAGCCTCACAAACCACCGTCATCGGGTGTTCCTCGAAGTAATGCTTGAGCTTCATGGCGGCCATGAACACGCCATAAGTCATTTTCTGGTAGTGCGGGTAGTTTTGTTTTGAGAGGGAGAGCACCTCGCTCACGTACTATAACAGCCTCTGCATGGTTTTTCCTTCCTCCTCTCTTTCCACAACAACCACGGCACTTACAACCCGGTTTGTAGCTGCTATGCAAAGCATCATGGGTTCTTTTTCCAAGGGAGATGCCATAATTGGCGTGGTGGCCAGCATCTCTTTCAGCTCCTTAAATGTTGCATCTTCCTGTGAGGTCCAGATGAAAGTATCCGATTTTTTCATAAGCGCATACAAAGGTAAGGCTTTTTCTCCCAACCGGCTTACAAACCGGCTCAAGGATGCCAAGCATCCGGTGAACTTTTGCACATCGTTGAGACATTGCGGTAGCTCCATCCTTTCGATGGCTCGTATCTTAACCGGATTGACCTCTATGCCGCGGCTTGACACCAGGATACCGAGCAGTTTCCCGGCTGGTACTCCGAAAGTACATTTTGCCGGGTTGAGTTTCATCCGGAATCTTCGTAGGTTATCAAATGTTTGTCTCAGATTGTCGATCAGTGTAACTTTTACTTTAGTTTTTATCACGACATCATCGACATAGACTTGCACATTTTTTACCGATTTGATAGTGAAGGCATTTTTGCATATAGCGATGGTATATTGCGCCGGCATTTCTCAAACCAAAAGCCATAGTGACATAGCAATAAGCCCCATGCGGGGTAATGAAAGCAGTTTTTATTTGATCTTCCTTTTTTAGGGGAATCTGGTGGAAACCAGAGTAAGCATCCAGAAACGACAACAGTTCACATCCAGCAGTGGAATCGATCACCTGATCAATCCGGGGTAATGGGAACGGGTCTTTGGGACAGGCCTTGTTCAAGTGCGTGTAGTCAATGCACATGCGCCAAGCCTTGGGTGCCTTCGGGTCTTCTTCCTTTTTATTCTCAACCAGCACTGGATTTGCCAGCCACTCGGTATGTAGGACTTCGACAATGAAGCCGGATACCAGCAGTTTGGTTACTTCTTCTCCGATGATCTTCCTCCTGTCTTCAGCGAACTGGCGTAAAGGTTGCTTCATCGGCTTAGCGTCCTTCCGGACATTCAGAGAGTGCTCAGCAACCTCCCTCGGCACACCCACCAAGTCATCAGTAGACCAGGCGAAGATGTTCCGATTCTCACGGAGGAAGTTGACGAGCGCGCTTTCCTATGCTTCACTCAGGCTGGCACCAATACGAACGGTGCGCTCTAGGTAAGCCGGATCAAGCACGATGTCCTTTATCTCCTTTGGTGGCTTGAAAGCCGTTTCGCCAAGTTGGCCGCTCATTGCCGCTAAGTTCAGCTGGGATGACTGAGCCAGCGCGATAGCAGTTTAAATTCTTCTTTTTTCTTCCCCTATGACCAGCGATTCCGCCAGATTTGATCCGGCAGAAGCAGTTTCCAGAGAGACTTTGTAGTTGCCCACCACGGTTATGATACCTTTAGGTGCTGACATCTTCATCTCCAGGTAAGCCGTATGAGTTGAGGCCATGAACTTAGCCAATGCCGGTCTTCCGAGCAGAGCATGGTAAGGGCTCTACAGATCCACCACCTCGAACAGAATGTTTTCAACTCGGCAGTTATCTCGGCAGCCGAACAACACATCGACCCGGACTTTGCCCATTGGGGAGCAGGACAACCCCGGAACTATGCCGTGGAATGTCGTGTGACTTGGCTCCAGCATATTTTGAGTTATGCCGAGCGTGTACATGGTGTGCCGGTACATGATGTTGATGCCGCTGCCATTGTCCACCAACACTTTGCTAAACCGGACTCGCGGCGATGGCCCATGCATGATCGGATCCACCACCAGAGCATATCCGTCCGGATTAGGCATCACTTTCGGGTGATCTTTGAAGGACCAAGTGATCTCTTGTTCCGACCACAACATGTATCTCGGTACAGTCGGTATCACAGCGTTCACTTCCATGGAACGACGATGCATACTTTGCCGGTCTCTTGGTTTAGTTACGAATACCACGCAAGACAAATGCGGATCTTGATACACACTCCGGACTTGCGGCGCTTGTGGTGGCATATTGTTGTTAGTCGCCTGATGGACTCCTTCCTGCTACTGCGACTGGTTTTGCTGGTTTTGAACCGGTTGCGCATTTGCTCCTGTAAGCGGAGGTGGGGGAGGCAACACATCCGGTCCTTGTTCCATTACCCTCTTTGTCCAGGAGCAATCCCTGGTCGTGTGATTTGCCGGTTTAGTGGGGTTCGGAGTGTGCCAGCGGCACGACTGATCCATGGCGGATTCCATGGTGTCCTTTGGCTGATCATGCCACGGTCTCTTTTTGCCCCACTACTTCTTTGGGCCACCCCATGGCTGATTTCCACTTTTCTGCCGCTGGCTCCCGCCGACTTCTGAGTTATCTTGTACCGCGGTAACGTGCTACGCACCATATCTTCTATCCGGAAAGTCTTCTCTTCTTTTGTTATGACTGTTGTTGTGGTAATCCGGTCGAGGTGGATACTTTTGCACTGTATCAGCCGCAATTGTCGGTTGCAATGGGTCTCCCAGCGCGTAGCTGTCAGCTACTTTGATCATTTCTGCCAACGTGGTTGGCATATTCCTTTGCAATCTTTGCCACAGCGGAGAGCCTCTCCGGCATCCATGGCAGAACCAGGCAATTGCTTAAGCTTCTATCACTCATTTGCATGAGTTCCTCGTTGCACTCCACCGGGCAGTTTCGCCATCGCGCTGCTGGCACATGGCTAGCTGTTGCGGGCAGTTTGGCCTTTTGTAAGAGCTGCTGAAATTGCTCACGAATGCTTCTTCAAAGTCCAACCAACCGTTTATGCTTCCTCTTGGCAAGTTGTTCAACCAGACGCGCGCAGGTCCTACCAGCACTGATGTTATGAATCTTACCGCCCAGCGCCGGTTTCCTCCTCCAGCTACGGATCTGCCGCCACCTGCGACATATACAACGGTGATGTAATCCGCGAGCCAATCTTCCAGCTTAGTGCTTCCATCATATGTCCTTGTATCTCGGGGCAACTGAAAGTTGTGCACTGGAGGTTCCTCCCTCATGATCCGTGGACCAAAGCAAGCCGGACCGGAGGACCCTCAGCTTCGATTATCTCCGAAGGGTAAACCCTATCCAACTTATGCCATGCATCTTGTTCCGGCAGGAATCTATCTCCCACACGGTCTCCCAGAGGACTCCGGTGGTAACCCATTCTCTCTAGAACCGAATCGGCCTCATCATGCCGGCCTGGCGCTGCTGCGGCAACTCTTTGGTATCTCGGTGGAGCTGCCTGATACGTCTCAAACGTCTCTATAATTTCTGATGTTCCATGCTTGTTTTATGACAATACTTACATGTTTTGTTCACACTTTATGATGTTTTGATGCATTTTCCGGAACTAACCTATTGACGAGATGCCGAAGTGCCAGTTCTTGTTTTCTGCTGTTTTGGGTTTCAGAAATCCTAGTAAGGAAATATTCTCGGAATTGGACGAAATCAACGCCTAGTATCTTATAATTCCACGAAGCTTGCAGAACACCTGAGAGGGACCAGAGGGGAGGCCCAGGGGCCCCACACACGTGGCCGGCGCGGCCCAGGGGGGACCCCTGTTGTGTGGCGGCTCCGTAGCCCCTCTGACTCCGCCTCTTCGCCTATTTAAGCCTCCCTGACCTAAAACCTCGACACGGAAAAACCACGATACGAGAAAAGTTCTAGAGCCGCCGCCATCGCGAAGCCAAGATCTGGGGGACATGAGTCTCTGTTCCGGCACGCCACCGGGACGGGGAAGTGCCCCCGAAAGGCATCTCCATCGACACCACCACCATCTCCATCAACGCTGCTGTCTCCCATGATGAGGAGGGAGTAGTTCTCCCCCGAGGCTAAGGGCTGTACCGGTAGCTATGTGGTTAATCTCTCTCTCTGTACTCCAATACAATGATCTCATGAATTGCTTTGCATGATTGAGATCCATATGATGAGCTTTGTATCGCTATTAGTCTATGTGCTACTCATGTGATGTTATTAAAGTAGTCTATTCCTCCTGCATGGTGTAACGGTGACAGTGTGTGCATCGTGTGGTCCTTGTCGTAGGTTATGATCATAATCTCTTGTAGGTTATGGAGTTAATTATCACTATGATAGTATTGATGTGATATATTCCCCCTTTCATAGTGTAATGTTGACAGTGTGTATGCTATGTTAGTTCTCGGTTTATTTTGCAAAGATCTATTATGCTCTAAGGTTACTTAAATATGAATGCTGAATGTTGTGGCGCTTGTTAACTCCGGCTTGAGGGAGCTCTTGTAGCCCTACACAATGAATGGTGTTTGTCATCCAACAAAAGAGTGTATGTAGCACAAATAAGAAGAAGTTATTATTTATTATGTGATCAATGTTGAGAGTGTCCACTAGTGAAAGTATGATCCCTAGGCCTTGTTTCCAATACTGCAAACACCGCTTACTTACTGTTCTACTGCATGTTTACTCGCTGCCATATTTATTTCAGATTGTTATTACCACTCATATCCATCTATACCACCTGTGTTTTACTATCTCTTCGCCGAACTAGTGCGCCTATACATCTGACAAGTGTATTAGGTGTGTTGGGGACACAAGAGACTTCTTGTATCCTAATTGCAGGGTTGCTTGAGAGGACTATCTTTGACCTCTACCTCCCTGAGTTCGATAAACCTTGGGTGATTCACTTAAGGGAAACTTGCTGCTGTTCTACAAACCTCTGCTCTTGGAGGCCCAACACTGTCTACAGGAAATGAAGCGTGAGTAGACATCAAGCTATTTTCTGGCGCCGTTGCCGGGGAGGTAAGGTAAAAGGCACTCATACTCAGGTCCCAGGTAACTAAGTTATTTTCTGGTGTCGTTGTAAGTGCTCTCAGGTATCTCCTTTAGATTCTGCAAATTACGTCTTTTTGTTTCTTGTTCACTAGTTAGGCATAATGGAAAATAACAGTGAGCTTCTTAATCTATTTCCTGAGTTAAGACATGGACTGTTTGCTGCGAAAATTAAAAAACCTATGAAATCTTATTTGCATGCTAGTAGCAATGATATTAGTATGAACGCTTTGAACACCATTGTTGCTAATGATATGGAAAATTCTAAGCTTGGGGAAGCTGGTTTTGATGAGCATGACATTTTTAGTCCCCCAAGCATTGCGGAGAAAATTTTCTTTGATGATACTTTGCCTCCTATTTATGATGATTATAATGATAGTGGTCTTTTGGTGCCGCCTTCTATGGAGAGTAAATTTTATTATGATTATACTATGCCTCCTACATTTGATGAGAATGATAATGATAGCTATTTTATTGAATTTGCTCCCACTACAACTAATAAGATTGATTATGCTTATGTGGAGAGTAATAATTTTATGCATGTGGCTCATGACAAGAATGTTGTATGTGATAGTTATATTGTTGAGTTTGTTCATGATGCTACCGAAAGTTATTATGAGAGAGGGAAACATGGTTATATGCATCTTAATAATATTAAGTTTCCCCTCTTTATGTTGAGAATCTTGAAATTGCGCTTGTGTTGCTTTTCTATGCTTGTCACTTTGTTCTTCATGAATTTATTTGTGTACAAGATTCCTTTTCATAGGAAGTGGGTTAGGCTTAAATGTGTTTTGAATTTGCTTCTTTATGCTCTCTTTTGCTTCAACTCTTATTTCTTGCGCGAGCATCATTAAAATTACTGAGCCCATCTTAATGGCTATAAAGAAAGAACTTCTTGGGAGATAACCCATGTGTTTATTTTATTACTGTATTGTTGAGTCTTGGAAGTTGTTTACTACTGTAGCAACCTCTCCTTATCATGTTTTTGTGCCAAGTAAAGTCTCTATGGTAAGGTTGATACTAGATTTGGATTACTGCGCAGAAACAGATTTGCTGTATGTCACGAATTTGCGCAGAACTCTCTGTAGGTAAATCAGAAAAATCTGCCAATTTACGTGCGTGATCCTAAAATATGTACGCAACTTTCATTAGTTTTGAGTTTTTCCGTTTGATCAAGTTAAGTACCCCTATAAAATTCGTCTTTACGGACTGTTCTGTTTTGACAGATTCTGCCTTTTATTTCGCATTGCCGCTTTTGCTATGTTGAATGAGTTTCTTTGTTCCATTAACTTTCAGAAGCTTTGGAAAATGTCCAGAAGTGTTAAGAATGATTGTGTCACCTCTGAACATGTGAATTTTTATTATGCACTAACCCTCTAATGAGTTTGCTTGAAGTTTGGTGTGGAGGAAGTTTTCAAGGGTCAAGAGAAGAGGATGATATACTAAGATCAAGAAGAGTGAAAAGTCTAAGCTTGGGGATGCCCCGGTGGTTCATCCCTGCATATTTCAAGAAGACTCAAGCATCTAAGCTTGGTAATGCCCAAGGCATCCCCTTCTTCATCGACAACTTATCAGGTCACTTCTAGTGAAACTATATTTTTATTCCGTCACATCTTATGTACTTTACTTGGAGCGTCTGTGTGCTTTTATTTTCGTTTTGTTATTTTCATTCTCTGAATAAAATTCATGCTCATGTGGGAGAGAGACACGC
Organism: Lolium rigidum; assembly: GCF_022539505.1. NCBI lineage: Eukaryota > Viridiplantae > Streptophyta > Magnoliopsida > Poales > Poaceae > Lolium > Lolium rigidum. The sequence continues at coordinate 110,926,360 of NC_061513.1, read as the reverse complement.
TCCGCTTTTTCATATGGAACACTTGTGTTCTTAGTTGTGCTTTAATGTTCATGGCGAAGGCTGAAATTGCTTCGTTGGTTGTTATTTGGTTGGAATCAGAAAATGCTTCATATGGTTTGCAATAACTTGAAACTTGGCAATTGTTTTGAGCTCTCATAGATCATGTTTAAGCTCTTGCATCATGTAGTTTAATCTATTAATGGAGAACTACCGTAGAGCTTGTTAAGATTTGGTTTGCATGATTGGTCTCTCTAAGTCTAGATATTTTCTGGTAAAGTGCTTGAACAACAAGGAATACAGTGTAGATTCTTATAATGCTTGCAATATGTTCTTGTGTAAGTTTTGCTGTACCTGTTCATACTTGTGTTTGCTTCAAACAACCTTGCTAGCCCAAAACCTTGTACTGAGAGGAAATGCTTCTCGTGCATCCAAACACCTTGAGCCAAAACCCATGCCATTTGTGTCCACCATATCTACCTACTATGTGGTATTTTTCTTCCATTCCAAAGTAAATTACTTGAGTGCTACCTTTAAAATTTCATTCCTTTATCTTTGCAATATATAGCTCATGGGACAAATAGCTTAAAAACTATTGTGGTGATGAATATGTAGTTATGTGTCTTAGTTCTTATAAGTTGCTTGTTGAGCGGTAACCATGTTTCTGGGGACGCCATCAACTTTTTACCTTTATTGGATATCATGTGAGATGCTATGCATGTTCGTCTTGTCTGAGGTAAGTGTGATTTCATGATCAGATGGTTTGAGTATGCATATTGTTAGAGAAGAACATTGGGCCGCTAACTAAAGCCATGTATCATGGTGGAAGTTTCAGTTTGGACATATAACCTCAATCTCTTATGAGAATATTATCCGTTGTTGAATGCTTAAGCATTAAAAGAGGAGTCCATTATCTGTTGTCTATGTTGTCCCGGTATGAATGTCTAAGTTGAGAATAATCAAAAGCGAGAAATCCAATGTGTGTTTTCTCCTTAGACCTTTGTACATGCGGCATAGAGGTACCCCTTTGTGACACTTGGTTGAAACATATGTCATGCAATGATAATCCGTGTTATCCGAGCTGATTAGGACAAGGTGCGAGCACTATTAGTACTCTATGCATGAGACTTGCAACTTGTAGGAAGTATTATGCATAGCACATATGAATTATTACTACCGTTGACAAAATTGTTTCTATGTTTTCAAAACAAAAGCTCTAGATAAAAAATAGTAATCCATGCTTCCCTCTGCGAAGGGCCATTCTTTTACTTTATGTTGAGTCAGTCTACCCACTTCTTTCTATCTTAGAAGCAAACACTTGTGTTAACTGTGTGCATTCATTCTTACATGTTTACTTATTGCACTTGTTATACTACTCTATGTTGACAAATATCCATGAGATATACATGTTACAAGTTGAAAGCAATGGCTGAAACTTAATCATCCTTTGTGTTGCTTCAATGCATTCTACTTTGAATTTATTGCTTATGAGTTAGCTCTTATGCAAGTCTTGTTGATGCTTGTCTTGAAAGTACTTTTCATGAAAAGTTTTGCTATATGATTCATTTGTTTAGTCATCATCTTTTGTTAGCAATCTTTTGCTTCAGATCACTCTATCCATCTCATATGCTTTACAATAATGTTGATCAAGGTTATGTTGGTAGCATGTCACTTTAGAAATTATTTGTGTTATCGTTTACCTACTCGAGGGCGAGTAGGAACTAAGCTTGGGGATGCTTGATACGTCTCAAACGTATCTATAATTTCTGATGTTCCATGCTTGTTTTATGACAATACTTACATGTTTTGTTCACACTTTATGATGTTTTGGTGCATTTTCCGGAACTAACCTATTGACGAGATGCCGAAGTGCCAGTTCCTGTTTTCTGCTGTTTTTGGTTTCAGAAATCCTAGTAAGGAAATATTCTCGGAATTGGACGAAATCAACTCCCAGTATCTTATAATTCCGCGAAGCTTCCAGAACACCTGAGAGGGACCAGAGGGGAGGCCCAGGGGCCCCACACACGTGGCCGGCGCGGCCCAGGGGGGGCGCCCCCCTGTTGTGTGGCGGCTCCGTAGCCCCTCCGACTCCGCCTCTTCGCCTATTTAAGCCTCCCTGACCTAAAACCTCGACACAGAAAAACCACGATACGAGAAAAGTTCCAGAGCCGCCGCCATCGCGACGCCAAGATCTGGGGGACAGGAGTCTCTGTTCCGGCACGCCGCCGGACGGGGATGTGCCCCCGAAGGCATCTCCATCGACACCACCGCCATCTCCATCAACGCCGCTCGTCTCCCATGATGAGGAGGGAGTAGTTCTCCCCGAGGCTAAGGGGCTGTACCGGTAGCTATGTGGTTAATCTCTCTCTCGTACTCCAATACAATGATCTCATGAATTGCTTTGCATGATTGAGATCCATATGATGAGCTTTGTATCGCTATTAGTCTATGTGCTACTCATGTGATGTTATTAAAGTAGTCTATTCCTCCTGCATGGTGTAACGGTGACAGTGTGTGCATCGTGTGGTTCTTGTCGTAGGTTATGATCATAATCTCTTGTAGGTTATGGAGTTAATTATCACTATGATAGTATTGATGTGATCTATTCCCCCTTTCATAGTGTAATGTTGACAGTGTGTATGCTATGTTAGTTCTCGGTTTATTTTGCAAAGATCTATTATGCTCTAAGGTTACTTAAATATGAATGCCGAATGTTGTGGCGCTTGTTAACTCCGGCTTGAGGGAGCTCTTGTAGCCCTACACAATGAATGGTGTTTTTCATCCAACAAAAGAGTGTATGTAGCACAGATGGGAAGAAGTTATTATTTATTATGTGATCAATGTTGAGAGTGTCCACTAGTGAAAGTATGATCCCTAGGCCTTGTTTCCAATACTGCAAACACCTCTTACTTACTGTTCTACTGCATGTTTACTCGCTGCCATATTTATTTCAGATTGTTATTACCACTCATATCCATCTATACCACCTGTGTTTTACTATCTCTTCGCCGAACTAGTGCGCCTATACATCTGACAAGTGTATTAGGTGTGTTGGGGACACAAGAGACTTCTTGTATCTTAATTGCAGGGTTGCTTGAGAGGACTATCTTTGACCTCTACCTCCCTGAGTTCGATAAACCTTGGGTGATTCACTTAAGGGAAACTTGCTGCTGTTCTACAAACCTCTGCTCTTGGAGGCCCAACATTGTCTACAGGAAAAGAAGCGTGAGTAGACATCACTGCCTCTCGAGCGGCATATCCTACTCTTGTTGGGCGATAATTTTGCCCGGACTCACCGTTTCCGGCATAGCCATGGCCTGCCCCTTGGCTTTTTCTGCCGGCATAGTATTGCCCGGCTTTTTGTTTTCCGGCTAGAACCAGATCATACACTGTCATCTGTTGCCCATTTATGGTTTTTTCTTTTCTTCTGTCGGGATGGGGGACGAAGCCTGCCCATGCGAATTTTCCGGAGTTGTTCTAGCTTGTGAGGCTCCGACATCTTTTCTACTGCGAGCAACTTCTGCATTTTCTTTTTCAGCCATCGCTAGCAACTCTTTCAACCGGGCTTGCTATTTTGCCAGGGCATCACCCGACAAAGAATCACAAGCTTCCACCGCAGTTGTAGCGGCTTTCAAAGTTTTATCCGTACTGCTATACTTAGGTTTCTCTACCAGCCCCAAAGATGCCGACATTGTCCTACCGGAATGAACTTCCCGGCGCAGATCCTGATCTAAGTTATGACCTCTATGCCGGTTACCAGCTACTCTAGCAGGATTTCCGCTAACTGAAGCAAAGCCATGCGCATCATTGTACTCACGGAGGGTTAGGTTGAGCTCCTGCTAGGCTCGAATGATATCTGTTGCGTCGGTAAGCAGTGTCTGCCGCTGCGCCTCCAGATCGGCCTGAGTGGCCGCGACATCGGTGTTGTGCGTGATTGGCGTGGCCAACAAGCTCATGGCAGCTTGGAGCGGAGTTGCCGCCGGTGGCACGTTGGAGGTGCCGGCGATGTTTTCGTCCCGCTTGGTTGGGGGTTTTGCCGTGCGCTCGGACTTGGCGGGTCGGGTGCCTTCTTCTGCGGCTCCTTTGCCTGCACCAGCTGCGCCGTCCATCATCACCTCGACGCTGCCGGCGGCGCGGTCGGTGCGCGACCTGCGGGCAACTGCATACCTTGGTGGATCCGGCGCCACCAACACGAGTGATGGGTACCGGGGCTCCGGCACGGTGCCGAGGTAGACGCGGTGCGAGTCGAACTCGATGATGCGGCTATTCTTGGGGAAGTGGCCGCCGTTGGCGAAGCATCCGGCGTTGTCGTTAACGAAGTCCAGCGAGCCGAGGCGCTGAACGAGGCTAGATACCACACGCTCGCCGGAGACGGTGAGGAGAACCGCCCGGATATGAACTCCAGCAAGCGCAGCTGCTGGCCCCATGGTGGACGCCAACTGTCGTCGTGGTGAATCGACAGATGCCATGGGTAGGCTTAAGATAGGGGTCGGATGTACGCTTGACGATCCGGGAGAGGGCAAGGTTTAGAGAAAAAGGGAGATTGAACTTAGGCTTGTATTGATTTCAAGAACTTGGCCAATGGCCAGAGGTTGAAGACGTACGGCTTACAGGCCAAGTCCTACTCGCTACTGGGAAACTATCCAAGGGTCGATCGTCCCGCACAGGGTGTCCCTCCTCTCCTTATATAGGGGAGAGGTGGGTTACATGAGAAGAAACCCTAGGGGTATCTTTGCTGACCTAAGCTACTTTATAAAGCTTCTTTGGCTCCAGGGATGACGCTTCTGTCTTTAATCATAGGCTTGATGACCTCGTCCGGTCTCTTTTACGTTATCCTCCTCTTTGGCCTCAGGGCTTCGATTAAAGCTGAATTGCTTCGCTCATCTTGTCCTTTGGTTCTTGAGGAAATCTTTGACCGGGTGCCGACATGCTACAGTTGAGCGTATGCCGGATCCCCGGTATCTTCACTTGTGAGTACCGACTTCTTACCCTTCGTATCTCTCAACTTCTACTTTTGGGCATATCTCCGATTTAGATATCACCGGTTACCCATACTCCGGCATACCCCTCCTGTTATGCCGGATCGTACCAACTTAGCACTGCTAAACTGAACTTTTAGCATCCAGTTTAATCTTTAATCTGATATATAAATAGTTTATCATGACATATTTGTCATAGTCTTGACCTGCCGGGTGATCCCTCTAACATCATCTGAACCAAAAGACCCATCACTTGACAAATCAGTACGGTACGACTCAAGGACATCACCATGTCAAGTGCTCCAATGACAATTGACAGACCCATGCGTCGTTCAAAGACGAATCGTCTCCTTTATGTGGGTCTATCTACAATTATATCAAATGCTATCCAACTTGACTCTCCTACTCATTGCCCCTTTAGATTTGAGCGTGGGTGTATGAAATTACTGGAGGAGACCGAATGCGCTAGAGGACTCAAGCCTGACATAGAGAGGCATGTAAGCGAAGAAGAAAGAAGCAACCTCAGGCTACCGAACGGTTGGAAATATGCCCTAGAGAGAATAGTTGCTATTATTATATTTCCAGCAGCAAGAAGCACATAATAACCATTGAAATGTTGGTTATACATGTATTAGATAAGTTCAGTCTAGAAGCAGAAGACATGTGTTTCCCTTGTCAGCGAATCACTCTGTTGATCACTTTTTTCTGCAAGAAACATCAACTGATCAATAGTAAGTTTATGATCACTGATAGGTACTGCAAGACATTCCATAGCCAACTTCCCTAGCTGACAATTAAAGAGATTAGCAATCCTAAAAAAATCACATGAATCTGAAAGGAAAAGAACTTTTAACACCTACTGTATTTACGTTTTATTCATCCGATGAGTGGTTAATTACAACTTCCACCACCCAAAACAAATCACATGAATCTGAAAACCGAAGAACAAACACGGAAAGAAGAAAGGGGAACGAAATCCCAGTGGCAGCATCAGGTATGTACACGAGCAACGATTTTCTTTTATCATTGGCTCGTAAACTGTACGAAAATTCCGGCGTCTCATCGGTCATCACCCTCGGCTGGGCCGTCCGACCTGCCTGCTGGCGGTGGTGCGCCTGCTTAACCGCTCCGTAGTTCCGGGTCTAGCCTCGCCGCTCCCAGTTCTGTATGGGGCGTCTGTCATGTCCTCCGTGGTTGCCGCGCTGCTGGCCGTGTACTCGCTGGACGGGTTCAGCCCGTACTCGCTCGTCGGCGCGCTCTGCTCGCTGCTGGCGTACTCGCTGATGGTGCCACCGACCGTGCCACTCCCCGGGCCGAACGCCATCTTCCTCAGCCGCCTCATCTCGTCCGTGTTGGCGCCGCCTGACGACCGATGCATCGCGCTCTGGCCTGGCGCCATGCCGCCGTTCAGGTCCTCCGCCGACAGCTCGCCCTCCAGGTACCGGACGATCTGATCACATTCCATCGGAAGCAAGCTTGTTACTGATAGTGGTGTCCTCGATACAGTGTGCAAGTCGTGGCATGTGGAACGTGCGTTAGTCGGAGATTTTGGCACAAACCTGGGTCATCCGGGGGCGAGACCTCGCGGTTTGGCGAACGGCGGCGGCTGCACACGCGATGAGCCGCGCCATGTCGTAAGCGTCGTAGTTGGTCTCCAGCTTCGGGTCGATCAGCTCCTCGTAGTTTTCCTCCTCCGCGGCCTTCGTCAGCAAGGGCTTCGCCTATTCAACACAGAAGAGATGAATCTGTTAGTTACTACTTGTAGCATTTGTGGCTGGAAATATGCCTGGGTAATTAGTCGGATTAACATGATGGACATATACTACTTCAGTCATTGTTAGTGGTTCTCATTGTCTGATAATTTGAACAAGATCGAGAAAAAAATTTGAAGTAGACGCAGCCATCTGAATCACTGAATGTTCCAAAAGAAAACAAAAGCTTGCACACATTGAGGCGATAGTTCAGAGCATCATGGCAACTCACCCAAGAAACCAATGTTTCAGGCTGGTGATCTGAAGATTCCATGATAGGTTTCCTTCCCGTGATCAGCTCCAGAAGCATTACGCCGAAGGAGAAGACGTCGGACCGGTCGGAGACTTTGCCGGTGGCAGCATATTCCGGAGCCAGATATCTGGAGACACAAGTTTTGACAAGACAGGATTACTCCACGTGCATTTGATTCATGTATCAGCTAAGCGATCTTCCTAGTCAATCTGATATTCTGATATCTGTGGTACGCTGGCAATTTGTTGTGGAGTGCGGGTGTGAGCAATTATCTTACCCAAATGTTCCCATTATGCGCGTTTCGACAGCAGTCTGTTCTATTTCCTGGCATTTTGCTAGCCCAAAATCTGCAACCTGTATGTAACAGAAAGAAAGCATAAATAGACTGAAAGCAACTGAATCAGGCTATGCAACAGTGGTGTTGGGTTTTGATGATGTACCTTGGGCTCGTAGTTGTAATCCAGGAGGATGTTGGCTGCCTTGATGTCACGATGGATGATCTTGGGGTGACCTGAGATCAAAACCATCCAGTTAAGACCACAAGATTCTAATGTGCAATCTCCACCCCACAAAATCGTATTACAATGAAAAATGAGCTGAGCAAATGAGAAAGAACTCACAGTCCTCGTGCAAATACGCGAGACCCTTAGCAGAACCGACGGCGATCTTCCACCGCCGCGGCCAATCTAGCGTCGCACGACTGCTCCCTGAAACCATCACCAGACTCTCATGTCAGAGCAGAGCAGTTGCAAGAGGGCCATTCGGCGTACAATGGAGGTACAGTACATACCATGATGCAGCTGTGACTCGAGCGTCTTATTGGGGACATACTCGTAGACGAGGAGGCGCTGCTCGGCGTGGATGCAGAAGCCAACGAGGGAGACGAGGTTCTTGTGGTGCACGCGGCTGATGATGTCCACCTCCGCCCGGAACTCCTTATGGCCCTGCCCGCTGCCGGCGCGCAGCTTCTTGATGGCCACCTCCTGCCCGCGCACAGTGCCCTTGTACACGTGCCCGAACCCGCCCTCTCCAAGCAGGTTCGCCTCCGAGAACCTGTCCGTCGCGGCCGCCAGCTCGTCGTACCCGAACGTGCCGCCTGTCAGGGCCGGCAGCGGCGACCCGGGCGTCCCGCCGCCGCCGCCGCTCTGCCATGACTGCATCAGCGGCGGCGTCGACGAGGGCGTCGTGGACAGCGCGTGCGAATGCTGCAGCGGCGTCGTCGGCTGCCTCGGGTCGTAGAAGAAATCCGCTGGCAAAAGCACAAACACATTCAGAAACAATTTGAGTTTCGGATGACATTGACAGCGTGTTCAGTTTCTCGATGGAATGTAGGAGCACTAGCTACAGAAGTGGAGCACTGATCAATGTCGCAACGCTGGCACGCCGTGGCGCAGCGCGCGTCGCAGTCACCAGCTCCGTGCCGTTGCATCAGGAGAGAATGGCGCACTAACACCGCGTGTTTGTTGCCGTTAGTTAACGCGTGGTGGTTGCCCGCACCACGACGTCACATGATGTGGCGTCGCGGAAAAAGTCAAGAATGGCGGTCTCGCGCGCGACCGGGGCAGGCGGTACGTAGTAGGCAGTAGGGGCTGTAGTACGATCGTGTGCGAACGTACCTGGGGTCCCTAGCGGCGGCACCCTACGGCGGCGGCGGCGGCGCTTGGACACGACGCAGAAGATGAGCACGGCGGCGAGGCCGAGCAGGACCACCGCGCCGACGGCCACGCCCACGCCCACCGCGGTGCTAGACGAAGACTTGCCCGACGTCGTCGGCGCCGCGCCCGCGGATGACTCCGGCGGCGGAGGCGGCGGAGACAGCGTTAGAGGAGACGGCGGAGGCGATGGCGAAGCCGGCACGTTGTTGGGGGGCGGCGGCGACCGGTTGGCGCCAGGCGGCGGGGGCGATGAGCCTGGCACGTTGGCGGGGGGAGGTGGGGATGCCGATGGCGGCGGCCTGCGCGGAGGAGGAGGTGACGGCGTTACCGGTGTTGGTGTTGGCGTGGGCGTTGGGCTTGGTGGGGGTGGCGACGGGGACGGCGTTACCGGCGTTGGCGTTGGGGTTGGTGGTGGTGGCGACGGGGACGGTGTAACCGGCGCTGGCGTCGGCGTCGGCCTTGGTGCTAGTGGAGGCGGTGGAGGAGAAAATACCGGCGTAGGCGGCGTCACCGGGGGCACCGCTACCGGAGGCGGAGGAGATGGGGTCACCGGGGGCGGAGGAGATGGAGTCACCGGAGGCACCGCGTCCGGAGGAGGAGGAGATGGAGTCACCGGAGGCGTGGCGCCGGCGTCCGGAGGAGGTGGAGACACCGGAGGCGTCGAGCCGGCGTCCGGGGGAGGTGGAGTCACCGGGGGCGATCCGCCGGGAGGAGGTGGAGTCACGGGGGGCGTCCCGGCGGCGTCCGGAGGTGGTGGGCTCGACATGGTGGCGCGCGGTCGTGCGCGCGAGTGGCTAACGTCAAACTCTCGGCACGGCTAGGAGCTGCGACTAATATACGGACAGAAGACTGGCGAGGCGAGGTGCAACAACAACTGCGATCGACGACATGACATGTATGAGCTGGACGCAGTTAGCCTAACCATGAATGAGTTGGTTTCGCTTAATTCGGCCGCGTAGAAACCTTCTCCGCGGTTTTGCTTGCTGGGTTCAAGCGACAGCGACGGCAGGATCTTACGTCTATTTGTTTTTTTAGATGATCACACGGGTTTTGGGCTGCCCTAAAAGAATAATATATATGTAGGCTTGTCCATTTCTCTTCGTTTTCAAGCATCCACTCTCCAGGAGTTGTTAGATAAGATTGACGTGCCAAAGTCAATGGATAATGACGGTCATGGCGCCTCGATTATTATTTGTTGTTAGCGTTGGCTTAGCGCTAATCATGCTGAGCAGCTTCGGATTGACGGACGGACCTGGTCAGATCGATATACGGGCGAACAGCACGCGACGCGACCAGCGGCTTCAACAGCTTGGGCTGCCCGGCGGGTGCAAGCAACGACCATGGCCGGACGGACGGCCCGTTGTCATTGCGTGTAGTGCTAGCCAATTAAAATGCCCTACACACTATCCTACTTGCCCTGCTGCTGACTAGGAAAAGAGCACTGTGGCTGCTGTGGAGATGAACCGTCAAATTAAATAACAATTCTATTTCGTTTGAAACTTTCTAGTTTAAATTCTACGGTTTTGCTATGTCTCAGTCAACTGACATTTTCTTAAGTCTAAGTCACTTACAAAAAAGTACTTGAGTTGCACTTTTCTGTTAAAAAAGTGCAATTGCACTTTTCTGCCAGAAATGTGCAACTGGACTGAGTTGCACTTTTCTTTAAACTGCAGTTGCACTTTTCTGAGTTGACTGAGACTTAAGAAAATCTCAGTCAACTGAGACATAGACACACCCTAAATTCTAACCCAAAATTCAAAATAGAAATTCTCATGTTGAACTGCTCCATCTGTACATGCTCGATCAACGCGAGGTAAGCACGTGCATGGGCTACTTTCTCTCTATCACACACGTTGATTTAATCCAAACCTTGAGGGAGTAGGAGCGAGATTATGGTGGAATCCCACCTGACACCTTAGCCATGAATGTCTGGATTATAAGATCGGCTCTGAGCCGTGTGTGCCGATTCCATTTCCAGTAATTCCGATCTACTAAGAGCAAGTACAATAAATCCTTTCTCAAAAAAAAAGTACAATAAATCCTACTAAGCTGGCTATAAGGATTAAAATAGTATATTATTGCTTAGTTGGAGGAGAGAGAGGAGGAGAGAGGAGAGTGGGAACATCATACGCAAGCGCAGCTCACGCACGCGTCTTCTTAGGCAGTTTGTGAAAGTGAAAGGTGGGCTATATATTGATAAAGTACTACATTTTTATAGCTCACTATTGTATATGTTGACTATAGATGACATAGTAGTTGGTTTATAGCCAGCAGCTGGCTACACTATTGGAATTGCTCTAATTGAAATCCTTGATGCAGAGGTACCATCACCATCACCGTGTCGTAGCACCAGGAGCGAGGAGCGTGCGGACTCGCCCTAAGAGCAACTCTAGTAGTTTTGGGATGAGTTTCCAAAATCGGATAACTCGTTATTCGGTTTTAAGATAAATTCGTGTCCTAAATGGATTCCGGATGTACCCGTTAGCTCCCATCCTCGTGGTATATACCCAGGTCGGAGGGCTGAATCGGGGTCAACAACCACATTTTCCCTATCTCGTGCCGCCTCCTTCGCCGCCTAAATCCGCCGAACTTCCCCCTCTCCAACCAGCAATTACGGCTCGCCCTCACTGTGGCCGGTGAACACCTCCATGGCAGCCCTGTGGGTGGTGGTCGGCGTCGCCGAGGGGCCCTAGGACCTCCAGATTGGCGAGGCCGCACGACAGTGGCAACCTCTCTGTCGTCGAGTACCACAAGCGGCAAGACTGGTTCCGGCGTGCGACAGTGGCAACCTCTCTATCGTCGAGTACCACAAGCTGCAAGATTGGCTCCGGCGCCACCACCTTTTAATCACCGGTAATGCTACCACCGATGCCTCCACCAACACCTTCTGTCACACGACTTCGAGTACTAGAAAACACATATCCAACACCCCTATTTGACATATCCGAGTTCGGATTATCCGGGATATGCTAGAGTTGTTCTAACACGACATGCGCAGTTAGTTAACACGTTTTTTGGGGTTTTAACACGTTGTTGCGCGCACTACAACACCACTTTATCACATTGGGAAAAGTCAAGCTCGTGTCAATAAAGGTGGTCTCGCGAACAAAAAATGAAGTCTACATTATGTATATGTGGACGTCCGGGGCTTATCATGGGCATCCAATTTTACTATAACTACTCCATCCAGATCGATTTAACAAGCATGCAAGTAGTTTAAGAAAATACTTTAACCATTATTTTGGTCAATAATATATAAATATTTTGTCACAATTTTATTATCATTATAAACGTTTTTCTAAATATGAATGTAATGATATAGTTTTTTTAGATATATAATTCATATTTTGTTGACCAAATTATTAGTCAAAAAATTTTCTTAAGATGTGTACGCGTCTGTTAATCTGTACCGGAGGGAGTAGAAAGATACCCGCACCTAAAGATATCCTTTTTAAGTACTTCATTCTATAAATAAAAAGGTATAAGACAATTGAAGTATGAATTTTTCTACATAAATATGCGAAATTCAACTCGTCATAATAGTCGAGAGAGTTAAATTTGACTCTTGGGGAATTTTTTGTTTGTACTTGACAAATAAAACTTGGTGACATGCACTGTATGGCTTCAAAAAGTAGATGACGTAGGTTGCTTGTAAGAATGTACTGTTATTAATGAATGTTAGCGAAGATGACATGTGTAATTGGTTTGCTAGAATAGTGAGTGATATGGATAGCTTGCACGTTGAGATAGATAATCATAAATAAATGTTAATGAGTTTTGCTTTAAAAGATATACTAGAAAGATAACCGCACATTGCCGCGGGTCTCTTTCAAAACTTTATTTTGTAAATAAAAGGGTATAAGAAGCATGAAATATGATTTATCCAGAAAAGAGTACATAAATAATTTATTCTATCACAATAATGAAGAGGCTAAATTTAATTAACCTGAATTTGTTGTGTCATTGGCGACTAAAAGATGGTGATGTGGACAATTATATGGGAGAATATATAGATGACGTGGATATGTTGCATGTAAGAGTATTACTATCATTAATAAATATTAGCGATGAGCCGATGATGACATTGACATTTCCTCGAAATAGGCATTCGCCCCGCTTTATAAATAAAGCCGCAACGGCCGAACCGATACATGGTGGAGAAGAGAACCTCTTACAAAGCAGATCAAAGGATAAACAAAAAAGAACAAGGAAAACCAAAACTAGCGACGACATTGGAACAGACCGAGTCGAGTCGGGGCTCCACAACGACGCCCCCAAGAGGGTAACGACACATTACGCTGCCGTCGTCGAGACCGCGAGGTCTAGGGTTTTCACCCGGAGCCGTACCGCGGGGAGGGTACCCACAACGACGCCCCCAAGAGGGATACGACACCCGCGGGCATCGCCGTCGTTGGCGCCTCGGCGCCGAGCTTTCGCCCGGAAGTAGCCTCACACCACGCCCGAGAACTCAGCCGCCCGCTGCCCGCTAGGAAGGTTCCCAAACCACGATCTGGGAGCTGCCACAGCTGAAGTGCCGCCAACACCAGGATCTCCCGCCGTCCGCTCCACGCCATCCTCATGGCCGAAGAGTGAGACCACCACCACCGCAACGTTGCCCGCCGTAGAGCCAACCGCGCAGTCCACCTTCCGGGGCCGCCGCCCCGGCATCCCACTAACTCGAGCCCATGGCCTAGCCACAACACCGCAAGGCCGGCGTATTGGACAGGGCAGGCCGACACATAGCCAACATCCATCAGGCCACCGGCATCCAGGGAAGGGGAACCACCCTCCGCCACGCAAGGTGACCGTCGTCCGGACGCAGTAGCACTACCAATTAGGCCAAGATCATGCCCAGCCGCCTGCTAGGTCTCGATCAAGTCTCATTAGCTGTGCCGCCACGCTGCTACACCCATGCCGCCTAAGCCATCTATCTGCAGCTCCGTCTCAAACCTAGCCAAGTCGCCCCCCAACCTAACTGCAATGTGTTAGCCAGGTACCATGCGCAGCGTCCCCGCGACCTCACTTCCCGCAAGACAGCCATGGCCAAGGCCGCACACCGCCGCAAAGAAGCACCCTCGCCGCAACGCCCGGGGACATCACCGCGTCGTTACCGACACCGCGACGCCGCCGATCGAGCCGGTCACTTTGTCGGCATCCAAGATCTCGCCTTTGAATGGCAGCAAGGCATCCCACCGACCTTCCCGGACGAGAGAGGGGTCGGACGCCGCGCTGCCAGGGCCGCCGGATCTGGGCCCGCCCGGCCCGGACCTAGCACGAGCAGCGGTGCAACAAGGGGACCGCCCCGCCGGCTGGCCGTCACGAGACCCTCCTGGCCCTGGACAAGGCCCGCGGTGCCCAGATCGGAGCCCAACTGGCCCCAATCCGGGCCGCGCCGCCAGCAGCCCCCTCCGCCGTCGCCCTGATGCCGCCCATGGCCACGCACCGCGCCCGCCAGTGCCTCCGCCTGGGACCGCCGCCGTCACGTCCTGCCACCACCGCCGGACCGAGCTCTTGAAGCCCCGAGGAGCACCGCCGCCAGCCGAGCCTGCCCCGCGCAGACTCCCTCGCGCGCGGGTGAGAGAGAACCCACCGCCGCCGGCACCGCGCGGGCTTTGCCCGGCGGCGCTCGCCGGCGGCGGCGGGGGAGGAGGGGAGGAGGAGGGGTGGCAGCGCGGTTGGGGCTAGGGTTCGCCCCGGTCGCCCGCGGGGGACGACGCGGAGCGATACCGTTTCGTCTTTGCGTCGTGCCTCTGAACCTCCATGACATTGACATTTGGTTCGTTAAAATATAGTTAGTGATGTGATATCTTGCATGTTGACATAAACAGTCATAAATAAATATTAGTGGGATTTTGCTTCATAGGATATATAGATATTTGTGTTGCCTTTTTTAGATATTGCTAAAAGCAACTCTGGTTACATCATATTCCAATCAATCAGTTTCTCTTATGCTTCTTTTTTTAATCTCCTTCTCAACCACAAACCCTCTCCCCACCTCATATATCAAAAAAATATGCCTCTTGGACTTAGCATCCATGCATGGCCAGTTGTGGAGCTCACCAAGGGCTAAAATAGATGACAAAATTAAAGGGGGTGGGTCTAATTCTTAGTTACTCATATATTATGACCAAAATAATTAAATAGATGTCATCATTAAATATTAAATTACACCTCGTTATTAGCACGGATTACAAAGCAATCTAATGGCTCAGGATATTTTCTCACTTGCAACCCATATATATTTATATAAATTTCAGAACAGGGACCAAAAACGGTTCTAAATTAGGAACCATGAATACGAATAGGGGAAAAGCTCCATCAGGAAATCAAGAAGGATGGAAAAAAAGGTTGCCGGTCCTAGATAGGACCAGGCAAGATCATCATGCATCCCATTTCGGCCTTTCCCGTTAGTTTTTAAACATAAAACGCGAAGTGCCCAACTTTAAATTAATAAAGTCACACAGTTAGGGTACAAAGATGCTCAAGAATAGCATACAACTCACAAAAACACTAGAAAACAGAAGATAAGCAGAAAACTAGCTGACGTCCATCAAGTCCTCCAACACGAACGAAGCACCAGGAAGCGAAGAAGGGGAAACTTGGGGTGGGATCACCGGCATCGAGTGGGAGATTTCACGGCTGAGCCAAGAGGATGAGTCGTCGCCTACCTGTTCTCTTTCCATCGCCGGAAAAGGACCCCTTCCCCCTCGCCCTGGCTCGAAGGGCGTCGTGCCGCCGTCAATGGAGACGCGCTCACGTAGAGCAGAGAAGAGACCATGAACCAAACTGCCAAACTGAGCCAGCAACAGAGCCCACCCAATTGATGCGGCAAGCACACCACGATAAGCATTGTCGCCGATCACGGAACCAGTCACAAAGAGACGAAGCTGGAGGGCAACGATGTTGAAGAGAAGGCACCATGTGGAACACTAGTGGAGGTAGAGTAGAGCCTTAGGGCAGAGCCTGGAAGGGAGAAGCACCGTACTCCCATCGTCCGCAACATCGAACATGGCAGCGACGCCTGCCACCTAAAACAACACCAACCCACAACCCCATCTGACCCAAGGCGCACAGAGCATTGTTGCCGCCCAATTCAAGGGATTTGGGATTTCTACTAGGTATCATGAGGGGAAGGGGGAGGGTAAGATACCTTGATGGTGCTCCAGGAAGACCACGGTGCCCGCGGGCGTCACCACCGTCGCGGCTGGCACCGCCCGCCATGGATTTCTCCCGGAATCATCACTTCCTCCTACACCTAGCCCGGCACCAAATCCGACGCCCAAAGAAACCACCATATCTCGGCTTGAAAGGGTGGGGCGTGCCAGACAAAGTGGAGCCGATGTCCTTCCGATTTTGTTCGGGGCACCAACGTCGTGGCCCTCGTACCACGGCCAGCACCCTCCGCCTCCTCGTCGTCCACACAGCTGGGGAGGATGACCCGCATCGCACGTGCGTCCCGCACCGTAGATCCCTGCACCACCACACCGCTAGAGGCCGCCGCCTTTGTTCCCGAGCCCCCACCTGAGGAGCCGTCGGACAGGACCGCCCGCTAAGGGGAAGTCCATCGCATCACCGTCGCGGTCTTAGTGAACCCCAACGGAGATCCTCCATCTAGCAACCGTGGGAGGAGCCGAGAGCTCCAATCCTCGTTGTCCCTTCACCGGTGTTGCTAGCTTAGCCCGACGGCATCTCTGGGGGCGACGAAGCTGGGGGAGAGGGGGAGGTGGGCGGCGGCAGCGCGGGTTAGGGTTTCGCCTTCCCGGTCGCCTAGAGGAGGTGATGCAAGCAAAACACTTTTTTCTTGGTTCTGAACTCCCTTTCCCGTTAGTGAAGCAACAACGTAGGCACATAGGAGTACGAGGATGGCGAAGGGAAGCCCATCGGCACTTGTGGCAAAAAAAAGAGGATACATTTGCGGAGGAAGCATCGAGGCGTGTTGCGCCGTCTGAGTTGGATGATGCTTGTGATGTTGACCATGGAGGTGATTGTGCTACGTCGTCGACATCGACGGCTAGGGTTGAGGCGGAGGATTAGGATGGGGGTGGTGCTGGTATGTCTTGGCCACAAGTTGCATTTACGCGGCGATAACTTCTCGAGGCCGGCGCGGTCATGGTGTCACGAGAGAAGATGTGCAGATGCATGTGTGAGATAATAGACGGTCATGGTGTCACGAGAGAAGATGTGCAGATGCATGTGTGAGATAATAGACAAGAGAGGCCAGAACAAAGGTGCATGTACAGATTGGTTGCTAGAGGGGTTGAAAAGTGTACAACGTACATGTTGAAAGTGCAAAATAGCTGGCACGAATCTTAGAGCAATGGTAGCCGTTGGATATTTGGATAAGACAGAGACACCCACGACACTTTAGAATAGCTGCGTTAGTCTCGCGATTAAGCATCTGCATGGTCACATCACCGTTGATACCTTGCATCGCGTGGATGTCAGCGCGTCTAGCACTCGCGCCGTCGTTCTAAAACTATCACGTACGCGCGATACGAATTCCGAAAAAAAGGCACATCATGCATGGGGCAAATAGCTCACACGCGACGTTTCTCACCGCTATTGTCTCTCATGCGACATAGTTGACGGGAATAGCTGCCATACGACGTCTGTGAGCAGCAAAATAGCTCCGACCCACCCATGTTGATGA
Organism: Lolium rigidum; assembly: GCF_022539505.1. Taxonomy (NCBI): domain Eukaryota; kingdom Viridiplantae; phylum Streptophyta; class Magnoliopsida; order Poales; family Poaceae; genus Lolium; species Lolium rigidum. The sequence continues at coordinate 110,909,075 of NC_061513.1, read as the reverse complement.
AACGACCGTGTCACTTGTTTGGGCTGGTTAAGGAGTCATGAATTAGGGTTAGGGACTGCGGGACCCACTCCTTTAGGCCGGTTGAGTCAAACCATCCCCGACCGACCGAGCAGGAACCAACCGTGCCGAAACGGAGCGCGCCATCTGAACGGCAGATCCCTCTTCGGCGGCGGCGGCGGCGGAGCTTCCCCTCCTGGGCGTGGCGGTTCTGGCATCGGCGGTGAGTCAAATGGAGCCCATTCTCATTACTCGACCCAATTTTGGCGAGGAGCTTCCGAATCTGACCCAATTTTGCCCGACACGCGGACATTTGAGGGGGAGGGGCGGCGACGGTGGTGGTGGCAGCGGCGGGCGGGCAGGCCAGCAGCCCCGCATTGGATGGAGCCGGAAGATTCAAATTCGAGGTAATCCATCACCCTCGTGCTGATTTAGCTTTTGATTAGAGCTCGTTCGGTAGCATTTCGTCTCACTCCCGCGCGCCGAAAACAGGGGAGATGGCCGGGCGCCCGCGTAGCTTCGAATTGTCAGTCAAGTTCTTTGTATCTACGGCGAAGCTAGCTGATGGTAGCTTGAGGAACATCGAGAATGGCAGATTAGTTAGTTGGGAGGTTGAATTAGAAGAGATGGATCCACAAGAACTAGTTCTCCAACAAGAGCAAGCGGTGAGGAATGTTGTGGAGAAATTAGGGGAGAGTATTCCTTGGGGTCCGGCGCAAGAAGTGGCATTGCTATGGTACAACGAGAGTAAGGGCGAGTATTCAAGAATTGAGGATGGCGGATCGCTTGTTGATGAAATTGATCGGCAACAGGGGTGGGAACGCGAAAGTGCTACATTTCGGGCCGAGCTTATTGATCTAAAACCAGATTCACTGGTTGGATATGTGCCATCAAAGTTTGCTGTTCGGATTGAGGAGGATGAGTGGGCTGCAAGTAGACGAGATAATGCCCATTGTAACCGAGCCGACGGTGTTAGCCGATGATGCACAAGAGGGCTATGATGGTGCTGCAAATGGGGCTGTTGTTGACTGGAATTCAGTAGAACTCGGCTGAACAAACTGATTTGGTCATAGCACCAATGGATGATACTGAGATGGCCAATCTGTTTGGAATTCCGAGTAGATGAGAAAGACAAGAAGAACAAGAAGAACAAGAAGGGGAGGGATGCAGCTGATAGTTATGAAGATGTGGATCCAGAGTTGATGAAGGAAGCTGCAGATGATGTTGATGATGCAAATGTTGAAGAGATGGTAAATGTGTATGACAGAGATAACCCTATAATTGAAGTTGGAAAATATTTTCCAACCATGGCTGAGTTTCGGATGTGTTTCAAGACTTATGCGGTGAAGAAACAATTTGACACCAAGACCTCGTGGACGAGATAAAAAGAAATTTTATGCGAAGTGCGAGAGGATTTGATGGGGGTGCCGGGCCTTGCAAGTGGTACATATCCGCGGACGCCAAACGGATGGAAGTAGCATCGGGGTTAATCAAATCCCTCATGAACATACTTGTATTACAAGCTCACGGAATGTATCAACCATGACATCACGGGCACGGGTTGCACAAAAATCACTCCAATTTTGGCCAAAAAACCAAACACTACTGCAAAACAACCGAAAGTAGACATGGAAAAGGAATACCCTATTAAACTCAATTATACCACGGTGTGGAAGGCAAAACAGAAGGCAATGAAAGAACTATATGGTGATTGGGCAAATACCTTCGGGATGTCTGTATAGTTTCAAGGCAGAGGTTGAGAAAAGATCACCTGGTAGTGTTGTGGAGATAGATACCGAGGTTGCACCTGATGGCAAAGTTTATTTCTCCAAAAAATTTATGGCTTTAAAGCCTTGCATCGATGGCTTCAAAGCAGGGTGTCGGCCATATTTGAGTATAGACTCATCTTTTTTGACTGGAAAGTGGAATGGTCAATTGGCAGCATGCAATGCTCTAGATGGACACAACTGGATGTTTCCTGTTGCTGTTGGCATGTTTCAATCGAGACAGAGGCTTCATGGACATGGTTCATGATGCGGTTGAAAAGATGCATTGGGCCGGTGACACCTTTGGCTATACACACAGATGCTTGTAAAGGCCTAGAAAATGCAGTCGGAATTGTATTTCCACATGCGGAGCGAGAGGGAGTGCTTTGGTCATATGTGGATGAATGTGATCAAGAAACATAGAGGAGAAGAATTTGGGCGACTTTGGCCAGCAGCCGAGCTTACCGTAAAGAGACACATGATTATCACCTTCGCAAAGTTCTTGCAGCAGATCCAGAGTTTGAGCATTGGCTAAATGCATACCATTCTCTTTTGTGGTATAGGTCAGGATTTAATACGGCCATCAAGTGTGATCACATCAACAACAATCTGGCAGAAAGTTTTAACAACAAGGTGAAGGACTTGAAAGACTTGCCTGTGCATGATATGGTTGACCAAATCAGGATCATGATCATGCGGCTGTGGGAATTGAGAAGAAGATTAGCTGATGCTCTGCAAGGGGATAAGCTTCCAGCTGTGGTGCAGCAGGTGGTTAACAGAAGCAGAAATCTTACACATTTGGTAGTTGACTCCTCTTCATTGTGGGGTGGTGAAGTGAGAGATACCAAGCTTAGTAAGAGGCATGTGGTTAATACAAGTACAGAAAATTTTGAGGATTGCACTTGCACTTGCCCGGAGTGGCAACACACTTTGGAAAACCATGTGGCCATGCCATAATCTTCTTGGCTTCCAAACCAAAATTAAACATGCACCCTTATCTGCATGAATATTACTCAGTAGCAAGATTCAAGGCTGCCTATGCAACTCCAATACCAGCACTTACAGATCAGTCTCAGTGGCCTGAAGTGGATTTTGAGTTTTCTATGTGTCCCCCTCTTGCCAAAAGAAAGCCTGGCAGACCTAGAGTGAGCAGATACAAGGCTTGGTTTGAGAAAGGTAGGAGTAGTAAGAAGGGGAAAAAGAAAGATGTAGAACCAAAACGATCTCGGAAAGGCAACAAAAATAGATGCAAGTTGTGTCGGGAACTTGGTCACCGAAGTTGGATCTCCCAAATGTCGTTACACTCCGGAAAAGACAAAGTAAGTGAGTTTAAATTGTTGCTGATATGTTACTCTGTTTTATATTGTTATACTGATATGTTACTCGTTTTCGAAGAAAGCGTGGAAGTGAGCTCTCTGTTGTTGAACCCCTTGTTCTTGAAAAGTGTTGGCCAACAAAAAAGGCAAGACTAAATGGGCGTACAAAGAGAAGTCACCGGGATCTGGATGTTCTGATGCGATCTGATTCTGTTTTGCTTGATGTGATGCGATCTGCTTCTGTTGTGCCTGATGTTGTGCCATCTGATTCGGTTCAGCTTGATCAAGTGCCACCTGAAGCTGTTGTGCCACCTGAAGCTGTTGTGGTGGCATCTGATTCTGTGCGGCTTGATGTACTGCCATATGACTCAGTTTTGGATGATTGGGTTCAGCTTGATCAAGTGCCACCTGAAGCTGTTGTGCCACACGAAGCCGTTGTGCCACCTGAAGCCGTTGTGGAAGATGTCATGCAAAGTGAACTGAAACTGTCAACTGTTGAGGCATCAAATGAAGGAGAACAAGAACCTGCGTGTGTTGACGATGTGCACAAGATCTTGCAAGCTGTAGGACATGATGTGCGGCGGCCAAGTCCATCTGATGCGAAGAAAACCAAGAGCATGAGGGTTTTGTGTGGCGTGCCGGCACCATCTAGTGGTAAGAAGAAGAAAAGGTCAAGTGCTAGGAAAACCAAGAGCATGAGTGTTTTGTGAAGCTATTTGTATACTTTGAACCGTGACATGTATGCCACTTACTTGTATCTCGCCACTTATTTGTATCTCGCCACTTTTAAATTTGAACCGAATTTGAATAATTTGAAATATTTCAAATGTATGCCACTTATTTGTATCTGTTTTTAGATTAACCGTGACATGTATGCCACTTAGTAGATGTTATGCTCCAAAGGTATGCCACTTGGATTAACCGCGATGTGTTCTCCAAAATGAGCTTAAAAAGAGCCCCAAAGGTAGCCCAAACAGCCCCATTTCTAATTGGACCATTTTTCGACCTTCTCCAATTGGCCTCAAACTCTAGGGTTAGCATCTATATGACCTAAGAAGACAATGTGCACAGGTTTTCCATTTTTTTGATTTTTTTTGAATTTTTTATACTCATTTGAAAATTGGTCAAACCTAGCTTTGACCATGAAAAGCAAGAGTTTGGCACATTGAAATGAAAAACTAAGCTGGGATCCATCTTAGTCACTCCAAAAGGAAGCCATGGCCATGTTTTGGGAAGTTTTCATGATCCAACCCAACATCACCTTTCAAACCCTCGTGACTTAGTACTAGCGGGGTTCACTATATGGCACCCAACACATGGATTCTCATTTGGCTAGTATGTAGACCATATATATCAACATGAATGCTTGCTATATGACCTAAGAAGACAATGTGCACAGGTTTTCCATTTTTTTGATTTTTTTTGAATTTTTTATACTCATTTGAAAATTGGTCAAACCTAGCTTTGACCATGAAAAGCAAGAGTTTGGCACATTGAAATGAAAAACTAAGCTTGGATCCATCTTAGTCACTCCAAAAGGAAGCCATGGCCATGTTTTGGGAAGTTTTCATGATCCAACCCAACATCACCTTTCAAACCCTCGTGACTTAGTACGGCGGGGTTCACTATATGGCACCCAACACATGGATTCTCATTTGGCTAGTATGTAGACCATATATATCAACATGAATGCTTGCTATATGACCTAAGAAGACAATGTGCACAGGTTTTCCATTTTTTTGATTTTTTTTGAATTTTTTATACTCATTTGAAAATTGGTCAAACCTAGCTTTGACCATGAAAAGCAAGAGTTTGGCACATTGAAATGAAAAACTAAGCTTGGATCCATCTTAGTCACTCCAAAAGGAAGCCATGGCCATGTTTTGGGAAGTTTTCATGATCCAACCCAACATCACCTTTCAAACCCTCGTGACTTAGTACAGCGGGGTTCACTATATGGCACCCAACACATGGATTCTCATTTGGCTAGTATGTAGACCATATATATCAACATGAATGCTTGCTATATGACCTAAGAAGACAATGTGCACAGGTTTTCCATTTTTTTGATTTTTTTTGAATTTTTTATACTCATTTGAAAATTGGTCAAACCTAGCTTTGACCATGAAAAGCAAGAGTTTGGCACATTGAAATGAAAAACTAAGCTTGGATCCATCTTAGTCACTCCAAAAGGAAGCCATGGCCATGTTTTGGGAAGTTTTCATGATCCAACCCAACATCACCTTTCAAACCCTCGTGACTTAGTACTGCAGGGTTCACTATATGGCACCCAACACATGGATTCTCATTTGGCTAGTATGTAGACCATATATATCAACATGAATGCTTGCTATATGACCTAAGAAGACAATGTGCACAGGTTTTCCATTTTTTTGATTTTTTTGAATTTTTTATGCTCATTTGAAAATTGCGTCTAACCTAAGGTTTGATCACCTTACGAGCAAAAACGGCAAAGTGAAAAGAAATTCCAAACCCAGATCCTTGTTCCTCACTAAAAGGTGAAGCTATTGAAATTTGAAAATTTTGAAAAAGCTTTTGCAACCCTTCAAACGGTCGAATATACCCAAAACCACTCAAAAACCTTCAAAACCGTGGGCGATCCGTGGGAGCCTTCGTTCGCAACGTGGACCGTCCATCCACTGATCCTCGACCGTGCGATCTTGTCTTCTAGAAGGTTGCTCACACTGATCCGTGGATAGGCCGTTCTGCAATCTGATTGGTTAGATTTGTAAGGAGCCGGGTTGGAAAGTGGTGCACTCTATAAACCGTTACACGCATGCAAACTCTCTTTTTTATCCTTCGTGGGCCCCGCTCCCATGCATGCACGCGCGCAGCAGCCACATGCATTCGGACGTCGCGAGCGAGGCTATTTTTCCGGAGATGCCTCGCGCCGCGTTTTTTCATAGAGATGCCCCGCCTCCCCGCTAACCTTTATTCGGAGAGATGCGAGATTCCATGCGTCGCGTCGATTCGGAGAGATGCCCTGCGTCGCGTCGATACGAGTGAGGCGCCCGATTCAGAGAGATGGCATCACGGGAGGGAAAAGACGAGCACGAACGACGTGAATACACGGCCGACGAAGCGGCACACGCGTGAGTGACACGTACTATGAGGGCTATTAATTCACCATTGTTTTGATGACTCGACGTTCCGCCGTCCCGCTATAAAACAAGCACCCAAATCAACTCTATCTCTCACACCGCATCCCATTGCCTTCTTGCCTCTTGCCCTAGCTTCTTCTCCAAAACACATCTCAGCCGCCGTAGCCCCTCTCCGCCGTAGCCCACCATGCAGTTCAACGGCCCGACGTTCCGCCGTCCCGCTATCACCGACGAGCAGCAGTACCCACCGGGCAGGCTCGTGGAGAACACCTTGAGGTGCTGGGTCCATCTCTAGGTGGAGGCCTGCGCACGAGTTCGCCAGATTCTTCCTCACGGCCTGCTTCGCGCACCTCCCAGAGGGCACGCCGCCGATGTTCTACATCACGCAGGTCCGCCCGGGAGGCAGCGGCCTCCAAGTCACCTTCACCAACCCCTTCGACGCCTACCATCTCGCTCGGCCAAGCATTTTGGTGCGGCTGCGAGTTCATCGCCTTCACCATGTGCAACATCTTCACCCGAGTGGGACTACATCTTCCCGCACGCCAGGCACATGCACAGCCTCCCCTACATCCATCCCGACGAGGAGTGAAGGGCAGAGCGACGACGAGGAGCGAGGGCGACGAGGAGTCCAGGAGGCAGTTTCGTACAAGTTGTTTAATGTCATCGAGTCAGTAGTGTTATCGTGTCATCGAGTCAGTAGTGTTATCGTGTCATCGAGTCAGTAGTGTCATCGTGTCATCGATCGAGTCAGTCGTGTCATCGAGTCATGTATCCTATTATGAAATATTTGCTATATTTCCTATATTTTATTGTCTATATGGTCTACTCTTCCATACACAAACTTGTCTTATTTTGTGTGCACCAAACTTGAATGATCTCCCAAATACCAAATACCAACAAGAAATATTTTCCATACACAAACTTGAAAGAAATGTGCTAAAATATATAAGAAATGTGCTAATGTGAAACTTCAATAGAATTTGTTCGTTTTTAGAAGAAAATTATTCAAAATGTGCTAATATATATAAGAAATGCCCCACTCACACCATTTGCCCCCTCTCAAAATTTTGTCGGGCTCCGCCATTGTTGAAAGATGCCTTTTGTTTAACTTGACACGTACACATATGTCTACGTGATCCATCACAACACCACAATAATATTACAGCCAAAACGGACGCAATATGATTGAAACGAAAACAAAAAAAAAATTATTCACTAAGCCAAAATGACAAACAAAAAATATATCGGGTAGTACTCACGGCTTGGCCCAATAACGGGCCCAACATAGAGCCCATGAACTGCTCATGAAATTGTCACTTTTTCTATTTCGGAATGTGCTAACTCGAATTTGGATTGGGCAGACTTGATAGATTCATAGCTAATTTTATTCGAATTCATTTTACAAACAACATCCTACAAACAGCAGCCCCGCAATCCACAACTCCTAAATTCAAATTGCTAATCCGAACGGAATAGAAACAACAAATAAATGGCAATAATACACATATAGAATGCTCCTGCCATCATGTTTGACTCGCTTCTTCAAGTGCACAATTTCGCTCAATTGTTTGTTCAATTTCTGCAACTCTCCGTTCAGCGCTCCATTCACCGCAAAATCCTCCCGAACTGCTCTGTTTGAGATCACCTCCTCCACAACAGATGCGGGAGCCTGGATTGGGGGGGGCAGCACTTCAACTTTAAGTCCTCGAGTTCGAATGTACTTATCCATCCACTCGAAATGGCCGCATTCATCCAATTCCTGAAAAGAAGATCGGAAACCCTAATTCCCAAATTCCCAAATTCCCAAATCCAAATTCCCAAATCGAGTCAAATCAGGACGAAACCCTACCTTTCCATCCCGGCCCGGGTATGGCTTGCTTTCGCATTTGACGAACTCGCGACCGACGTTGCCCCTCTCCGAGCGCACACATGTCAACCGCTTCGGTAGGTCGACGCGAGGGCGGTCGGGGCATCTACTCATCGCGATTTCTCCGTAACGGGGCCATGACCTCCGTGAGCCGGATGCGGAGCTCGACATCCCTCGCCGCCGCCGCCACGGACCGTTGCTCGGGAGGAGCGGGAGGAAGAACCGGGGAACGGAGGAGCCGGGAGCCGGAGGAAGAACGGCGAAGAAACAGGGGAACGGAGGAACAGGGGATCCGTCGCCGGGTCCTTATCCGAGCTGGCGAGCTGTGGGCCCCGCATAGCAACGGTCCACTGGTGGGTCCCGCGTGGATATGTGCTGGGTCCTTGTCCGAGCCGGCGAGCGATGGGCCCTGCATAGCAACGGTCGACCGGTGGGTCCCGCGTTCAAACAGATCAGCACAAGTAATCCAGATTCGTTTATTCCTTCGCTATTAATGGGCGTGTCGGGCCGTGGCTATTTGGGCCGTTCAGTCTGTCGTGCGCTAGCTATTTCGTCGAACGACGTCGTTTTCCAGCGAATAGCGGTGAGAAACGTCGTGTGTGAGCTATTGGCCCATCATGCATGGTCCTAATATGAACGTGGACGCACCTGGGGTACCTGGCGGCGGCACCCTACGGCGACGGCGGCGCTTGGAGACGAGGCAGAAGATCAGCACGGCAGCGAGACCGAGCAGAGCCACCGCACCGACGGCCACGCCCACGCCCACCGCGGTGCCTGGTGACGACGACTTGCCCGATGTCGACGGCGCAATGTTGGCTGACTGTGGCGGCGGGGGCGGATACAGCGACAGAGGCGGAGGCGATGTCGAAGCTGGCACGTTGTTCTGTGGCGGCGTCGAGAATGGGATGTCAGGCGGCGGGGGGGATGAGCCTGGCACGTTCGGCGGAGGGCGCGGGGACCCTGGCGGTGGCCGGCGCGGAGGAGGTGACGGCGTTACTGGCGTTGGTGTTGACGTTGGTGGAGGTGGAGATGGGGACGGTGTTACCGGCGTTGGGGTTGGCGTCGGCGTCGGCCTTGGTGGAGGTAGCGACGGGGACGGTGTTACCGGCGTTGGGGTCGGCGTCGCACTTGGTGGAGGTGGTGACGGTGTTACCGGCGATGGACTTGGTGGAGGTGGCGACGGGGACGGTGGTGGAGGAGAAAATACCGGCGTAGGAGCAGGAGCAGGGGGCGGGGTGAGAAGCCCGCTGTCGTCCGGAGCATTTGGAAACGGCGGAGGAGGCGACGGCGTCACCGGAGGTGGAGGAATTGGAATCACTGGCGGAGCCGACTCCGGAGGCGCCCCGGTGGCGTCGGGAGGAGAGGGGGTCACCGGCGACGACGGAGGTGGATCCGACATGGTGGTTCGTCGTGGCGTCGTGCAAGTGCCTAACGTTAAACTCTCGGCACGGCTAGGAGCTACCACTAATATACGGATGGGCAAGAGAGAAGGAAGACTAGCGAGCCAGGTGCAGCAAGTGCAAAGTCTTGTATGAGCTGGATGCAGTTAGCCTAGCCAACTAGCCATGAGTTGGTTTTGCTTAAAATTTGGCCATGTAGAAATCTTCCCTTCGCTTAGCTTGCTGGTTCAAGCGGGTTCAAGCGACGGCGACGAGCCGACGACAAACATCATACGGACTTTGGGCTGACAATATACAGGGTTTGTTAGATAAGATTGACCTTGCCAACGTCAATGGGTCCGATCGATCATTTGTTGTTAAGGTTAGCTTAGTGCTAATCATGCATGCATAGTTGCATACTTTTGGATGCCAAGTATTAAAATAAACTTCGGATGGCAGGTCGTAGGCCCCGATAAGATCGATAATTTAGGAAGACACCACACGACTAGGGCAGCATCTGGCGAGCGGCTTCAACAGCTTCGGTTGCCCGGCGGGTGCAAGCAACAACTATGGCCTGACGGCCCGTTGTCATTGCGTGTAGTGCTAGGGAATTAAAATGATGTACATCTGTGGACACATGATCTGAATTGTACAACAATCTACTTTGAAGCGTGTGCAAAATTGCCCATTCCATCTCCATTATTTTTTAAACATAAGACCTAAGCCCAGCTTTAAATTAAATTAATAAAGCCACAACGGCGAGAGTACGAGTACAAGGATGCTGAGAACAGCTTACAACGCAACGCAATTACAAGCAAACGCCAAAAAACATGAAGAACAGCTTGCAACCACATGGTCCTCTTCAGCTATCTCGCAACCCGGTGCCGAAGACATCAAGAGGGAGCCGGCCTGTGTGGGTTGACAAGGGAGAAACACCAGGTAGTTGCACAACAGCCACATCCAGCCCATCGTCGAAGAAGGCTCCCTGCCTCCTCGCCCTGGCTCGAAGGGCACAACACCGTCGATCGATGGAAACGCTCCCCTGAGCCTGGATGTAGACTGCTCGCGAGGACCGCAGTAGACCAAACCAAGCAAGCAACGCCATGCCAAGCACATCGAGAAGCACCTCAGCCGGACCGGAGATCAAACACATCGGAGACGAAGCTGCTGGGAACGCTGGAGAAGACACCGACACACCTCCAACCGCACATCAAACACCCACACCCACCTCAAGCACCCCAAGGCCACGCCTTCAGCAAGGGGAGCGACGCCACGGCGCCACCGTAGCCCAATCCAAGATTAGGTTTTCACCTGGGGTCATAGGAGGAGGGGGAAGGACAGTACCTCGACGACGCCCCCAACAGGGAAGGCGGCGCCCATGGACGTCGTCGCCGTCGTGACCGGCACCACCAGCCAGGGAATTGTCCCGGTCGCAGAGTCCCGCCAACCTCTAAGCCTATTTAAAACTGTAAGGGTACATTGCCCCTATGTGTGGTTTTGGTAATTAATGACAACCCCTATGGACTAATGTTTTCATTGAGTTTATATGAAGGAATATTCCATAGGTACTACTTGCTCTCCATGTGTTGGATTCAAGTATGGATGCCATGAAGATAAAGGTATATCTTGTGTATTGGCATCAAGATCATCGGTATGAAGATATATATATGTGATATGATCAATAAGAAGAAATGAAGATGGAGTTCTTATGTGGAACTCAATATTAGCCATGCTCTATCTTATGTGAGTATGAGAAGATACAAGGTTGAGTTGGGCAAGTTCAAGATGAGCATCTTGAGTGAATCACATGCTTGAAGCTTGCCGTCCATTTGGTGATAATGGACATGTGAAGATGTGCATCAATGGGGATTTCCCATCATAGTGTATGGGGAGTATTCGTGAGTCTTCACGAAGCAACATTGATCAAGTGAGGCATTCCGGCTTGAGTGAAGCTTGAAGAGATATCATCAAGATCAAGCGGGATGCGCAAGGCAAATGTATGGACTTGCTAGGTTTTCCTTTTACCGGTCTCAAGGTGGATGTTGGGAGACCGGATTATAGGATAGATAGCCGCACTATTAAGAGGGGCTTTCGGTTAAGTAACTTGATCACATCGTCTTAGGGAGCTCAATCATTTGCATACTTTGCATATCCTTATTGCTTCTTGGTGTTTATCTGTGTGAGGTTCTTGAGCTTGTTGCTAGCTTTACAACAAGCCCAAGTTCATCGAAAACGGAATCCGCATGCATCTTCTATTGCGTTTTCGAGTTTGGACGTCTTCACCGTTTCTTGACGGTGGGAGACTCCCTCTCTAAAATCATCTAAAATGTTCTGAGAGGAGACTCCATATTGTACAACAATCTACTTTGAAGCGTGTGCAAAATTGCCCATTCCATCTCCATTATTTTTTAAACATAAGACCTAAGCCCAGACTTTAAATTAAATTAATAAAGCCACAACGGCGAGAGTACAGAGTACAAGGATGCCGAGAACAGCTTACAACGCAACGCAATTACAAGCAAACGCCAAAAAACATGAAGAACAGCTTGCAACCACATGGTCCTCTTCAGCTATCCGCAACCCGGTGCCGAAGACATCAAGAGGGAGCCGGCCTTGTGTGGGTTGACAAGGGAGAAACACCAGGTAGTTGCACAACAGCCACATCCAGCCCATCGTCGAAGAAGGCTCCCTGCCTCCTCGCCCTGGCTCGAAGGGCACAACACCGTCGATCGATGGAAACGCTCCCCTGAGCCTGGATGTAGACTGCTCGCGAGGACCGCAGTAGACCAAACCAAGCAAGCAACGCCATGCCAAGCACATCGAGAAGCACCTCAGCGGACCGGAGATCAAACACATCGGAGACGAAGCTGCTGGGAACGCTGGAGAAGACACCGACACACCTCCAACCGCACATCAAACACCCACACCCACCTCAAGCACCCCAAGGCCACGCCTTCAGCAAGGGGAGCGACGCCACGGCGCCACCGTAGCCCAATCCAAGATTAGGTTTTCACCTCGGGGTCATAGGAGGAGGGGGAAGGACGATACCTCGACGACGCCCCCAACAGGGAAGGCGGCGCCCATGGACGTCGTCGCCGTCGTGACCGGCACCACCAGCCGTGGAATTGTCCCGGCCGCAGAGTCCCGCCAACCTCTAAGCCTATTTAAAACTGTAAGGGTACATTGCCCCTATGTGTGGTTTTGGTAATTAATGACAACCCCTATGGACTAATGTTTTCATTGAGTTTATATGAAGGAATATTCCATAGGTACTACTTGCTCTCCATGTGTTGGATTCAAGTATGGATGCCATGAAGATAAAGGTATATCTTGTGTATTGGCATCAAGATCATCGGTATGAAGATATATATATGTGATATGATCAATAAGAAGAAATGAAGATGGAGTTCTTATGTGGAACTCAATATTAGCCATGCTCTATCTTATGTGAGTATGAGAAGATACAAGGTTGAGTTGGGCAAGTTCAAGATGAGCATCTTGAGTGAATCACATGCTTGAAGCTTGCCGTCCATTTGGTGATAATGGACATGTGAAGATGTGCATCAATGGGGATTTCCCATCATAGTGTATGGGGGAGTATTCGTGAGTCTTCACGAAGCAACATTGATCAAGTGAGGCATTCCGGCTTGAGTGAAGCTTGAAGAGATATCATCAAGATCAAGCGGGATGCGCAAGGCAAAGGTATGGACTTGCTAGGTTTTCCTTTTACCGGTCTCAAGGTGGATGTTGGGAGACCGGATTATAGGATAGATAGCCGCACTATTAAGAGGGGCTTTCGGTTAAGTAACTTGATCACATCGTCTTAGGGAGCTCAATCATTTGCATACTTTGCATATCCTTATTGCTTCTTGGTGTTTATCTCGTGTGAGGTTCTTGAGCTTGTTGCTAGCTTTACAACAAGCCCAAGTTCATCGAAAACGGAATCCGCATGCATCTTCTATTGCGTTTTCGAGTTTGGACGTCTTCACCGTTTCTTGACGGTGGGAGACTCCCTCTCTAAAATCATCTAAAATGTTCTGAGAGGAGACTCCATATTGTACAACAATCTACTTTGAAGCGTGTGCAAAATTGCCCATTCCATCTCCATTATTTTTTAAACATAAGACCTAAGCCCAGCTTTAAATTAAATTAATAAAGCCACAACGGCAGAGTACAGAGTACAAGGATGCTGAGAACAGCTTACAACGCAACGCAATTACAAGCAAACGCCAAAAAACATGAAGAACAGCTTGCAACCACATGGTCCTCTTCAGCTATCTGCAACCCGGTGCCGAAGACATCAAGAGGGAGCCGGCCTGTGTGGGTTGACAAGGGAGAAACACCGGGTAGTTGCACAACAGACCACATCCAACCCATCGTCGAAGAAGGCTCCCGCCTCCTCGCCCTGGCTCGAAGGGCACAACACCGTCGATCGATGGAAACGCTCCCCGAGCTCGGATGTAGACCGCTCGCGAGGACCGCAAGTAGACCAAACCAAGCAAGCAACGCCATGCCAAGCACATCGAGAAGCACCTCAGCGGACCGGAGATCAAACACATCGGAGACGAAGCTGCTCGGGAACGCCTGGAGAAGACACCGACACACCTCCAACCGCACATCAAACACCCACACCCACCTCAAGCACCCCAAGGCCACGCCTTCAGCAAGGGGAGCGACGCCACGGCGCCACCGTAGCCCAATCCAAGATTAGGTTTTCACCCGGGGTCATAGGAGGAGGGGGAAGGACGAGTACCTCGACGACGCCCCCAACGAGGAAGGCGGCGCCCATGGACGTCGTCGCCGTCGTGACCGGCACCACCAGCCGGGGAATTGTCCCGGTCGCGAGTCCCGCCAACCTCTAAGCCTATTTAAAACTGTAAGGGTACATTGCCCCTATGTGTGGTTTTGGTAATTAATGACAACCCCTATGGACTAATGTTTTCATTGAGTTTATATGAAGGAATATTCCATAGGTACTACTTGCTCTCCATGTGTTGGATTCAAGTATGGATGCCATGAAGATAAAGGTATATCTTGTGTATTGGCATCAAGATCATCGGTATGAAGATATATATATGTGATATGATCAATAAGAAGAAATGAAGATGGAGTTCTTATGTGGAACTCAATATTAGCCATGCTCTATCTTATGTGAGTATGAGAAGATACAAGGTTGAGTTGGGCAAGTTCAAGATGAGCATCTTGAGTGAATCACATGCTTGAAGCTTGCCAGTCCATTTGGTGATAATGGACATGTGAAGATGTGCATCAATGGGGATTTCCCATCATAGTGTATGGGGGAGTATTCGTGAGTCTTCACGAAGCAACATTGATCAAGTGAGGCATTCCGGCTTGAGTGAAGCTTGAAGAGATATCATCAAGATCAAGCGGGATGCGCAAGGCAAAGGTATGGACTTGCTAGGTTTTCCTTTTACCGGTCTCAAGGTGGATGTTGGGAGACCGGATTATAGGATAGATAGCCGCACTATTAAGAGGGGCTTTCGGTTAAGTAACTTGATCACATCGTCTTAGGGAGCTCAATCATTTGCATACTTTGCATATCCTTATTGCTTCTTGGTGTTTATCTGTGTGAGGTTCTTGAGCTTGTTGCTAGCTTTACAACAAGCCCAAGTTCATCGAAAACGGAATCCGCATGCATCTTCTATTGCGTTTTCGAGTTTGGACGTCTTCACCGTTTCTTGACGGTGGGAGACTCCTCTCTAAAATCATCTAAAATGTTCTGAGAGGAGACTCCATATTGTACAACAATCTACTTTGAAGCGTGTGCAAAATTGCCCATTCCATCTCCATTATTTTTTAAACATAAGACCTAAGCCCAGACTTTAAATTAAATTAATAAAGCCACAACGGCAGAGTACAGAGTACAAGGATGCCGAGAACAGCTTACAACGCAACGCAATTACAAGCAAACGCCAAAAAACATGAAGAACAGCTTGCAACCACATGGTCCTCTTCAGCTATCTGCAACCCGGTGCCGAAGACATCAAGAGGGAGCCGGCCTGTGTGGGTTGACAAGGGAGAAACACCAGGTAGTTGCACAACAGCCACATCCAGCCCATCGTCGAAGAAGGCTCCCTGCCTCCTCGCCCGGCTCGAAGGGCACAACACCGTCGATCGATGGAAACGCTCCCCGAGCCCGGATGTAGACTGCTCGCGAGGACCGCGAGTAGACCATTCCAAGCAAGCAACGCCAGGCCAAACATATCAAGAAGCACCTCAGCAGACTGGAGATCGAACACGTCTGAGACGAAGCTGCTGGGAAAGCTAGAGAAGACACCGACACACCTCTAGACGCACATCAAAAGCTCACACCCACCTCAAGCACCGCAAGGCCGCGCCTTCATCAAGGGGAGCGACGCCACGCGCGCCACCGTAGCCCAATCCAAGATTAGGTTTTCACCCGGGGTCATAGGAGGAGGGGGAAGGACAGTACCTCGACGACGCCCCCAACAGGGAAGGCGGCGCCCATGGACGTCGTCGCCGTCGTGACCGGCACCACCAGCCAGGGAATTGTCCCGGTCGCAGAGTCCCGCCAACCTCTAAGCCTATTTAAAACTGTAAGGGTACATTGCCCCTATGTGTGGTTTTGGTAATTAATGACAACCCCTATGGACTAATGTTTTCATTGAGTTTATATGAAGGAATATTCCATAGGTACTACTTGCTCTCCATGTGTTGGATTCAAGTATGGATGCCATGAAGATAAAGGTATATCTTGTGTATTGGCATCAAGATCATCGGTATGAAGATATATATATGTGATATGATCAATAAGAAGAAATGAAGATGGAGTTCTTATGTGGAACTCAATATTAGCCATGCTCTATCTTATGTGAGTATGAGAAGATACAAGGTTGAGTTGGGCAAGTTCAAGATGAGCATCTTGAGTGAATCACATGCTTGAAGCTTGCCGTCCATTTGGTGATAATGGACATGTGAAGATGTGCATCAATGGGGATTTCCCATCATAGTGTATGGGGGAGTATTCGTGAGTCTTCACGAAGCAACATTGATCAAGTGAGGCATTCCGGCTTGAGTGAAGCTTGAAGAGATATCATCAAGATCAAGCGGGATGCGCAAGGCAAAGGTATGGACTTGCTAGGTTTTCCTTTTACCGGTCTCAAGGTGGATGTTGGGAGACCGGATTATAGGATAGATAGCCGCACTATTAAGAGGGGCTTTCGGTTAAGTAACTTGATCACATCGTCTTAGGGAGATCAATCATTTGCATACTTTGCATATCCTTATTGCTTCTTGGTGTTTATCTGTGTGAGGTTCTTGAGCTTGTTGCTAGCTTTACAACAAGCCCAAGTTCATCGAAAACGGAATCCGCATGCATCTTCTATTGCGTTTTCGAGTTTGGACGTCTTCACCGTTTCTTGACGGTGGGAGACTCCCTCTCTAAAATCATCTAAAATGTTCTGAGAGGAGACTCCATATTGTACAACAATCTACTTTGAAGCGTGTGCAAAATTGCCCATTCCATCTCCATTATTTTTTAAACATAAGACCTAAGCCCAGCTTTAAATTAAATTAATAAAGCCACAACGGCAGAGTACGAGTACAAGGATGCTGAGAACAGCTTACAACGCAACGCAATTACAAGCAAACGCCAAAAAACATGAAGAACAGCTTGCAAACACATGGTCCTCTTCAGCTATCTGCAACCCGGTGCCGAAGACATCAAGAGGGAGCCGGCCTGTGTGGGTTGACAAGGGAGAAACACCAGGTAGTTGCACAACAGCCACATCCAGCCCATCGTCGAAGAAGGCTCCCTGCCTCCTCGCCCTGGCTCGAAGGGCACAACACCGTCGATCGATGGAAACGCTCCCCTGAGCCCGGATGTAGACCGCTCGCGAGGACCGCGGTAGACCAAACCAAGCAAGCAACGCCATGCCAAGCACATCGAGAAGCACCTCGGCGGACCGGAGATCAAACACATCGGAGACGAAGCTGCCGGGAACGCTCGGAGAAGACACCGACACACCTCCAACCGCACATCAAACACCCACACCCACCTCAAGCACCCCAAGGCCACGCCTTCAGCAAGGGGAGCGACGCCACGGCGCCACCGTAGCCCAATCCAAGATTAGGTTTTCACCTCGGGGTCATAGGAGGAGGGGGAAGGACGAGTACCTCGACGACGCCCCCAACAGGGGAAGGCGGCGCCCATGGACGTCGTCGCCGTCGTGACCGGCACCACCAGCCCGGGGAATTTTCCCGGTCGCAGAGTCCCGCCAACCTCTAAGCCTATTTAAAACTGTAAGGGTACATTGCCTCTATGTGTGGTTTTGGTAATTAATGACAACCCCTATGGACTAATGTTTTCATTGAGTTTATATGAAGGAATATTCCATAGGTACTACTTGCTCTCCATGTGTTGGATTCAAGTATGGATGCCATGAAGATAAAGGTATATCTTGTGTATTGGCATCAAGATCATCGGTATGAAGATATATATATGTGATATGATCAATAAGAAGAAATGAAGATGGAGTTCTTATGTGGAACTCAATATTAGCCATGCTCTATCTTATGTGAGTATGAGAAGATACAAGGTTGAGTTGGGCAAGTTCAAGATGAGCATCTTGAGTGAATCACATGCTTGAAGCTTGCCGTCCATTTGGTGATAATGGACATGTGAAGATGTGCATCAATGGGGATTTCCCATCATAGTGTATGGGGGAGTATTCGTGAGTCTTCACGAAGCAACATTGATCAAGTGAGGCATTCCGGCTTGAGTGAAGCTTGAAGAGATATCATCAAGATCAAGCGGGATGCGCAAGGCAAAGGTATGGACTTGCTAGGTTTTCCTTTTACCGGTCTCAAGGTGGATGTTAGGAGACCGGATTATAGGATAGATAGCCGCACTATTAAGAGGGGCTTTCGGTTAAGTAACTTGATCACATCGTCTTAGGGAGCTCAATCATTTGCATACTTTGCATATCCTTATTGCTTCTTGGTGTTTATCTGTGTGAGGTTCTTGAGCTTGTTGCTAGCTTTACAACAAGCCCAAGTTCATCGAAAACGGAATCCGCATGCATCTTCTATTGCGTTTTCGAGTTTGGACGTCTTCACCGTTTCTTGACGGTGGGAGACTCCCTCTCTAAAATCATCTAAAATGTTCGAGAGGAGACTCCATATTGTACAACAATCTACTTTGAAGCGTGTGCAAAATTGCCCATTCCATCTCCATTATTTTTTAAACATAAGACCTAAGCCCAGCTTTAAATTAAATTAATAAAGCCACAACGGCAGAGTACGGAGTACAAGGATGCTGAGAACAGCTTACAACGCAACGCAATTACAAGCAAACGCCAAAAAACATGAAGAACAGCTTGCAACCACATGGTCCTCTTCAGCTATCTGCAACCCGGTGCCGAAGACATCAAGAGGGAGCCGGCCTGTGTGGGTTGACAAGGGAGAAACACCAGGTAGTTGCACAACAGCCACATCCAGCCCATCGTCGAAGAAGGCTCCCTGCCTCCTCGCCCTGGCTCGAAGGGCACAACACCGTCGATCGATGGAAACGCTCCCCTGAGCCTGGATGTAGACTGCTCGCGAGGACCGCAAGTAGACCAAACCAAGCAAGCAACGCCATGCCAAGCACATCGAGAAGCACCTCGGCGGACCGGAGATCAAACACATCGGAGACGAAGCTGCCGGGAACGCTCGGAGAAGACACCGACACACCTCCAACCGCACATCAAACACCCACACCCACCTCAAGCACCCCAAGGCCACGCCTTCAGCAAGGGGAGCGACGCCACGGCGCCACCGTAGCCCAATCCAAGATTAGGTTTTCACCTGGGGTCATAGGAGGAGGGGGAAGGACAGTACCTCGACGATGCCCCCAACAGGGAAGGCGGCGCCCATGGACGTCGTCGCCGTCGTGACCGGCACCACCAGCCAGGGAATTGTCCCGGTCGCAGAGTCCCGCCAACCTCTAAGCCTATTTAAAACTGTAAGGGTACATTGCCCCTATGTGTGGTTTTGGTAATTAATGACAACCCCTATGGACTAATGTTTTCATTGAGTTTATATGAAGGAATATTCCATAGGTACTACTTGCTCTCCATGTGTTGGATTCAAGTATGGATGCCATGAAGATAAAGGTATATCTTGTGTATTGGCATCAAGATCATCGGTATGAAGATATATATATGTGATATGATCAATAAGAAGAAATGAAGATGGAGTTCTTATGTGGAACTCAATATTAGCCATGCTCTATCTTATGTGAGTATGAGAAGATACAAGGTTGAGTTGGGCAAGTTCAAGATGAGCATCTTGAGTGAATCACATGCTTGAAGCTTGCCGTCCATTTGGTGATAATGGACATGTGAAGATGTGCATCAATGGGGATTTCCCATCATAGTGTATGGGGGAGTATTCGTGAGTCTTCACGAAGCAACATTGATCAAGTGAGGCATTCCGGCTTGAGTGAAGCTTGAAGAGATATCATCAAGATCAAGCGGGATGCGCAAGGCAAAGGTATGGACTTGCTAGGTTTTCCTTTTACCGGTCTCAAGGTGGATGTTGGGAGACCGGATTATAGGATAGATAGCCGCACTATTAAGAGGGGCTTTCGGTTAAGTAACTTGATCACATCGTCTTAGGGAGCTCAATCATTTGCATACTTTGCATATCCTTATTGCTTCTTGGTGTTTATCCGTAGTGAGGTTCTTGAGCTTGTTGCTAGCTTTACAACAAGCCCAAGTTCATCGAAAACGGAATCCGCATGCATCTTCTATTGCGTTTTCGAGTTTGGACGTCTTCACCGTTTCTTGACGGTGGGAGACTCCCTCTCTAAAATCATCTAAAATGTTCTGAGAGGAGACTCCATATTGTACAACAATCTACTTTGAAGCGTGTGCAAAATTGCCCATTCCATCTCCATTATTTTTTAAACATAAGACCTAAGCCCAGCTTTAAATTAAATTAATAAAGCCACAACGGCAGAGTACAGAGTACAAGGATGCCGAGAACGGCTTACAACGCAACGCAATTACAAGCAAACGCCAAATAACATGAAGAACAGCTTGCAACCACATGGTCCTCTTCAGCTATCTCGCAACCCGGTGCCGAAGACATCAAGAGGGAGCCGGCTCTGTGTGGGTTGACAAGGGAGAAACACCAGGTAGTTGCACAACAGCCACATCCAGCCCATCGTCGAAGAAGGCTCCCTGCCTCCTCGCCACGGCTCGAAGGGCACAACACCGTCGATCGATGGAAACGCTCCCCCGAGCACGGATGTAGACTGCTCGCGAGGACCGCAGAGACCAAACCAAGCAAGCAACGCCATGCCAAGCACATCGAGAAGCACCTCGGCGGACCGGAGATCAAACACATCGGAGACGAAGCTGCCGGGAACGCCGGAGAAGACACCGACACACCTCCAACCGCACATCAAACACCCACACCCACCTCAAGCACCCCAAGGCCACGCCTTCAGCAAGGGGAGCGACGCCACGGCGCCACCGTAGCCCAATCCAAGATTAGGTTTTCACCTGGGGTCATAGGAGGAGGGGGAAGGACAGTACCTCGACGACGCCCCCAACAGGGAAGGCGGCGCCCATGGACGTCGTCGCCGTCGTGACCGGCACCACCAGCCAGGGAATTGTCCCGGTCGCAGAGTCCCGCCAACCTCTAAGCCTATTTAAAACTGTAAGGGTACATTGCCCCTATGTGTGGTTTTGGTAATTAATGACAACCCCTATGGACTAATGTTTTCATTGAGTTTATATGAAGGAATATTCCATAGGTACTACTTGCTCTCCATGTGTTGGATTCAAGTATGGATGCCATGAAGATAAAGGTATATCTTGTGTATTGGCATCAAGATCATCGGTATGAAGATATATATATGTGATATGATCAATAAGAAGAAATGAAGATGGAGTTCTTATGTGGAACTCAATATTAGCCATGCTCTATCTTATGTGAGTATGAGAAGATACAAGGTTGAGTTGGGCAAGTTCAAGATGAGCATCTTGAGTGAATCACATGCTTGAAGCTTGCCGTCCATTTGGTGATAATGGACATGTGAAGATGTGCATCAATGGGGATTTCCCATCATAGTGTATGGGGGAGTATTCGTGAGTCTTCACGAAGCAACATTGATCAAGTGAGGCATTCCGGCTTGAGTGAAGCTTGAAGAGATATCATCAAGATCAAGCGGGATGCGCAAGGCAAAGGTATGGACTTGCTAGGTTTTCCTTTTACCGGTCTCAAGGTGGATGTTGGGAGACCGGATTATAGGATAGATAGCCGCACTATTAAGAGGGGCTTTCGGTTAAGTAACTTGATCACATCGTCTTAGGGAGCTCAATCATTTGCATACTTTGCATATCCTTATTGCTTCTTGGTGTTTATCTGTGTGAGGTTCTTGAGCTTGTTGCTAGCTTTACAACAAGCCCAAGTTCATCGAAAACGGAATCCGCATGCATCTTCTATTGCGTTTTCGAGTTTGGACGTCTTCACCGTTTCTTGACGGTGGGAGACTCCTCTCTAAAATCATCTAAAATGTTCTGAGAGGAGACTCCATATTGTACAACAATCTACTTTGAAGCGTGTGCAAAATTGCCCATTCCATCTCCATTATTTTTTAAACATAAGACCTAAGCCCAGCTTTAAATTAAATTAATAAAGCCACAACGGCAGAGTACAGAGTACAAGGATGCCGAGAACAGCTTACAACGCAACGCAATTACAAGCAAACGCCAAAAAACATGAAGAACAGCTTGCAACCACATGGTCCTCTTCAGCTATCTCGCAACCCGGTGCCGAAGACATCAAGAGGGAGCCGGCCTGTGTGGGTTGACAAGGGAGAAACACCAGGTAGTTGCACAACAGCCACATCTAGCCCATCGTCGAAGAAGGCTCCCTGCCTCCTCGCCCTGGCTCGAAGGGCACAACACCGTCGATCGATGGAAACGCTCCCCTGAGCCTGGATGTAGACTGCTCGCGAGGACCGCAGTAGACCAAACCAAGCAAGCAACGCCATGCCAAGCATATCGAGAAGCACCTCAGCGGACCGGAGATCAAACACATCGGAGACGAAGCTGCTGGGAACGCTGGAGAAGACACCGACACACCTCCAACCGCACATCATGTCAATCGGAGTCCGGACACAAAAGTTATCACAGTTTTTGTATAACATGCTTTCCTGCTGACCCGGTTTCTAGCCCGGCGTGACCGGCCGTCTGACCGGATGGGCCGGTTCAAACCGGCCCTCGGACCGGTGCCATCCGGGCACTATCCGAGTAAGCTTTTCAGCTTGTTCCGGTCACTAGCCCGGTCGACCGGTTCGTGGACCGGATGGCCCGGTCTCGTGGCCCGGTCCGACCGGGTCCTGAACCGGACGGCCCGGTCCCGGGCCCGGTTGACCGGCTTCCTCGACGGTTGACTCAGCCCAACTTTTCCCCAACGGTTATATTTGCTCTTGGGCTATAAATAGCCCTTCTTCCACCTTGGGCTGAGTTAGTTCTTCCACTCTCTCTCCTCCATTGTTGCCTTTGAAGAACTTGCCCTCTCTCTTGATTCCCCCCATGATTCTTGCTCATTCTTGAGGGATCTAAGAGAGGAGATCTAGATCTACAATCCCCACCAATCCATTTCTCCTCTAAGTGAGGGGAACCCCTTGGATCTAGATCTTGGAGTCATTTGTTGATTTCCTCTTTGTTCTTCCTCTCCAATCTCATCCTAGCATTCGTTGCTTTGGTGGGATTTGAGTGTGAAGGATTTGAACACCTCTAGTGTTCTTGTTTTGCATCATTGCATAGTGTTGAGCTCTCCACCACGATTAGTTCGAGTGAGAGCCCGTGAGCTTGTTACTCTTGGAGGGAAACCTCCTAGTTGGCTTGGCGGTTGGTGCTCCGGTGATCTCTTCAAGAAGATTGTGAAGAGGCCCGGGCTTCTCCTTCGTGGAGCTTGTGAAGTGGTTGTGGAGCTTGCCATCTCCGGAGCGGAGGAAAAGCTAACCATAAGGAAAGGGCCATTATCCTTCGTGGGTGTGGTTCGGAGAATAGGGTGAGCCTTCGTGGCGTGGGGAATCCTTCGTGGGACCTCCACCCCTCCAAACGTGACGTACCTTGTTGCAAAGCAAGGGAACACGGGAATACATCCTCGTCTCCGCGTGCCTCGGTTATTTCTATACCCGAGCTCTCTTTCCTTGTGATAGCCATCGTGCTTGAAGTACATATATCTTGCTATCACTTGTGCTACATATATCTTGTGCCTATCTTGCTTAGCTCTAGTTGCTATTGTTACACCTAGTTGAGCTTAGCATATTTAGGGTTTGTGCTTGTAAACTAAACGATAGTTTAATTCCGCATTATTACAAGACAAATCCGTAAGAGTTTTTAATTGCCTATTCACCCCCCCTCTAGGCGACATCTCGATCTTTCAAAAACCAGCCAGATCGGGTGCATCCGAGGAGAGGAGAGGTTGGTGGCTACCTATCTGACGACGGTGACCACCAAAGGGCTCCCCAGGCCACGGCCAGCACTCGCTGGTTCCGCGCCGTCCACACGGCCGCAGAGGCCGGCCCACACCCGCAGACACCGCTCGCCGCCAAGCCGGTGCTGCCCCACCACCAGACCAGGGTCGCCGCCCTGGGATCCCGAGCTCCCACTAGGGCCGCCGCCGGCAGAAGGCCGCCCTTACTTGAGGCCGAGCCAGGGGCCAAGCCATCGGAGCGGGGGCACCATCGAGCCGCCGCATCGGCCATGGCGAGCCCGGCGCGACGTTCCTCCTTCTACCCACCGCGCGGGGAGCCAAGAGCCCAGATCCCCGCCGCCCCCTTCACCGGCGTGTCGGGCTTAGCCCGGCGGCGCCTCCGGGAGCGACGAGGAGGAGAAGAACGGAGGGGGAGGGGGTGGCGGTGGCCTAGGGTTTCGCCCCCTCGGTCGCTAGGAGGGGGCGACGCGAGGGGAGCGGACCGAAGAGTTCGTCCATCTCCATTATTCCCTATCGACTAATTGCCTTCGTGGGTAGCTTTACCGAAATGAGGTTCGGATCAACTAGTTAAGGTGCAAAACGCCGGATCAACAATGTCCTTGCTGTTTCATCAGGGGAAAGAGATAGTTCAGGTGTTCAGGACCATCAGTTCTTATGCTATAGTATGACGATCAGTTCTTATGCTATAGTATGACGACCTCGTATAAAGTTAATTGCTGATTCACGTTCGTCCCGTAGTCTACCAGCATGTTGGCCCAGGAGTGATGAGCTCGTCGCCCTTCTAATAGGCTGTCACCACTCAGCAGATCCATTATTTTATTTTATTGGATTGTAGTATAAACAATTTTGCTCCTATGAGCTTACTGCTACTCCTAAAGTGAAGCTTACGAAAGTTTCGGAAACACAAAATCGAGAAAATAGTTGACCAATTTAAAAAATATAAAATAATAGTTGACCGTTTCTTGTGAGCTACATCCAGCATAGATGAAAAATTAGGTCTGATACCACCACCAAGAAATAAGAACCCACCCGAGGTTTGAAGGGACGCCAATATGTATGCAAAAAATAAAACTAGACACGGACAACTTCATGGGGTATAGTTTCTATTTTCATCAAGTGGCTATGTTTTGCTGGGGTTGTTTCAGTTTTTCAATCTGTCCAACTATCTATTTAGTCAATAAATTTGGTTAACCGTCAAAAAACAAAGAAAATGAAGAATCGCAGCACTCTCAGGTTCTTCAAGAGTTTGGTCTGAAACATAAAATGTAAGAAACAAATATGTTCATCGAGAGAAAAGTTCAGAGATATCAGAAAATCGGGGGTGGCGAGTGTTTTCGGTGCTACTGCTGCATGCATGTTGTTTATAATTGGTGCCGAGAGAATTGCATATACAAATACAAGAGAATTTTTTCGGAGTAAATTTCCTTGACAATTTTGTATATATATGCCAAATGACGAAATTTTCAGTGGGATATGTTAAATTACCTCTCTTTACCTAATGCAAGCCAAATCTAATTAAAATATTCTCTGTTTACTACCATTGATGGTTGACTTATTTGAGCGCCATATGCATAACAAACTTTCCAAGTATGGGCTTACACAAACAAAGAGAAATAAGACGGAGGAGGGATAGGAAGAAAAAGAAGCGCAGGACAAAGGATGGATGAGGAATAGGAGGGTCTAAAATTCACAACCTGCAGTGATGTTCCATGGCAATGTACATACATTCAGCTAGTAGTTTCTATTTTCACAAGTGGCTATGTTGCTCGTGGTTGTCTCAGTTTTTCAATAGGGCCTTTTCAATATGTACAACTGTCTATAGTCCATAAATTTGGTTAACCGTCAAAAAACAAGAATCCACGTATCTTTGTAGGGTGTACCGAAGGTAAATAGAAATTACAATCATGGCAATGGTATCTGTTGCCGAAAGTGGGAGTGTTGCTTAGAGGATACAAGCATGGTGGCACACTGGCACTCCTAGTCCTAGTCATGGCAGTGTACTTTTCCCCAATTGGAAATTGAATGGTGGTGTCGAGGCGACGGTGGAGGATGGACTCGATTCTGATGGCGATGATTGATGGAGGTCGTAGTCGTTCTTTTGCCGGAACAAAGGGTGGTGACAAGCTGTAGTGTGGAGATGACGTTCGAATTGCATTACTCCTGAAAATTGAATTCGTCATGACTCATGAGAGAGTAAATTAAAGAAAACTAACACACTTCGAGCTAGGATAATAGGTCAGTACCAAATTTGCTAATTTTTGCGAAAAAATACCAATTCAACGCACAGCATTACAAATCACACTAATTCACTTCTAAGAACATTTGAACATCAGTCCTGGTAGGTGGGGCCCAACTGTAAGAGTTGACGTGGCCGCCAACATGGAGGATGAGCTGAGTAGAAGGTAGGGCCCACTTGTCAGCCCCACCACCCCCAATTGACCGGAACCGCACGACCGCCTCCTAGCTCCGCTCCACTAGCCAGGCTCGGCATCCAACCTAGCCTGCCGCCAGCTAGGCTCCCCCTCCTTCCCTCCGCCTCCTACCCGTGCACCGCACGGGACCTCGCTGCCTCCCACCGGAGCGTATCCCTAGACCCCTTCAACAGCGCTACCACGTCGAACTGCCCATATTCCTGAAAACACGAGCACACCATGGCCGCCACGCAAAAACTTCGACCATGTCCTCACCACCGAACGCCCCAAGTCCCGCTGTTACCTCCATGAGACGTGCCTCATTATCCTCTCCCCCCTGGTGCAAGGAATCGCTCTGCGAGCTCTCCAACTGATGGCAAAATCGTTGAATCATTCCCTGACATCGTCGAGGAATCTGCCGATTCTGGCCGCCTACGTCCTCCCCCGTTCTCTCCGACCTCGCCTTCGTCAACCTGGTGAGCTCCTAGACCTCTTCCCCGTCAATATCTCTTGTTGTGGCGCTCCACCGACGTTCACCAGCGTTCGTCTCCGCGAACTTCAATGTCGGCGACACTCCAGTTGACAAGGTATTAACTTGTCAATGCCTACAAGTTGTAGACTAGGGTTTTCATGGAAGTAGAGGGCAAGTAGATCTCGAGGGTTTCAGTCGGAAAAGTACTCGACTGCTAAAAAGCTAGGGTTGTGTTGACAATGAATCGATCCTTTCTTTCTCCCTCGACTCCCCCTTATATAGGAGGTGGAGTCGAGGGTTTCGTGATGTACAAGTTACAAAGAAAGAGAGACTCTTCGAGCTCGTCTCGTATTGGTTACAAGCCTTTATTCCTAATACAACTCTATCTTTCCATGTTGACACTCAATTGGGCTTCCGGGCTTCATATTCTTCGAGCCATGGGCCTTCAGTAAACCCCGGGTACCTTCTTCGGCAGGCCCATTGGGGATGCCTATGTCACCAGTGCACCCCGGCTACAACTCTGCTCTGCCACGACTTCCACTATAAAGTTCATCTCCTTAAACCTAGGGCCGCTGAGATCCTCACGGAGCACCAAAAGACGCAACATGAGCACGAGGAACGTGGCGAGGGATGCACATGCAAAGTACATGTACGCCTGCTCGGCAAGCTCGACAGCCACCTAGAATAGGGCCGTGAAGAAGAGGTCGACGACGACCGTGGCCACCTAGGACGACGGATCCAGGCCGGCGATGGCCGCCTTGACGTGGGTTGCATGGAACTGGAAGGAGGAGGCCAATCCACCGGGAGAAAGAAGGAAAGAATAAAGAAGAAAGGGAAATATTGGGATGATGGCGGCCCCATGTCCATCAACTCAGCTCATCCTCCATGTTGGTGGCCAGGTCAACTCTTACAGCTGGCCCCACCTGCCATGTTCTTTTTTTACAATCAATACCACATACATTCATAGTAATAAATGGTACATGGTAGAGATACATGACTTGACTCCAACGATTACAAAATAAATTGCAAAAGGTACTAATAAATCTTCGAGGTCTTCAAATTCTTTCTTCTTTCAGAAGATAATTTTGTACTCTTCTGAATGCAGACAAAGATAGATAACGAACCATAGACCTGTAAATACCGACGAAAGTTCTCCCATAATTTTAATTTGAGCCGCAGTGCCAAGGCTGCTTGCACGCGCCCAGCCATTAAAGCAGTCATAAAACATCGGCAAGAGTACCAACACCAGTACGTCAGGGAATAACAACCGACTAGCCTTGTCGACGTTGATGGAGAGCCAAGAGTATGAATCACCATTGTCGAGGACGTAGCCGCCGGGACAAAAACTGCGAGGTTAATCCTCCTCGCGCAACAACAACAAAAGATCCAAAATTGATCTGGCGAAGCAAGATCTGAAGGCACATACCTAGAGAATTGTAATCATTCAACACCACCATTAACGTGGGGAAGGAGATCTCGTCGTCGAACGAAAGCCCGAAGATCACTTATTGGAGACGATGCCATCTCCATTGAGGGTAAACCAACAAGAAACTACCAAAATCCTAACATAATCAACTGAAAACACTACTTTTGTTGAAAAACTCCACTCATAAATTGGGTTCCCCACTTCTTCCGACGCCGACGAGGCCGAGGGGGAACCGATCGCTTTCAACATGTTCTTGGACATGAATTAGTGTGATTTGTAACAATGTGCCCCTGAATTGGTAGTTTTTGTTAAAAAAAAATAGCAAAGTTGGTACTAACATGTTACCCTAGCCTGAAATGTGGTAGTTTTCTGTAATTTACACCTCATGAGATGATGGGAACTAGCTTTTCGAAGAAATGTGGGAGTATTTGGGTCTGCGCAAAGTTGATGTTCTATGAGGATCATTCCTTCCACGCTTCAACTTCGGTCCCATGCATGAGGTAGAGTCAGTTTCTAATAACCATAGGGAATATTTTGTAATCTAAACCATGTCATAAAATGCGATCCCTCATTGGTTATTCTGTTTTATATGGTGTTGTGTGGAGTACATGATGCAACACTAACTAAGAAAAAAGAACAAAGTTGATTGTGGACTGGTTCGCTGATTCTGTCGAAGAGACCGTGCGTTCAATTGGGCCGATTGGAAAAAATTTGCAAGTTGGATACAGCCACGCTAGTGGGATAACTAGAATTGCAAGTTGGCTAGCTATACACCCTTTGAGTTCATTTTAAATCCCTGGAGTTTGACATTTTCACCAACAGCTACCAATTCTTCACCTGTTTTGACACTCTTAATATGATTGTAAATGTCAATGCTATCATCGTACTGGCGTAACTTGGATCTAGTCAGAGGTTGCAGACCCTAAGCTTGATCCCAGTGCTAGGTGATCTTAAATGATCGCAGTGAAGTCTGTTCTCGAATAGTATTGTAACCCCCTTACAGTAACAAGTTGCCAAGTCTGACTGCCACAAAATTAACAGGAGCTGACCAAAATATTAGACTAATAAAGTTAAACAGTTAATAGTTCTGTCAATGACTTGTTCAGAAGAGTGTGCAAAAGCTCAAACAAACCCAGTATTCTAATGTTCATTTGTAGAAGCTGCAAAAGATAGAGAGAAGAAGCTTCGTATAAGCAAGAACATTAAAGAGACATCCACTTGCAAGTAACAGCTCAATTCTATTATAATCTATAATCCAGGCTATGAAGGACGTAGGTGCAGATTAGCAGTTAGTAACTATGAGCTTTACATGCAACCTAGATGATAAGTTGCAGTCCACATCAGGATTAGGTTTTGGAGGCAATAAATTAAACAGGACTCCTGGTGTAAGTTAAATCACAAAACCACAAGAATGACGCCTCAGCACTTGATAAAGTTGCACACGACGCTAGCATCTATGTGCATGAGACATGGACATTGAGATTAGGTGAAAGGATTACTGGCAGTTCATGCTAACATGGATAACATAGGGGTTTTAAAATGAAAACTGAATTAACACCTCTTGGATAGTTTCAAATGACATTCTGATGATCTGATCATTGGTAAAGGAAGGGGATATCCAACACAAAGGGGGTGCTTTGAAACTCTTGCCAAGTACATTTTAGACAGGACAATAGCACACTTTGGTGAATCGGCAAATAAACATGTCCAGTAAAAGCTTAACAAATCTGTTACAGAGCTTCAATTTAAGGTTGTGAAAGGTCATACGATACCATATTTTCATAAAGGAAAGGCTGACTTGCTTTCTTCTACATACCTGGCACAGTTTAAGCATATCCTTTAACCAACTATACTAGACTAATCCTCCCGAAAATCAGTATATCACAAAATCAATCGTATGCACTAACAGAAGCTAATGAAAGACCTCAAGGAAGAAGAGAACCCCCAATTAGAAAAACACCAACTAATATATACGCCAATGAATATATATTATAAAGGACAGAACCAGTACTCACGGTCTCACATCGTTCCTATGTTGTTGAAATGTTCTAGGGCTAAGTTGTTGATAACTTATCAGAGTTCATCATTGACAATCTCAATATTATGCTTTCTATGCTAGTTGCACCTCGATAAATGCTTGAGCCAGATCAACATGCCAGTAAAAATAGGGCTCAAGATACATGTAGTTTGACACGATCTGCTAGATTTACGCCATCAACTCTAGATTACATACAAGGAAAGTTATATGTCCACTCATAGTTTCAAACCTCATTTGTTTTACCACGGTTCCACCAAGAAACTGCTACCGACTGCTCCAGTAATCCACGTGATACTACCAATTTTATAACTAATAAGTTCATCACTGCTGAAAGTTGTGAAACTGGACAAGCACATTTTAAACAAAAAAATTCTTAGGTGGAGAGGATAAGAGCAAAATGGTACAAATATAAGTTGTAAGTTTGCTACATATGGTGGTAAATTTATTGTAAGAAATTACAGACAATCAAACATTATGCCATATAATAGGTAAACAAGCCATGAAAGTACCATACTACCAAGTATTCATGCAATATATTAGTATAACCAATAATTAGATATATTAATTTAAAGGCAAACAAGATTTATATTATCAGTATGACAATGTGACTAATGAACAAAGATCATAGAACCTTAATTGTATAAAAATGAAGCTAACCCAAATCAAATCGGAAATGCCTAGCAATACCATCATTCAGTAGAACCAGCGTTAGATTTATAGTTATAAACCAAACTATGACAATGCGATTAACGAATAAATATCACAGAACCTCAATTGTATAAAGCTGAACCAAAATCAAATCACATCAGAACTGCCTAGTGATACAATCACTCTCAATAGAGATTCCAATCCACTCAGATCTATATAACTATATGCAGGTATGACCAGTAAAGCATCAATGCTCTAAACCCTGGAATCAATCCTAGTTTCATGCTGAGCTAAAACCTAAGCTCGGAAACGTGCTTGCTATCACCAGCAGGACAGACTAGTCTACGACTAGATATCACCTCGAACTAATCCCCATTTGATCCAAACCACAAATAGCGTCACACAACACAAATATTCACCTAAAACTGGTCAGGTTTCAGGAGTTGAAAGGATAGCATTTCATTACAGCTTTTGTATAAAACTGAAACTAAATCAAATCGCATCAGAACTGCCTAGTGATACCATCATTCTCAATAGAGATTCCAATCCACTTAGATCTATAAAACTATATGCAGGTATGACAAGTAAAGCATCAATGCTCTAAACCTCAGATTCAATCTTCAGTTTCGTGCTGAGCTAACACCTAAGCTCAGAAACATGCTAGCTAAGTAGCTATCGTCAGCAGGGCAGACTAGTCTACAGCTACATATCAACTCGACCTAATCCCCATTTGATCCAAAGCACAAATATCGTCGGATAACACAAATATTCACCTCAAATTATCGAAATCAAACTGGTCAGGTTTCAGGAGTTGAAAGCATAGCATTTCATTACAGCTTATTGAACAGATACCAAACAACTTGTGAATTCGAAAATACTCCGATCTGATTACAGCAGCACGGGAACAAACCGAACGGCGATTCCATCTCCCCGGCAGAGGCCCGGCAGACGGCCCGGTTCTCGAAATCCACCGGAGGCGAGGCTCACAGGAACTTCCTGTAGGGCCGGCCGGCGTCCTCGTCCTGCATATGCTGCATCCATTTCCAACCACACGCTCAGATTTGGTTTAGGGTTCGGAGAAAGAGAGCAGGAGATGCGGGCAGAGATGGGCCTGGATGGACGACGGGGGGTCGGGGTTGCTTACGAATTCGCGAACGATGCCCTTGTAGACGAGGATGGGGACGGCGAGGCCGAAGATGCCGATGATGGCGAGGCTGCGGCGGGTGAAGCGGAACTTGAGCTCGAGGTTCTCCCGGTCGGCGCCCCACTCCTCGATCCACCGGTTCCTGTTCACCTCCATGCCGCCGCCCATCTTCTCGTCTCCTCTCTTTGAATCCGCCGCCGCTCCGCTGTGAGAATGTGCCGGTGGCTCGCCGAAGATTGGTCTTGTTTGTGTGGGAGAGACTGGCAGACGGCCGCTTTCCTTCTGTACCGTAGACGGGCCAGAATAGCGTGACCAGAGCACGAAGGCGTACTTTATGAATCTTGTTTTCGGGAATTGAACGCAGGTTCTATGGAGTACGTTACCTCTGTTTTTTTTTGTATGTTGACGTTAAGGATCTAGCTAATGGGCCGGTGCATGCCGCAACGAGCGGCGCATAGGATTTTGCCCAAAACTTCACCGAGGCGGCGGCACTGACCACGGCCGGCGATCGTCGCTCTTTCCGCCGTCCCTCCTTCCGTCCCAGCTGCTCGACACGACGGCCGACGGTTGGTGCTCTTCTCTTCGCCTCGTGACCTCGACCATTAATTCTCTTCGCTGACGCCGGCGCCATCTACTGTAGGCCACTTCTTCCGCTCCCCATCGAACGGCGGCCGCGAGGCCGTGACCACCGCCGCCGCCCGCCGGTAAGAAAGTTTCTGTCCCGTCACCCGATTTGTAATTAGTATGGAGTAAAGAACATATATTGTATACACTTGTAAATTTAGTTTTGGTATATGAACTGTGATGTTGTGATTTATAATTTGTGATGGTACAACTTATAATATGTGATGTTCAGATTGAAATTGTGATCTATGATCTGTGATGGTATGACTTGTAATTGGAAAACTGTGATCTGTGATGGCGTGCCTTTTTTTTTCTAGGCATGCCGCATGGCAAAAAATCTAATATAGAGCACCATGAAATTAAGAAAAGTAAGAGCATGGTTGAACTGCTAAGGATACTGCTTTTGTATTGTAAAATTCTCAGTTAAATCAGGGCGCAGATGTATACAGGCTGAATAAATATAGAATTGCAGGTACACTTGAAAGCCTGAAAATGTTGAAAGCAAGATCAAATCTTGAAGAAAGGTTAAAAGAAAAAGGGTTCAATAAAACGATGTGGTTGAAGCCGGAGAAGTTGTCAAACACCAGGGCATCTAATAATAGGTGAGCTGTATCTTATACCATCTATTTTTTCAGTCACGTAATAGTTATCCATTTTCTTAGAGGTTCAACAAGATATTTTATTGATATTTAGGAGAGATCTGCAAACACTGGATGACTTTGATGATGATGTGGAGAAAAATAATCAAGTGGTCAGACCTAGGAAGCTCTTGGTAGATGGAGCTAAATCAAATAAAAACAAGGTACCCAATATGGGCGTTGTTATTTTACAGGTTTCCTTTTTCTGATGGATATATTTGTAGTTGGCTATTTTTAGCTTTAATGAAATATCTAAATCTGCCTTCAAATGCATAAAATTTTCTTTGATAGCCGTCAGAATGGTAAACTAGTTACACTTGTCATTTAAGATATTTTCTATAATATTTATATAACTGTTGATTATTAATTTGTTCCTTCTATCTATAATCTTGAGTCAACCATTTTAACATGGGCTTCAGCGTTGGTGTATCCGCCATCATGTGCCTTCATATGCAATTTGTTGTTGGTTGGGAGCTGCTCCTAACTTTTTCCCTCATCTAGCTCACTGGCTGTGTGGTATAGTTGTTGGTTATTAATTTATTCCTTCTATCTAGGAGCATGAACCAACCATTTTAACACTGATTTCGGGTTTTCTGTATCTTCCAGTCTTCCACCATGTGACTTTGTATGCAATTTGTCGTTATGTTGTTTCGAGCTGCTATTAACTTCATTCCTTATCTCGCCATGTGGCATGTCATCAAGCTGGTTTCTGGCGATGATGACATTCCAAAACGTGATGATATTGGTAAAAAGCGACAAAAGCATGAGCTACGTGTTCTTGCAAGAGTAAGAGGTGAAGATGATGAGTTGCCACAAGATGGTGATCATGCTGGACAGAAACCTGACCAATCCAGTGATGAAGATGAATTCTACAAGGCTGTAAAAAGGCAAAGGACTGAAAAACTCTTGAGAAAACAAAGGTAGTCACTGTTTGTTCCATTGACAGAAACGAGACAAGGATAATAAGTTGCTATTTGGAAAGGATAATAAGGTGCTTCCCTTAACAAAATGATGTGCTGACACTTTTTGTTTCTCAATGACTGACAGAGCTCCTATCGGTAAACCACTCGAGGAAGAGATTGAAGGAGATGGCAAGAGGAAGATCTCATACCAGGTAAAATCTTCTCCTTGGCTGAAGTGTATGGTACCTTCTATTGTTTTTTCAGTTTGCTGATACATTTATCTTATAATATAAACAAAATTTGTACTCATGCAGATGGAGAAGAACCGGGGTTTGAGTCGTTCTAGGAACAAGAAACTCAAGAATCCACGACAGAAATACAGGGTAAGTAAGATGGTATACGTGGCAGTTGACTTGGCTGGATGACGGTATTCATTTCTTGTGTTATTATTGTTCAGGCTAAGCATCAGAAAAAGGTCACTGCTCGGAAAGGTCAAGTGCGCAGCGTGAAGAAGCCTTCAGGTTCATATGGAGGTGAAATGTCAGGCATCAATCCAAATGTGAGTCGTAGCACTAGGCTCCGGGGTTGATGGAGCGTTCACACAAAACAAACATGATATGAAGTGGATGAAAAGGACATGTATTATCTGCAATTGCTTCATGTATGATCATCTCAAGGATGTGGAGAATGTTAGTGACCTTGTTGCTAGTGAAACATCTTTGTAATGAATAAGAAAAACTTGTTTGGTCGTGGTATACAAGTTTTGCATGGAAAGAAGATAGGCGTAAAGTGATGGTCACTGGATGGGCGTGCATTGCTGAAAAGGCATTGGAACGGCAGGTCTAGCTATTTGGACGACTGGGCTGTTGTGACAGCAGACAGAACATCAAATTTGCTGGATTAGAGTTGGTGTTTTTGCCCCGTATCAAGAAATCAGGTAGATTCGTACGGTAAAGTTGCAGCACAGTTGGTGCTATTCATCCAATTTCTTCTTCTCATTTTTTTAGATATAAAAGGCATTTAGCCCTGCTTTCTTCATTAAGCAGAAGAAACAAACATAGTACTGGCCTGGGATCCACACATACACGCCCACTGGGTATACACCTCTGCTTCTTCTCCTGGCCCCTGGGCGCACTTTGCTGCTCCATCGTCGACCGGGTGTGCTTTTCAAATTGACCAGAGAGTATATGGCCAGCAACATTCAGTGCACGATTGGCAGGAGAAGAAACATTATTTTTATTACCAACGCACGGTTCATTACACAGCAAGTCAATGAATAGCAGGATAGTATTACAACAATGCTCGTTCCTTTAAATCTCAAACATACTGTATACTCCATCTTAGCACAGTTGGAAACAACTCTTAAGCAAAACAGTTCCTTGTATGTCGACAACTTGAGCTCTCTCTAGAAAACACCACGTCTCTCGCGGTCCCGCCATTGGAATTCAACATGTGAACTTTCCTCTATGGTTTCTGTGCCCCCGGCAACTTTGGCTGGCATCCAACACCAGTATTTGGGCACCAAATTAGGCCATGCTTCCTTGGCATGTGTCATATCTAAATTGCTCACAGGAAGTTCCGCTGCACAGCTCCAGATGAGAAACGGGATGACAATCCCTGTGTCATGTTCTCTGGATCTAAAGCCACATTTTGCCGCCCAGCAGCAATATCTTTCTCACGATCCCATGGCTTCCATGGGTGGTTTTCCTCCCATTCTTCTTTCTCACGTTGCTTATGCTTCTTTTTCTCCTTTTTGCTCTCTCGATGCTTTTGCACAAGAGATACTGATCGTTTGGAGGAGTTGTATTTATCTACAAGAGAAGCATCTGACGCTTTGACCTGTTCTTCATATCCATCAGCAATAGCCTTCGCTTTGTCGTAGGCTTCTAAGTAGTTTTGCTGTGCTTTTTGGGCTCTATCAAGAGGAGTATCTGTCCATGCACTTGTGTCACCACGTCCTTCTTTACCATTCATGCTAAATGACGTAGTTGAATGCATTGGTACACCAGCTTTTCTTTCAGGTGGCAACGTAGTCATCCATTCATCCCGGGTTGGTGGTGCTTCTGGTTGTTTCGGAACTGCCAAAAGTTCCTCATCGCCTTCAAGAGATATACCTTGTAATCGTCTCCATTCTGCAGCTTCGCGCATTGCTTTAAGCTCAACCTCAAATTGTTCCATTTCTTCTTTCTTTTTTATCTTCTCATCTATTGCGCCTCTCTTTTGAGGGTCTTGCAAGTCTTTGAAAGCATTGTTCAACTTGACGAATGCCTCCTGTGCTGAAGGATGAGGGCACTTGTCCGGATGCACTAAAAGAGATAGCTTCCAATACCTTTTCTTGATGTTCTCAGGTGACATCTTCCAGTTTATGCCCAGAACATCATAGAGTGCATCTGCATCAGCACCCAATATTCGAGTAACCTCCTCGAATCGCTCGGCTTCATTTGCAGA
This sequence comes from Lolium rigidum, assembly GCF_022539505.1. Lineage (NCBI taxonomy): Eukaryota > Viridiplantae > Streptophyta > Magnoliopsida > Poales > Poaceae > Lolium > Lolium rigidum. The sequence goes on along the minus strand of NC_061513.1, from coordinate 110,872,396 downwards.
TGCAGCTTCAGCGACCATGGCAGGTGGTGGAGGGCCTATAAGAAAACCATCATCAGCTTCCAATTCAGCATCACGGCACCTAAGAGCCTCCGTCATTTCAGCTGCTGCAGCTAGTAATTCACGTGAAGGCATTGCAGGACCAATTACCCTCTTTACAGGGGCCTCCTCTACCCGATCAACTTGTCCTCCGTCTTCAGGAGGGATAGCATCTCTATTTTGTACATCAAAGTTAGGCGGCGGTACTTGTCTCCCTTGTGATGTCACATCATCATTTTGATCATCTCCAAGTTTGGCACTTCCTGGTAATGCTGGTCCAACAACATCAAGGGTAGGAACAGTTTTTGGTGGCAGCAAGTAAGCTCCATTTGCACTTTCTTTTAGTTTCAGTGATCTGAAAAGTTTCTTCAGGCGCTTCACCAATGGCTTGTCAGAAATACCAGATATATCAATGCCTTCACCACTATCTACCATTTGGAGAAGTTGACGAAGCTCACATGCGATTGCTGGGAATTCGCAGAGAATGTCACGGACAATCTGCTGCGCCTCCTCCACCCTATCTGAATCATCTGAGTCCGACCTCGAGTGGTGGCGCCTCCGGTGGCGGCGGCGGTCGTCGCCACGGGAACTGCTCTTGTGGTGACGGCGGTGGCGACGAGACCTCTTGCTGCTGCTGCGACTCCGGGGCTCAGGGCTGTGGCTTGTAGAGGAGGTCGAGGAAGGGGAAGGGGACCTCTTGCTGCTGCGGCCGCGTCGGCGCTTTGATTCCTTCTCCCCTTCGCCCCTTCCCATCTTTGGAGGTGTTTGGCTTACAGTTACAGACCTGTTTGGTTCGACGCTGCAGTATGAATACAGGTAACAGCCAATTACTCATCGAGTCAAGAAAATCAACAAGAAACATATGAAAAAGAATTCTAATATTAATTGAGATAGACAGGAAGGGGTATGAATACACGTAACAGCCAATTACTCATCGAGTCCAGAACAAATCAACAACAAACATATGAAAAAGAATTCTGACATTAATAGAGATACACAGGAAGGGGCAGTAAAGGACTGGAATAGGGGCGCTTCGAGACCTTGAGGCCTCATTTGGTGCCAGTGTTTTTCTGTGTTTAGAGGGGTGTTTTGAGGAGTGTTTTGGGTGAATACACCAACCACCCAGAACACTACCTAAAACACTACAGAATCCGTTTTACCTAAAACACTTGTTAAAACACTTGTTTGGAACACTGGTTTTACAAACTAGTGTATTCAAGTGTATTCAACACAAATGGATATTCAATCTTTTTTGACAGTTTAAACTAGACTTGCATCACAAATAAAAATCCGATCTTTTTTTAGCACATTAAATAGATAGAAATTCAATAATTACACTGAATAGATAGAAATTCAATCACTGGTACAGTTAGCTCATGGCCTCACATCTCATAATCCACTTTTCAGAGACATGAAACAAATAGAGGAATTCAGAGTGGATAGGCTAGAACTGATATATCAAATCTGGTCAAGATCCACAAGCTCACACACATGGTTCTGAGCAAGTACTGAAACTACAGGATATGTTTGACAAGTTGAGTTCTTGTGATCTAACAAGGCTATCAGAAACTAAATAAGCACAAAAGAACATATCAGAACCCTCTGCATCTTCCCAACATGCTGGAGCAGTAATCTGCAATTATTCCTTCCAAAAAGAGAAGGTTCAGTCTCCAAGTACTGAACTTCAACGGAGATAGCCTACACGGAGCCAGTAAATCATACAGATGCCATAAAAAACGTGCAACAAGGCAATAAGCAGAAGAGTATACATCCAGTCACAAAGGAGCAAGAAACATCTACTGTCATAAACTGTGAGCATTTCTTTTCTTCTTCTGAAAACAAGTACTAGCTAGTGACTCACAGAATCAAAATGAAGAAATAAAGACTGCTTGGTTATGTTAATAGGAGGCATTGGTGAGCAATAAGTGGATGGTGTCGGCAAGCAAGAACTGGACGGCGTCGAACGGACTGAGCTTAACATATGGAATTAGTAATTGTTTGAGCTTTAATAAGTGCAACACAAATTAATGGAGAATCTGCACATGCCTTTGAACGTACTACTAGATACTACCTAGACATCAAGCAATTTTTTGCATAGTTCAGAAATAATAGGGGCAAGACAACAAAGATAAATTAAAAATATTTTGTTCAAACTCCAAACGCTGCAGCAAATACACATGACTAATAATACTGTTCTATTTGCCAACCATGGTAATTTAATCCAATCCATCTTATAACTAGCACTAATGCCATAATTGTAAACATTCCAAGTACAACTAAACTGTCAAATGCTGGAATATTTGAACGGTATGATTTTGGAAATTTGACAAGGGCTAGGTATTTCTGCTAGAGACAGCACAGGTGATTATTACTGGTCATCCATAAACCAACGAAAAGGTACGTCACAACCAGATGATAACCAGCTCTAGGAATTAGCCAGAAGTAGTAAGCATGAAAGCCAAGCAAACAAGAACTATCTGATCGTCTGATCCTCACAATCATTTTTTGATATCACAGAGGTGATAAACCAGCTCTGTTAGTGACAAGATTTGGAATTCATTAGGACATAATCAGTGGAGTTATCAATGTAAATAATTGAGAAAACTACTGTGTTTCTACGACTGTAATCTTTCTGGGAGCTTGCAACTGTCTTTCTGAAGCATGCATATGTCTTTCCTAATATTCATTGGTCTTCCTCTCTTATTTCTTTTGGAGCATGCGGGGGCAATAGGCTTGTACTAGGTGACCGCGGCCGCGGTGACTGTCTGTGTCACTTCAAATCATAGAAACCAAGCCCAAGAATGGAGAAAAACAAACACGCTACCAGATCATAGAAACCAAGACACAAGAAACCTAGATCGATTCAACCAGATCTCACAAACAGGAACCCTAGAAATCACAAAAAGGAGGAGCATCAAGAAGTACAGGGAGAGGAGGCGGTGGGGTGGATGGTACTCACGAACGACTCCAGCTTCGACGGAGAGGAGGGGCGGCGGCAGGAGCTCCAGGTCGGCGGCGGCAGAAGCGTCGGCGGCGCGTCAGAGGGAGCGACGGCGAGGGGAGCGACGGACAGGGGAGCGTCGGCGGCGGCGGCGTCTTGGAGCGCTGGCGCTGGCGTCGTCTTGGAGCGGTGGCGCCGAGCGGTGGCGCCGGCGTCGGTGCTCGTCGCCCGTGTCGCCTCCCAGTCGCCCGCGTCGCCTCTCGTCGCTCACGTCGCCCGATAGAAACGCGAGGGGGTGAGGCGTTTTCCTTCCACCCCAGGTTCCAGCCCGAGGCAAATCCTATACACCGATCAGGTCGGCCGCTACCGCGCACGGCACACCCCTCGCGCGCGGTATGGGCTGGCTTGGTCGGCCCAGTTCGCCTCTTTTTTCTGTTTTCTGTTTCTGTTTCTTTTGTTTCTTTTTTTTTCTTTTGTTTCTTTTCTTTTTTTATTTTCTGTTCCTTTTTGTTCCTTGTTTTCTTTTGTTTATATTTATTTTTGTTCAAATTTGAAAATATTTCAAATTCAGAAAAATTTCAAAATTGAAAACTGTTCAAAATTTTAAAAATGTTTAAATTTAAAAACGTTCAAATTTTAAAACCATTTAAATACAAAAAATGTTCAAATATGAAATCCGTTTAAATTTAAAAAATATTCAAATACAAAAAATTGTTCAAATTTGAAATCCGTTCAAATTTGGAAAATGTTTAAATTATAAAAGTGTTCAAATTTGAAATCCGTTCAAATATATAAAGCGTTCAAATTTGGAAAAATGTACAAATTTCGAAAAAAAAATTAAATCAAAATCTGAACATTTTTAAAATTTCCAAAATTTCGAATCTGAACAGATTTTGAAAATTCGTTTTCTGAAATATATTTTTTAAAAGTTAGATATTAAAAAAGAAAAATATTAACAAAAAAACAGCAAAAAAGGAAAAAAAAAAACATACCTACTACTAATGGGCCGCGGCCCAACCAACCGGCCTGGTCGGTGGGGTGTGCGGTGGCCCGTACACACCGACCATGTCGGTGTACAGCACTCCCCCCAGCCCGACGGGTTTCGGCCGATTTCGTCGGGGCTAAACGGGCCAAAACCGGCCTACCGAACAATCCAGAAGAGTTTTGAGGTGTTTTCGAGTGTTTTGATCGAGCTCAAAAAAACACCCCAAAACCGGCCCAAACACTGCTAAAAACACTAACACCGAATTGGGCCTGAGGGGGCTGATGGCGGAGGAGGACGACGGCGTGGAGGGGATCAGTGACCCGTACCGCCTTGGCAAGGGAGTTTGCACAGGAAGTCGAGGGGGGTTGGAGAAAGGCGTTGGATCCAGTCCTACTGACCGCCGGAGGATCCGTGGAAGTGGAGGAGATCAGGCGGAGGGGATCGGTGGAGGCGGCGGAGATCCGAGCGGAGGAGGTCGGGGAAGGAAGGGTTTTTTTAGATGCGCGAAGGAAGGGCTGGACAGTACAGGATAGGACGGTACTAAAATAGAGCGGCCTTTCAGAGAGGAAATACCCGGATGAACCCGGGTGCACATGCCCCCGGTTTCACCAATTTTGAAAAAAATGCTATTTGAAAATCTCAAATGATATTACAATGATTGGTTGTGCACTGATCACTGCAATAGGAAACTCCATTTCCACGTTTATGTGTAGGTCACACATGGCCGTTTTTTATGCCGAAATCTGCACAAACAAATGTTTGACATAGAATATACATGAAATTTTTCATTTCAATTTTTTTGAAAATTTGTAATTGCATTTTTTGGAACTTTTTAAAATAGGGTACGCATGCACCCGGGTGCAAATCATCCACCTCCCCTTTCAGCGTCACTTTTGTGCATTTTTGAGCCCATACGGATTTTCACATATCGACCCGCGGTGAGCAGCATTTTCTGAGATACACTAAAATTGAATATAAATAAATACTTCCTCCGTTTCAATCTATAATGCCTATAAATTTTCTGCATGGTAATTAGTGCAAGACATTTTTAACACAAAACCCCCTTATTTTCAGTCTATAATGCCTATAGGAGGTTGTACCGTAAATCAGTTCCCAGATTTTATGCACGGGATCAGATCGGTTTCCTTATTTTCTGCTATTCAGCTGATCGGTTGAAGGGGTTCTTTACAAATAAACGCAGATCTACTCTTATATTATGAAACAAATGCAGAAAATCTATATGCATTATAGATTGAAACGGAGGGAGTAGGTTTTTCAATATAGATGTAATAAACAAGATCAAATATCATAATAAATATAAAATAAAATAAAATAAATAGCATAATAAAACTAAAATAAATTATAGTTAATTATTATTACATCAGAAACGAATTGTTCATCAATTTTTAAATAAATAGTTCATCAAATCTTACACAAACAGTTAATACCACCGAACCCAACATAGAAACATACAAATAGCTCAACATATGAAGATGAATCTAGCGGTTTTGTTGGACATTCCACCTCCATCACTCCTCGATGAGACTGTATTGAAGATTGACATGCACATCGGTATTTCCAATGACATGGTAGGAGCTAATAAAGTGCGCCACCCGCTTACACAAAATTTGTCATCCTCGTAAGAAATCATCTAGAAGCTAATAATATGTGTTGTAAAACTAAACATAGCAATGAAAACATGAATTTAGGCGCGACCTTCTTTTTTGCGTCTTTTGTTGATTCTCTTAAGTCATTGATAGGTTTCACGGTCTATGGTCCTTTTTGTCGCCACTTTAGAGTACTTTGTTGCTAAGCAACAAGAACAAATACGGTCCAATGATAGCTGCGAGTGAATCACTAAACTTAACGTTTCCAAGTTGTGGTTCATGAAAGCAACTTCGATACTAGAAATTCGCCAAACCAAATTTAAAAAAAAAACCGTTGACCAACAGGGGAATGATCCCTCCCTTGCCTATACGTTGTTAGGTAGGATGAGACTCTCCCCACGGATGGACGCTAGGATAATAACCCAGTTTAAAGTTCGCCCCTCCCTGCAAAATTACCGTGAGATGGGATTCGAACCCGGGTGGGCTGGCTGCACACTTGCTAGCCTTGCCACTGAGCTAGTACTCGGTTCTCAAATTCGCCAAAACAAATGAAAAACATGGGACGGAACGGTAGACCATTGTTCCACGATTTCAATTCAAACTCGACGAACCTTTGTCCGGCGGGGACCATTTGTTTGACGCATCTATTAGTGCTTCTCGGTGGTCTTTCCTCAGAGCATCTGTATCCACGAACAAAACTGACTCTCAATTCTTATAAAAAATGATACCCCTTCTAAAAAGTGCTAAAAATGTGCTCGACAGATGCTCTAAACAACGTTAAAAATCCCAAAAAATAGGAGGAAGAAAAAAACACCCCCTCACTCCCAAGAATTTGGTGGTGGGAAGGGCCTCCGAAAACCCACTCTTGGATACGCCGGAGTGACCAGTTGTCCATGGTGAATATTCCACGACCGCGAGTGACCACCGTCAGAACCCCCCCTCCTCCCAACCCTCGCCGCTAGTCAAGTGCCCTCCGGCCAAGTCCGGTGGCTGCTCACTTCCGCAATCGACCTGCTTCCTCCCTCAGTCATTCCACACCTCCGTCGTTTTTCCCCGCCGCGAATAGCGTTGCTCGCCCAATGCAGTCGCCACCACACCATTGGTGTTGGCCGCCTAGATTCATGAGCTCCCACCATCTCCACGGCCTCTTCGGAGGATAGTATCGCGTTGTTGATACGTTGCAAATGTATCTATAATTTTTGATGCTCCATGCTTGTTTTTCACCAATTTCTATATGTTTTGTTTACACTTCGTGGCACTTTTATGCATTTTTCGGAACTAACCTATTGACAAGATGACACAGTGTCAATTCCCTATTTTCTGTTGTTTTGTATTTCAGAAAAGTTGTACAGGAAATATTCTCGGAATTGGATGAAACAAAAGCCGAATTTCCTATTTTACCGTAACGAAGACGGAGTCCAGAGGGCAGACGGAGGAGGGCCAGGAGGCGGCCACACCTCCCCTTGGCGCGGCCCAGCCCCTGGCCACGCCTAGGGGTGGCATGGGCCCCCCTGGCACACACCGACCTCGCCCTTCCGCCTATAAGAAGCCTCCCGACGCAAAAACCCTAAATCAATAAGCCTCCATCCATGAAAAGTGCCGTAGCTTCGCCGCCGTTGCAGACAAGTTTCGAGGGGCAGAAGTCTTTGTTCTGGCACCCTGCCGGGACGGGGAATTGCCCCCGGAGCCATCTCCATCGACTCCATCGCCATCTTCATCACCGTTGTTGACTCCCATGATGAGGAGGGAGTAGTTCTCTATGGCGACCCAGCATACCACTTCATGTTGTAGTATACAAGTCGTTGATATGACATTCATGAAGGGGCTTCTTCATAATTATCACATCCCTCAGAGTGGTACAACAGAAACATTGCAGATCATAACACTCCACATATTATTACAAACATGGTTCTTAATAAGTTGGCATTCTCATAGGTCCAATGAGAACACCCTACGATCATACTTAAGTAGTATTACAACTTCAACTATAGTAGACATGACGAGCTCAGCAACTTATTTAGGTAAGTCACTACATTGCTCGGCTCCGAGATGTCTAAGGTAAGACTCTACTGAAAGATCAGAGATGGTAAACCTAGAGGGGGTGAATAGGTTTCTACAAGTTTTAATTATTTCTTTGCAAGTTAGGATTTGCAGAATATAAAGATGAGCCTAATGCAAACTAGGTGAGGCACCCTATATGATGATACAAGTAACTCGAGCACGAAGGCTCTCACAAGCATATATATTACAAGTGAAGAGTTCGGTTAGAGATGACCGATAGCACGTGGAGACGAAGATTTATTCCCGTGTTCCCTTCCTTTGCAAGAAGGTACGTCACGTTTGGAGAGGTGGGGGTCCCACGAAGGATTCCCCGGCGCCACGAAGGCTCACCTTCTTCTCCTGAGCCTATCCCACGAAGGAATAGCTCTTTTCACTTGTGGTAGACTTTGAGGCAGTCTCCAAACCTTCACAATCTTGTCAGGAGCAAATCCACAACCCGGAAGCTTGCGGACGCTTTTGCCCACCTAGGGTTTCCAAGAAACCCTAGAGAGCATGTATCTTGATGAATACAAGGGGAACATGATTTGGCTTGGTGAAACTATAGACCGAGACCTCCTCTATCTTTTCCCTGGAGGGATTCGAGTTTGGGTTGAGGGGGAGGGAGATCTGAGGCTTTTGGTGTTTCTATCAATGGAGTATGAGAGAGAAAGCTCAAGAACAGTTGTAGTGTAGTGCCTCACTATTCTAAGGTAGGAGAAGGGCTATTTATAGGTCCACTTGAAATCCAATCGTTGCAGACCGTTGACAACTTTTCCATCTTAGCATTTCGTCGAAGAGGTCGTTGTGCCGGGCGTGCCATCAGACAGGCCGGTGCAGCACCCGGTGTCGTCGGGCCACAGGCCAGACAGGCCGGTAGCCGCCGTGCCTGGTGATGTCTACGCACGCTTCTATTCCTGTAGACAGTGTTGGGCCTCCAAGAGCAGAGGTTTGTAGAACAGCAGCAAGTTTCCCTTAAGTGAATCACCTAAGGTTTATCGAACTCAGGGAGGTAGAGGTCAAAGATATCCCTCTCAAGCAACCCCGCAATTACGATACAAGAAGTCTCTTGTGTCCCCAACACACCTAATACACTTGTCAGATGTATAGGTGCACTAGTTCGGCGAAGAGATAGTAAGAGGCAAGTGATATGGATGAATATGAGTGGTAATAACAATCTGAAATAAATATGGCAGCAAGTAAACATGCAGTAGAAAAGTAAATAAACGGTGATTCGATATTTGGAAACAAGGCCTAGGGATCATACTTTCACTAGTGGACACTCTCAACAATGATCACATAATTAAATAAATAAATGCTACTTTCTACACTCTCTTGTTGGATAACAAACACCATTCATTGTGTAGGGCTACAAAAGCACACCTCAAGCCGGAGTAAACAAGCTCAACAACATCCGGAGTTCATATAAAGTAACCTCTAGAGTGCATAATAGACCGTTGCAATTTAGACGGAGTACTAACATAGCATACACACTGTCAACAATAGCTATGAAAGGGGGAATAGATCGCATCAATATTATCATAGTAATAGTCAACTTCATAATCTACAAGAGATTACAATCATAACCTACGCCAAGTACTACATGATGCACACATTGTCCTCTTTACATCATGGAGGAGGAATAGACTACTTTAATAACATCACTAGAGTAGCACATAGATTAATAGTGATACAAAGCTCATGATCACATAAAGATCACACCATGGGAGAGAGAGATGAACCACATAGCTACCGATAGGGCCCTCGGCCTCGGGGAGAACTACTCCCTCCTCATCATGGGAGACAACAACGGCGATGAAGATGGCGGTGGTGTCGATGGAGATGACTCCGGGGGCAATTCCCCGTCCCGGCGGCGTGCCGGAACAGAGACTTCTGTCCCCCGAAACTAGGTTTCGCGATGGCGACGGCGTCCCTGGAGTCTTTCTGGAGTTTCGTCAATTGGTATCGGGTTTTTAGGTCGCGAGGGGTTATATAGGCGAAGAGGCGGCGCGAGGGGGTGCCTGGGGGGCCACCCCATAGGCTGGCGCGCCCCCTTCCAGGTCGCGCCGCCCTGTGTTCTGGGAGCCCTGGGCCTCCTCTCCGGCTCCCCTTCGGTGTTCTGGTCTATCTCGGTGAAATAAGATGTTTGGCTTTTGTTTCGTCGAATTCGAGAATATTGCCCGAACAGCCTTTACGGAACCAAAAACAGCAGAAAACGAGGACCGACACTTCGGCATCTTGTTAATAGGTTAGTTCCAGAAAATGCATAAAATCATTATAAAGTGTGAGCAAAACATGTAGGTATTGTCATAAAACTAGCATGGAACATCAGAAATTATAGATACGTTGGACACGTATCAAGCATCCCCAAGCTTAGTTCCTACTCGCCCTCGAGTAGGTAAATGATAAAAAGAATAATTTCTGTAGTGACATGCTACTAACATAATCTTGATCATACTATTGTAAAGAATATGAGATGAATGAAGTGACTCAAGACAACGATCTATAGTTTGCTAATCAAATAGATAACATATAGCAAAACTTTTCATGAATAGTACTTTCAAGACAAGCATCAGAAAGTCTTGCATAAGAGTTAACTCATAAAGCAATAAATTCAAAGTAAAGGCATTGAAGCAACACAAAGGAAGATTTAAGTTTCAGCGGTTGCTTTCAACTTTCAACATGCATATCTCATGGATAATTGTCAACACAAAGTAATATGATGAGTGCAAATAAGCAAGTATGTAAGAATCAATGCACATTTGACACAAGTGTTTGCTTCTAAGATGGAAGGAAGTAGGTAAACTGACTCAACATAAAGTAAAAGAAAGGCCCTTCGGAGAGGGAAGCAGGGATTAAATCATGTGCTAGAGCTTTTTAAGTTTTGAAATCATATAGAGAGCATAAAAGTAAAGTTTTGAGAGGTGTTTGTTGTTGTCAACAAATGGTAGTGGGCACTCTAACCCCCTCATCAAACAGACTTTCAAAGAGCGGCTCCCATGAAGGACGTTATTTCTACCAGCAAGGTAGATCATCCCTCTTCTCTTTTGTTTACACATGTACTTTAGTTTTATTTATGGATGACACTCCTCCCAACCTTTTGCTTTCACAAGCCATGGCTAACCGAATCCTCGGGTGACTTCCAACATTCACATACCATGAAGGAGTGTCTATTTGCAAAATTAAGTTGCTTACTGATGAATCAGGGCAAGACATGTGAAGAGAATTATTAATGAAAGTTAATTAATTGGGGCTGGGAACCCCGTTGCCAGCTCTTTTTGCAAAATTATTGGATAAGCGGATGAAGCCACTAGTCCATTGGTGAGAGTGTGCCCAACAAGATTGAAAGATAAAACACCACGTACTTCCTCATGAGCTATAAAACATTGACACAAATAAGAGATAATAACTTTTGAATTGTTTAAAGGTAGCACATGAAGTATTTACTTGGAATGGCAGAAAATACCACATAGTAGGTAGTTATGGTGGACACAAATGGCATAGGTTTTGGCTCAAGGTTTTGGATGCACGAGAAGCATTCCCTCTCGGTACAAGGCTTTGGCTAGCAAGGTTGTTTGAAGCAAACACAAGTATGAACCGGTACAGCAAAACTTACATAAGAACATATTGCAAGCATTATAAGACTCTACATTGTCTTCCTTGTTGCTCAAAGACTTTTACCAGAAAATATCTAGACCTTAGAGAGACCAATCATGCAAACCAATTTCAACCAGCTTACGGTAGTTCTCCACTAATAGGTTTAAACTACATGGTGCAAGAGCTTAATCATGATCTACTTGAGAGCTCAAAACAATTGCCAAGTATCAAATTATCCAAGACAATATGAGGCATTTTCTGTTTCCAACCAAATAACAATAAGTGCAATAGCTTCCAACTTTTGTCATGAACATTGAAAGTAAAACGAAGAACACCAGTGTTCATATGAAAAAGCGGAGCGTGTCTCTCTCCCACACAAAGATTGCTGGGATCCTATCTTATTCAAACACAAACAAAACGAAAATAAACACACAGACGCTCCAAGTAAAGCACATAAGATGTGACCGAATAAAAATATAGTTTCACTAGAGGTGACCTAATAAGTTGTTGATGAAGAAGGGGATGCCTTGGGCATCCCCAAGCTTAGACGCTTGAGTCTTCTTGAAATATGCGAGGGATGAACCACGGGGCATCCCCAAGCTTAGACTTTTCACTCTTCTTGATCATATATCATCCTCCTCTCTTGACCCTTGAAAACTTCCTTCACACCAAACTTCTCATAAACTTCATTAGAGGGGTTAGTACTCAAAAAACTTTAATCCACTTTGGTCCTGTAGTGACACACTGTAAGAACTCAATAAAACATTATCTACAGCTCTCCAAGTCTAGAAAGCCTTGCTTAAAGTCCACAAGAGACAATGCAAAAAGCAGAGACAGAATCTGCCAAAACAGAACAGGCAGTAAAGACGAATTTTTAAGAGGTACTTCCGTTGCTCAAATCAGAAAACTCAAAACTAATGAAAGTTGCGTACATATCTGAGGAACACGCATGAAAATTGGCAGAATTTTTTGGTTTCCTACAGAGAGACCTACTCAAATTCGTGACAGATAGAAATCTGTTTCTGCACAGAAATCCAAATCTAGTATCAACCTTATATTAGAGACTTTACTTGGCACAACATTGCAATAAAATAAAGATAAGGTGAGGTTGCTACAGTAGTAACAACTTCCAAGACACAACAAAACAGTAGCAAAATAAAGACATGGATTATCTCCCAAGAAGTGCTTTCTTTATAGCCATTAAGATGGGCTCAGTAATTTTGATAATGCTCTTGCAAGAAATAAGAGTTGAAGCAAGAGAGAGCATCAAAAGCAAATAAGAAAAACATTTAAGTCTAACCCACTTCCTATGCATAGGAATCTTGTACACAAATAAATTCATGAAGAACAAAGTGACGAGCATAGGAAGATAAAAACAAGAGTAACTTCAAAAGTTTCAGCATATAGAGAGGTGTTTTAGTACCATGTAAATCTCTACAACCATATTTTCCTCTCTCATAATAATTTTCAGTAGCTTCATGAATAAACTCAACAATATAACTATCACGTACAGCATGCTTTTCATGATTTACAAACACATAATTTTTATCAAGCTCAAAAATGGTGGGATTAAAACTTTCAAACCCACTTTTATCAATAATATAACAAGATGATTGATCATTCTCAATAGATATGGGACTCATAGATAAAGTCAAGACTCCTCCAATCCCATTTTCATTAGTAGTACAATTAATATTATCAAGTAACACAGGACCATCATCTAGAGCTTTATCATAAACATTTGCTAAGCAAAACTCTTTAGTACCATGCATTTCGATATCAGGCACAAACAAAGCATTATCATAACATTTTTCAAAATAGCATGGATTATCATAGATAACAGTAGCATAATTATTCTCACAAGTTTTACTCATAGGGAATATTTCAAGAGAATCCACGGGAACATAACATTCATCCTCCTTTGGTAAGCATGGAGGACAATCAAATAGTGTAAGAGATAAAGAGTTACTCTCATTAGAAGGTTGGCATGGGTAGCTAATCCATTCTTCCTCCTTTTGTTCATCACTCTCCTCTTCTTTTTCATCCAATGAGCTTTCGGGTTCATCAATTTCCTCCTCTTTTTCATCCAATGAGCTTTCAGGTTCATCAATTTCTTCTTTCACATGTTCCTGCAAATTGTGAGTGCATTCTTGTGCATTAATGAGTCTCTCTTTATAATCAATAATATAAGGATTATCATTGTAACTTTCTATGAAAAAATTAAGGATATAAGAGACATAATCTTTAAGGTCCTTACAAGCAACACAAGTTTCATAATTTTTAGACATGAAGGATTCGATCTCAGAAGCTCCCATAAATAAGACAAATTGTTCTACCTCTTCGAACCCAAAATTAATATAGTTATTCCAATTATAGTTCTTAATTAAAACTTCTTCACTAAAGCCACATTGGAATTTCAGATGTTTAGTATCCTGTTTAGAGCAACAGTTTATATCATGGCGTTTAAGCAAGATTTTAGCAATTGTATTCAATTTTTCTATCACAACACTCATGACTTTACCCGTTCTTTATTCTCTATAATTATTATATATTTCAATAAGCTCCAAATAGGTTGTGGGTTCTCCCATCACAAGAGTTTTTATTTTTTCGGTTTTTCAATTTTTTTATGGATTTTTGGGTATATAAGAAAAATAAAACAAGACAAAAAGAAACTAAGCAAAATAATACTAGACAGAAATAAACTAAGCACAAATAAACTAGACAAAAGTAAACTAAGAAAACAAAATAAAATAAAATAAAAACAGAGAGAGAGGTAGAGTGTACTCCCCAGGTGAACTTATGAGTAGAGCTATGCCTCCCCGGCAATGGCGCCAGAAAATAGCTTGATGTCTACGCGCGCTTCTATTCCTGTAGACAGTGTTGGGCCTCCAAGAGCAGAGGTTTGTAGAACAGCAAAAAGGTTCCCTAAAGTGAATCACCCAAGGTTTATCGAACTCAGGGAGGTAGAGGTCAAAGATATCCCTCTCAAGCAACCCTGCAATTATGATACAAGAAGTCTCTTGTGTCCCCAACACACCTAATACACTTGTCAGATATATACGTGCACTAGTTTGACGAAGAGATAGTAAGATGCAAGTGATATGGATGAATATGAGTGGTAATAACAATCTGAAATAAATATGGCAGCAAGTAAACATGCAGTAGAACAGTAAATAAACGGTGATTCGATATTTGGAAACAAGGCCTAGGGACACATAGTGGACACTAGTGGACACTCTCAACAATGATCACATAATTAAATAAATAAATGCTACTTTCTACACTCTGTTGTTGGATAACAAACACCATTCATTGTGTAGGGCTACAAAAGCACACCTCAAGCTGGAGTAAACAAGCTCCACAACATCCGGAGTTCATATTAAAGTAACCTCTAGAGTGCATAATAGACCGTTGCAATTTAGACCGAGTACTAACATAGCATACACACTGTCAACAATAGCTATGAAAGGGAGAATAGATCGCATCAATACTATCATAGTAATAGTTAACTTCATAATCTACAAGAGATTACAATCATAACCTACGCCAAGTACTACATGATGCATACACTGTCCTCTTTACATCATGGAGGAGGAATAGACTACTTTAATAACATCACTAGAGTAGCACATAGATTAACAGTGATACAAAGCTCATGATCACATAAAGATCACACCATGGGAGAGAGAGATGAACCACATAGCTACCGGTAGAGCCCTCAGCCTCGGGGGATAACTACTCCCTCCTCATCATGGGAGACAACAACGGCGATGAAGATGGCGGTGGTGTCGATGGAGATGACTCCGGGGGCAATTCCCCATCCCGGCGGCGTGCCGGAACAGAGACTTCTGTCCCCCGAAACTAGGTTTCGCGATGGCGGCGGCGTCCCTGGAGTCTTTCTGGAGTTTCGTCAATTGGTATCGGGTTTTTAGGTCGCGAGGGGTTATATAGGCGAAGAGGCGGTGCGAGGGGGTGCCTTGGGGGGCCCACCCCATAGGCTGGCGCGCCCCCCTTCCAGGCCGCGCCGCCGTGTGGTCTGGGAGCCCTGGGCCTCCTCTCCGGATCCCCTTCGGTGTTCTGGTCCGTCTCGGTGAAATAAGATGTTTGGCTTTTGTTTCGTCGAATTCCGAGAATATTGCCCGAATAGCCTTTCTGGAACCAAAAACAGCAGAAAACAGGAAGTGGCACTTCGGCATCTTGTTAATAGGTTAGTTCCGAAAAATGCATAAAATCATTGTAAAGTGTGAGCAAAACATGTAGGTATTGTCATAAAACTAGCATGGAACATCAGAAATTATAGATACGTTGGAGACGTATCACTTGGCGCGGGGTTAGTGTCGCACGCCGTTCTGGGCTTACAGTATACTTGTTTCGGTAGTCATCGGTGCACGAGCCGGTATACGCTGGGTGGTCCGGTGCTGGAGCCGGTGCCGCCGGGCTGGGCACCGGGGCAGCCGGCAGCCACCGGACACTGGTACGGGGAAAACGGCCCTAGCTTCCTGGAATCGGTTCGGTGTGCACCGGTGCCTGGGCCGGTCTGCGCCGGACCAGCCGGTGTGGCACCCGGTGTTGGAGATATGCCCAAGAGGCAATAATAAATGGTTATTATATATCTTTGTGTTTATGATAATGTTTATATATCATGCTATAATTGTATTAACCGAAACATTAATACATGTGTGATATATAGACAACAAAGAAGTCCCTAGTATGCCTCTTAAACTAGCTTGTTGATTAATGGATGATTAGTTTCATAATCATGAACATTGGATGTTATTAATAACAAGGTTATATCATTATATGAATGATGTAATGGACACACCCAACTAAGCATAGCATAAGATCTCGTCATTAAGTTATTTGCTATAAGCTTTCGATACATAGTTACCTAGTCCTTATGACCATGAGATCATGTAAATCACTTATACCGGAAAGGTACTTTGATTACATCAAACGCCACTGCGTAAATGGGTGGTTATAAAGGTGGGATTAAGTATCCGGAAAGTATGAGTTGAGGCATATGGATCAACGAGTGGGATTTTTCCATCCCGATGACGGATAGATATACTCCGGGCCCTCTCGGTGGAATGTCGTCTAATGTCTTGCAAGCATATGAATAAGTTCATAAGAGACCACATACCACGGTACGAGTAAAGAGTACTTGTCGGGAGACGAGGTTTAACAAGGTATAGAGTGATACCGAAGATCAAACCTCGGACAAGTAAAATATCGCGTGACAAAGGGAATTGGTATCGTATGTGAATGGTTCATTCGATCACTAAAGTCATCGTTGAATATGTGGGAGCCATTATGGATCTCCGGATCCCGCTATTGGTTATTGGTCGGAGTGAGTACTCAACCATGTCCGCATAGTTCACGAACCGTAGGGTGACACACTTAAAGTTGGATGTTGAAATGGTAGAACTTGAATATGGAATGGAGTTCGAATATTTGTTCGGAGTCCGGATGAGATCCCGGACATCACGAGGAGTTCGGAATGGTCCGGAGAATAAGATTCATATATAGGAAGTCATATTCCAGGTTTGGAAATGATCCGGTGCATTTATGGCAGGTTCTAGAAGGTTCTAGAAAAGTCCGGAAGAAATCACCATGGAAAGTAGAGTCCCGGAGGGACTCCACCTTGCATGACCAGCCAACCCTAAAGGGGAGGAGTCCAAGGTGGACTCCCCTAGGGTGGCCGGCCAACCCACCTCAAGGAAAGGTGGGAGTCCCACCTTGGGTAGGACTCCCTCCTTGAGTAGGTTTCCCACATATGGGAGGTTTTAGTGTTGGGGTCTTATTCGAAGACTTGGACTAGAACTCTTGGTGCTTCCACCTATATCATGAGGGGCATAGGAGAGGGGGGCTGATCACTTGAAGCCTCAGCCTTGTCCGCACCCCTTAGAGGGCCGGCGCCCAACCCCCTCTCTCCCCAAACCCTAGCGGTCTCTCTCCTCCACCACATCCCGCACGCTTAAGCGAAGCTCCGCCGGATTTCTCCACCACCACCGACACCACGCCGTCGTGCTGTCGGATTCAAGAGGAGCTACTACTTCCGCTGCCCGCTGGAACGGGGAGGTGGACGTCGTCTTCATCAACAACCGAACGTGTGACCGAGTACGGAGGTGCTGCCCGTTTGTGGCGCCGGAAGCGATCGTGATCAAGATCTTCTACGCGCTTTTGCAAGCGGCAAGTGAACATCTACCGCAGCAACAAGAGCCTCATCTTGTAGGCTTTGGAATCTCTTCAAGGGTGAGACTCGATACCCCCTCGTTGCTACCGTCTTCTAGATTGCATCTTGGCTTGGATTGCGTGTTCGCGGTAGGAAATTTTTTGTTTTCTATGCAACGTTATCCTACAGTGGTATCAGAGCCGTGTCTATGCATAGATGGTTGCACGAGTAGAACACAATGGTTTTGTGGGCGTTGATGCTCTTGTTATCTTTAGTTTGAGTACTTTGCAGCTTTGTGGCATAGTGGGATGAAGCGGCTCGGGCTAACTTTACATGACCGCGTTCATGAGACTTGCTCCTCGTTCGACATGCAACTTGTATTGCATAAGAGGCTTTGCGGGTGTCTGTCTCTCCTACTATAGTGAAGATTCAATTTACTCTTCTATTGACAACACTAGTATCACCGTTGTGGTTCATGTTCGTAGGTAGATTAGATCTTACTCGAAAACCCTAAACCACGTAAAATATGCAAACCAAATTAGAGACGTCTAACTTGTTTTTGCGGGGTTTGGTGATGTGATATGGCCATAATGTGATGATGAATATGTATGAGATGATCATTATTGTATTGTGGCAACCGGCGGGAGCCTTATGGTTGTCTTTAATTTTCATGTTGAGTAGTATTTCAAAGTAGTTGTAATAGTTGCTACATGAGGTGAACAACCATGAAGACGGCGCCATGGACCTTGACGCTACGCCGACGATGATGGAGATCATGCCCGAAGATGATGGAGATCATGTCCGTGCTTTGGAGATGAAGATCAAAGGCGCAAAGACAAAAGGGCCATATCATATCACATATGAACTGCATGTGATGTTAATCCTTTTATGCATCTTATTTTGCTTAGATCGCGACGGTAGCATTATAAGATGATCCCTCACATTAATATCAAGATAATAAAGTGTTCTCCCCTCGTATGCACCGTTGTATAGTTCGTCGTTTCGAAGCATCTCGTGATGATCGGATGTGATAGATTCAACGTTCATATACAACGGGTGTAAGCCATGTTGCACACGCGGAATACTTGGGTTTGCTTGACGAGCCTAGTATGTACAGACATGGCCTCGGGACAACGGAAACCGAAAGGTTGAACACGAGTCATATGGATGATATGATCAACATGTTGATGTTCACCATTGAAGCTACATCATCTCACGTGATGATCGGTTTTGGTGTAGTGGATTTGGATCGTGTACCACTTAACAACTATGAGGGATGTTGTATTAAGTGGGAGTTCATTAGTAATAAGATTAGAACATGAACTAATTATCATAAACATAGTCTGAGTAGTATTTTGAATTAATTTTTTGTAGTATTGGCATCCGTTTTCTACTATGCGCTAGTCTTGTTATTGAGATAGAAATATCGTTAAAATCTGATAAGAAACTTTACGGATTGGTACCGTATTGTTAATGAATCAAGAAATGATTAAGTCCTATTGCAAACTTTTAGTAAACCTCACATTTTTGATTCAAAGAGCTATGGTTTCAATTAGTACCTAAAGTTATCTTGTCTCCGTCAAACTTGAAGTTCAAATTTGTTTGAAAAGTAAGGAGCTGAAAATTTAGTTTTCGGAAATAATCAAGGTATGAGATATATGAGATATCTAAGACCTTATTGCAAGATGATAGAATATTATATGGTGAAACTACATAAACTCATAAGTTTTATGGGAATGTATGAAGGTTGAAGACGCCAAGCGTCACAATCCTCCAACTATTGGGGCACTAACGATATTCGCATATCCATGAAGTTATCATCCTTAGTATGCACCGTTGCTAAGACTCGTCGTATCGAAGCATCACGTGATGATCGGGTGTGATAGATTCTACGTGTGCATACAACGGGTGCAAGCCAGATTTGCACATGCGAATACCAAGGTTAAAACTTTATGAGCCTAGCATGTACAGACATGGTCTCAGAAAGTCATCATGATACAATGGATAAAATTATGAGTGAAATTGTTCATCATATTACAAGGTTATTAATAGTGAAATCCGGAACACTTATCATATGATGATCAACTTCAAAGTAAGAACCTCAAGGTTATTGGTATTTGACCAACAAACCTAGAAGTTAATGATGTTGAAGTGTTTTCTGAATAATGAGGAAAGCTAAAAGAGAAACTGCAAAAGATATTTTGGCAAAAAGAAAAGAAAAGACTAGAAAGTCTAGCTCAGGTGTATATAAATGATATACATGTTATGGTTGTATTCCTAGTTAAGTCACACTATGAAATTCTTGGGTATTAGTACTATATTGGTTGGTATGAAGTATCATACAAAACAACGCAATACAAGAATACAATGGCCTAAGTGACTGACAAGGAATATGATAGGAATGCACGTACGGAACAAAATAAAGTGTTATTATGTTCGTCGTTGGCATTCTATCTAGCCCTTAGAATTTATAATAAAGAACTTAATAATTGTTATTTTGCTCGGTCAAATGAAAACAATGAGTTGTTCAAATTATCACATTACTCCATGTATGATGGATAAGTTATTATAAATCTTAATGGTGAAACACACATACATAACAACGACGCTAAAATGCCATAAGGCAAATGATTTGAATTCCACTTATTTGTGGAACCGCCATTTAGGTCATGTTAGAAAGAAACGCATGAAGGAACTCCATGTAAATGGATTTTTGGAGTCATTTGATTTTTTGAATCATTTGGCGCTTGCAAATCTTTTCTAAAGAGAATGATTAAAATACCGTTCATAGGCCAAGAGTTGAACGGGCAACTAACTTAGTGGAAAAATACATGATGATGTATATGGTTCACTGGGCATAGTTGTGTGCGGGAGATTCTTATACTTCATGAAAACTTTCAACAATGAATTGAGTATATATGTGGATATATTCAATAAGGAAGAAGTTTGAATGGATTCAAATAAATTTCAGCATGAAGTGGAAATCATCGTAATAGAAAAGTCAAATATCTATGATTGGATCATGGTGAAAATATTTGAATTACGAGTTTTAGCGAACATCTAAGAGAGTCATGAAATTGTTCTACAACTCACATTTCTTGGAGTATCACAATGATGATATAGTATCCGAGAGATGTATCCAAACCTTGTTGGATTAATGATGAGATAAAATATTATGATGCCATTATATTTTTGTGGATTATGCTTTAGTGACTACCGCTTTTACACTAAATAGAGCATCATCATGATCCGTTGAAATGACACCATACGAGTTATGGCATGGGTATAAATCCTAATAGTCCTTTCTTTAAATTTTGGTCTAAGAGTTTACAAACCAAAATCGGATGAATGTCTTTGTTGGTTATCCCAGAGATTTAATTGGGAATTCTTCCCACAAGACAAAGACAAAAGTGTTTGTCAATGTTTCTTATTTCCGAGAAATTGTTTCTAGTGAAGTATTTGAGTGGGAGGACAATATATTTTGATAAGGTTTATGAACCTGAGCATAATGATCAGAGTAGCGCAGCATCGGAATTGGTTTCAGAAGCGGCCACGACAATCATGGCTCACATGACTACAAAGTGTTTTAGCCATGGAGATCGAAGTACATATTGAACCTTGTAGGTATGGTTTACTTTGTGATCAAATAAATGATTTGTGGACAAAGGATTGATTTTGAACAATGATAAACCAACTACAAACAAATAAGTTATGATGGGCCCTGACTCCGTTAAAATGGCTATACGCCATGAAATCCAAGATAGATGAATACTTTTTGAAAGTAAATAGATCTATAAAATTGATGGACTTGGATGAAATATCCTTGAAGAAGCTTGACTTGTCGAAAAGTTGTTTACGACAAAGTTCAAAGAATTGACTACGACAAGATTAGATCTTCCGTAGCAATGCTTAAAGTCTATATGGATTATTCTAGTAATCACTACATATTTCCTTTATGAGATATGTTAGTAGGATGGCAAAATACATTACTTATCAGAAGTGTGTATTAAAGGGGTATACAAGATACAACCAAGAGTTTTGCTGGTCCGTATAATACTAGATAGGTATACGAACTTCAATTGGATGAAGTAAGTATCACGGAGTTGGAATCTTCACCAAGATGAAATAGTCAAAGAGTTTTTGATTTCATCAGAGACGATGAAGAGGCTTGCATTTGCAAGAAATTAAGTGGGAGCGCTAAGACACATTTATAATACTTTATGTAGGTGACATATAGTTGGTTATAAATGATGTAATTATATACTTGATTAAAAGGTTTCATTGAGAAATTAATTTCAATGAAAGGATATGGACTGAAACATATCTAGTGTCAAGATCTATGAAGATAGATTGAAACACAAAATAAGTTTAAGTCAAAGTACATAGAATAGATATTGAAATAGTTCAATATAGAAATATTAAGAAAATGTTCTTGTCATGTGAAGTTTTAACAAGACTTGAGTGTATCCGATACTCAATGAGTAAAAACACATGAGTGATTATGAATCACGAATAATATGTACACAATCGGATGTCCTATCCTCTAAAAGTGTTATGAGCATGTACCGGAATGATTCATGTGATGATCATTAAAAAAAACAAGTAAGAATATTCTTGAGTACTTAAGAAGAACCAAGTATATATATATATAATTTTGTATGGAGAAATGACAAACAAATCGTCTGTAAGGTGTTACACCGATATTGGTTTTGTCACATATAAAATATAATTTCAATCTCAAATTTGACTAAGTGTTGTTTAAAAGGTAGCACAATGAGCTAGAAGTTGTCTATGCTAGATTTAGAAGAGTTCTAAAATATTGTGACGGATTCTACAAAAGAAGGCAGAGTATGTCATTGTTTTGACAATGACAAAGGATGTTAAGTCAAGAGGTTCTTTGAGAACTTGGTGTAGTTCCGACGGAGTCGAACTTTGAAGCTATATTGTATGTGACAATATTAGTGACATATTTCAGACCGTGGAATTAAGGTTCCACCAGAAGACCAAACATATTTAATGCCGACTCATTTGAAAATGAGTGATGCGTTGAGACGCAAATGAATTACAAAATACATACGTTTCTGAGCGTGTCAGATCCGTTGACTAAAACCTCTCCCGTGAGTAATACATGATAAAGCACCGGAAGGCCAAGGTGTTATATCTTTACAAATGTAAACTAGATTATTGACTCTAGTGCAAGTGGGAGACTGTTGGAGATATGCCCAAGAGGCAATAATAAATGGTTATTATATATCTTTGTGTTTATGATAATGTTTATATATCATGCTATAATTGTATTAACCGAAACATTAATACATGTGTGATATATAGACAACAAAGAAGTCCCTAGTATGCCTCTTAAACTAGCTTGTTGATTAATGGATGATTAGTTTCATAATCATGAACATTGGATGTTATTAATAACAAGGTTATATCATTATATGAATGATGTAATGGACACACCCAACTAAGCATAGCATAAGATCTCGTCATTAAGTTATTTGCTATAAGCTTTCGATACATAGTTACCTAGTCCTTATGACCATGAGATCATGTAAATCACTTATACCGGAAAGGTACTTTGATTACATCAAACGCCACTGCGTAAATGGGTGGTTATAAAGGTGGGATTAAGTATCCAGGAAAGTATGAGTTGAGGCATATGGATCAACAGGTGGGATTTTTCCATCCCGATGACGGATAGATATACTCTGGGCCCTCTCGGTGGAATGTCGTCTAATGTCTTGCAAGCATATGAATAAGTTCATAAGAGACCACATACCACGGTACGAGTAAAGAGTACTTGTCGGAGACGAGGTTTAACAAGGTATAGAGTGATACCGAAGATCAAACCTCGGACAAGTAAAATATCGCGTGACAAAGGGAATTGGTATCGTATGTGAATGGTTCATTCGATCACTAAAGTCATCGTTGAATATGTGGGAGCCATTATGGATCTCCGGATCCCGCTATTGGTTATTGGTCGGAGTGAGTACTCAACCATGTCCGCATAGTTCACGAACCGTAGGGTGACACACTTAAAGTTGGATGTTGAAATGGTAGAACTTGAATATGGAATGGAGTTCGAATATTTGTTCGGAGTCCCGGATGAGATCCCGGACATCACGAGGAGTTCCGGAATGGTCCGGAGAATAAGATTCATATATAGGAAGTCATATTCCAGGTTTGGAAATGATCCGGTGCATTTATGGCAGGTTCTAGAAGGTTCTAGAAAAGTCCGGAAGAAATCACCATGGAAAGTAGAGTCCCGGAGGGACTCCACCTTGCATGACCAGCCAACCCTAAAGGGGAGGAGTCCAAGGTGGACTCCCCTAGGGTGGCCGGCCAACCCACCTCAAGGAAAGGTGGGAGTCCCACCTTGGGTAGGACTCCCTCCTTGAGTAGGTTTCCCACATATGGGAGGTTTTAGTGTTGGGGTCTTATTCGAAGACTTGGACTAGAACTCTTGGTGCTTCCACCTATATCATGAGGGGCATAGGAGAGGGGGGCTGATCACTTGAAGCCTCAGCCTTGTCCGCACCCCTTAGAGGGCCGGCGCCCAACCCCCCTCTCTCCCCAAACCCTAGCGGTCTCTCTCCTCCACCACATCCCGCACGCTTAAGCGAAGCTCCGCCGGATTTCTCCACCACCACCGACACCACGCCGTCGTGCTGTCGGATTCAAGAGGAGCTACTACTTCCGCTGCCCGCTGGAACGGGGAGGTGGACGTCGTCTTCATCAACAACCGAACGTGTGACCGAGTACGGAGGTGCTGCCCGTTTGTGGCGCCGGAAGCGATCGTGATCAAGATCTTCTACGCGCTTTTGCAAGCGGCAAGTGAACATCTACCGCAGCAACAAGAGCCTCATCTTGTAGGCTTTGGAATCTCTTCAAGGGTGAGACTCGATACCCCCTCGTTGCTACCGTCTTCTAGATTGCATCTTGGCTTGGATTGCGTGTTCGCGGTAGGAAATTTTTTGTTTTCTATGCAACGTTATCCTACACCCGGTGCCACCGGGCCATACGTCGGCCTGAACTTCCTTTGTTTTCTTCAAAGTGGGGGTCTCCCTTCACCTTCTTGTTCCATTGATACACCTTTAAGCCTGTTAGACTAATACCTGGGAATAATCTTTGTGGGCATGTATTAGTCCAAATACTCTAGCAACGGTGTCATTGTAACCAAAATAATGGATAAGAGTCAAATACCCTTACATCTACCCTTCTGCCTCCACTTCATGTGTGTCGTAGACTTCCGTAGTCTACACCTTCAACTCCTCCGGTGTTGTGGGTATACTTTATGGGTGTATCAACAGCGTGGCCTAGACCCGGCAAGGCCGGGTGGCCCATAGACGGTGATGGTGGCGTATGGCCCATCGGGCGGCCCGGTTGTTGTAGATCAAGATGGATGAGGTCCAGCCCAGGAAACAGGAGCCGGATCTTAACCGCCCTATGAAGATAGTTGGATCTGTGAAGGCCCATGAAGTATCCGGATCGAATACGGTGCATAAGGAAAGGTGGATCCTAGACGTGCACATCAATGTAATATTCTGTAGTTAGGCATCTTGTATTCCGGCTAGGACTCTCCGTGTAAACCCTAGATCCGAGCGCCTTTATAAGTCGGATCCTGGGAGCCCTAGAGGCACAACCACAACTCATTGTAACAACGCGAAAGCGCCCAGATAATTTCAGACAACCAGCAGTAGGCCCTGTTGTAAGAACATGTCCATTGCCCCATGTGTGGTTTTGGTAATTGATGACAATCCCTATGGACTAACGGTTGCATTGAGAATCAATCTTAGGTCAAGTCCATAGCCATGTGTTGTACTCAAGGTTGCAAGATGGAGAAGACGGAGTACAATGACGAAGACGATGTCGAAGAGAGACGAAGATCGTGTTGAAGATGAAGAGAGATGAAGACGGTGTAGAAGATGGATGAAGAGGGTGGCGTGCGTACAAGATCGAAGAAGATGGTGGCGTGTATGTTGGAGGAAGACGGTGGCATGTACAATGATGAAGAGGGTGAAGACGGAGCTTGCCGACTCGAGAGGAACGTGCAAGGATAAGGTTTGTGCTCGATAGGATAGTGGATCGCATCATCGGAGAGAGCTCAAACCTTGCATGCATTGCATCATGTTTCTTGGTTGTTCTTGGTTCTTGTCCATGAGATGGGTTAGACCTTGTGTTCATTCTCATGACAAGCTCTAGCTCATCGGAAACGGATTCCGGTTGCATCGCATGTTGCATGTGCGAGGGTGATGATTTTCCCGATATACCATATTGAGAGGTTACACCTCTATGACCATGGGAAAATCATCATCCACTCTTTTCCATGATTTCATCATGTGAAGAGGTAGCTCTCATCGTCCTCTTTCCGGCAAAATTGGTTTCATGTCATTCCGAGTTTCCTAGCCCGAGTTATCGCATTTTCCGTTTCGCAGAAAAAGAAAAAGAAAAAAGGGCGGTAATACCGCTTGGGCTTCCGGCCCAGTACCGGACTGCCCTTCCAGGCTTACTAGACCCAAAGCGGTACCGGGCCGGTACCAGGCCGGTAGTACCATAACTATTACGGTACCGGGCCCGGTACTACCGGCCCAGTTCTTTTTTCTCTCTTTTCTTTTTTTCCTTTCTTATGCCTCCATCCGCACATGGGCCGCCACCCTTCCTCCGGCCCAGCTTCCCACCGACGCGCTTGCTGGGCTGCCCCGCATCGGGCCGCAGGCCGTCGCCACGCCCTCGCCTCGTCACGCGCCCGCGTCGCTCGCTCCCGCGCGGGAGCGCGTTGACCCGCGTTGCTCGCCTGCTCCCGCCCTCGAGCCCCGCGCCGCACGCACGCCCACGCTGCCTGCCGCGCTTCTGCTTTGGCCCCACGCTCGCTGGCGCGCTGATACGTCTCCAACGTATCTATAATTTCTGATGTTCCATGCTTGTTTTATGACAATACCTACATGTTTTGTTCACACTTTATATCGTTTTGATGCATTTTCCGGAACTAACCTATTAACGAGATGCCGAAGTGCCGGTTCCTATTTTCTCGCTGTTTTTGGTTTCGAAATCCTAGTAAGGAAATATTCTCGGAATTGGACGAAATCAACGCCCACGATCTTATATTTCAAGGAAGCTTCCAGAGCACCGAAGAGGGGCCAGAGGAGAGCCAGGGGGCCCACCCCACATGGCGGCGCGGCCAAGGGGGGAGCGCCCCCTACTGTGAGGGGGCCCCGTGGCCCTTCCGACTCCGACTCTTTGCCTATATAAGCCTCCCTGACCTAAATCTTCGAGACGAATAAGCCACGGTACGAGAAACCTTCCAGAGCCGCCGCCATCGCGAAGCCAAGATCTAGGGGATAGAAGTCTCTGTTCCGGCACGCCGCCGAGATGGGGAAGTGCCCCCCGGAAGGCATCTCCATCGACACCACCGCCATCTTCATCACCGCTGATGTCTCCCATGAGGAGGGAGTAGTTCTCCCCCGAGGATGAGGGCTCTACCGTAGCTGTGTGGTTCATCTCTCTCTTTGTGATCTAGTTGAATATCATCTATGTGCTACTATAGTGATGTTATTAAAGTAGTCTATTCCTCCTCCATGATGTAATGTTGACAGTGTGTGCATCATGTAGTACTTGGCATAAGCTATGATTGTGATCTCTTGTAGATTATGAAGTTAACTATTACTATGATAGTATTGATGTGATCTATTCCCCCTTTCATAGCCTGTCGGTGACGGTGTGCATGCTATGTTAGTACTCGGTATAATTGCGTTGGTCTATCATGCACTCTAAGGTTATTTAAATATGAACATCAAATGTTGTGGAGCTTGTTAACTCCGGCATTGAGGTGCTCTTGTAGCCCTACACAATTAATGGTGTTTGTCATCCAACAAGAGAGTGTAGAGTGGTTTTATTATGTGATCAATGTTGAGAGTGTCCACTAGTGAAAGTATGATCCCTAGGCCTTGTTTCCGAATATCGAATCTCCGTTTATTTACTGTTCTACTGCATGTTTACTCGCTGCCATATTTATTCCAGATTGCTATTACCGCTCATATACATCCATATTACTTGTATTTCACTATCTCTTCGCCGAACTAGTGCACCTATACATCTGACAAGTGTATTAGGTGTGTTGGGGACACAAGAGACTTCTTGTATCGTGATTGCAGGGTTGCTTGAGAGAGATATCTTTGACCTCTTCCTCACTGAGTTCGATAAACCTTGGGTGATCCACTTAAGGGAAAACTTGCTGCTGTTCTACAAACCTCTGCTCTTGGAGGCCCAACACTGTCTACAGGAAAAGAAGCCAACAGTAGACAGCAAGCTATTTTCTGGCGCCGTTGCCGGGGAGGAAAGGTAAAAGGCACTCACACTCCGGTCCCAGGCAACTAAGCTATTTTCTGGCGCCGTTGTGAATACTCGAAGCTATTTCCTTTAGATCCTGCAATTGCATCTTTTTGTTTCTTGTTTTTATTTCACTAGTTTGGCATAATGGAAAGCAACTATGAGCTTTTTAATTTATTTCCTGAGTTAAGACATGGATTGTTTGCTGCGAAAATTAAAAAACCTATGGAACCTTATTTGCATGCTAGTAGCAATGTTATTAGTATGAACGCTTTGAACACCATTGTTTCTAATGATATGGAAAATTCTAAGCTTGGGGAAGCTGATTTTGATGAGCATGATATTTTTAGTCCCCCAAGCATGGAGGAGAAAATTTTCTTTGATGATAATTTGCCTCCCATTTATGATGATTATAATGATAGTGGTCTTTTGGTGCCGCCTACTATGGAGGATAAATTTTATTATGATTATACTATGCCTCCTACACATGATGAGAATAATAATGATAGCTACTTTGTTGAATTTGCTCCCACTACAACTAATAAAATTGATTATGCTTATGTGGAGAGTAATAATTTTATGCATGTAGCTCATGATAAGAATGTTTCATTTGATAGTTATATTGTTGAGTTTGTTCATGATGCTACTGAAAATCTTTATGAGAGAGGAAAATATGGTTGTAGAAATTTTCATGTTACTAAAACACCTCTCTATATGCTGAAAATTTTGAAGTTACTCGTGTTTTATCTTCCTATGCTTGTCACTTTGTTCTTCATGAATTTATTTGTGTACAAGATTCCTTTTCATAGGAAGTGGATTAGACTTAAATGTGTTTTGAATTTGCTTCTTGATGCTCTCTTTTGCTTCAACTCTTATTTATTGCGAGTGCATCATTAAAATTGCTGAGCCCATCTTAATGGCTATAAAGAAAGAACATCTTGGGAGATAACCCATGTCTTTATTTTGCTACTATTTTGTTGTGTCTTGAAAGTTGTTACTACTGTAGAAACCCCTCCTTATCTTACTTTATTGCATTATTGTGCCAAGTGAAGTCTTTGATAGTAGGGTTGATACTAGATTTGGATTACTGCGCAGAAATAGATTTCTTGCTGTCACGAATTTGGGCAGGGTTCTCTGTAGGTAACTCAGAAAAATGTGCCAATTTACGTGAGTGATCCTCAGATATGTACGCAACTTTCATTCAATTTGAGCATTTTCATCGGAGCAAGTCCAGTGCCTCTAAAAAAATTGTCTTTACGGACTGTTCTGTTTTGACAGATTCTGCCTTTTATTTCGCATTGCCTGTTTTGCTGTGTTGAATGGATTTCTTTGTTCCATTAACTTTCAGTAGCTTTGGGCAATGTCCAGAAGTGTTAAGAATGATTGTGTCACCTCTGAACATGTGAATTTTTTATTATGCACTAACCCTCTAATGAGTTTGTTTTGAGTTTGGTGTGGAAGAAGTTTTCAAGGGTCAAGAGAGGAGGATGATATATGATTAAGAAGAGTGAAAAGCCTAAGCTTGGGGATGCCCCTGTGGTTCATCCCTGCATATTTCAAGAAGACTCAAGCGTCTAAGCTTGGGGATGCCCAAGGCATCCCCTTCTTCATCGACAAATTATCAGGTCACCTCTATTGAAACTATATTTTTATTCTGTCACATCTTATGTGCTTTACTTGGAGCGTCTGTGTGTTTTATTTTCGTTTTGTTATTTTCATTCTCTGAATAAGTTCATCCTTGTGTGGGAGAGAGACACGCTCCGCTTGTTCATATGAACACTAATGTTCTTAGCTTTACTTTTAATGTTCATGGCAAAGGTTGGAAACAGAAAATGTTGCATGTGGTAGTGGTATAATGAAATACTTGCATAATCTTGTAGATCATTGAGCTTTGATAACTTGATTCTTTGCAAACGTTTTGAGGTATTTAGATGGTAAGGCTTGCTGGATAAATAAGTTAAAATTAGTAGTGGATTGTTGTCTTTAAGCTTGTGCCGTACTACAAACTCTATTTAAATAGTTGAAGGTGTAGTTGGACTTGATAGCTTTCCATGTCTGAGAGTTTATCGTAATAACTAAGTTGTGCTGAAGGTCGAGGGAGCTAGCGGGGTACTTGTGCCACCGTGAACGGCCCTCCTTGGAGTGAATTTTAATCATGCTCTTAATGATGAACCTGCTAGTTGTTTGCAATAAGCTTGTGAGTTCTTTTTGACTAATGTTAAGCTACGGTTTTTGGCACTTCCACCATCCAAATTTGCTAGCCTCTTCGGTACTGTGCATTGCCTTTTGCTCACATTGAGGATTGTGCATACTTCGCCGGTACATCCAAACCCGTGGGAGGACTTTCTCTTGTTCTCCTACACATAAGCCCATACATCTCCTCAAAACAGCCACCATACCTACCTACCACAGCATTTCCATAGCTGTTCCGAGATATATTGCCATGTAACTTCCATTTTACATTACATGTTGTCATTTATTATTTATATATTGCTTTGCATGATTCTATATAGCTGATGTGTGGTTTACCCATGTTACACTAGATCATTGCACATCCTGCTACACTGGCAGAGGCATACAATTTTATACATCATGTTTTATTCATTATGAGTTATTTGTACCAAAAAGTATGTTGTCATATTTAGGATGTTGCCCCTAAAAGTGAAAAGAGCCATGGAGGCCATCAAAAAGAGAAAAAGAAAAGAAAGAAAAAAAAGAAAAGGAAAGGAAAAGAAAAAAAAAAGAAAAAGAGAGAAAGAAAAAGGGGGCAGCATTACTATCTTTTATCCACACTTGTGCTCATGTTTTAGCACCTGCAGTATTCATAGTCATCATTTGTGCTCATGTTTAGCACCTATACTCCATGTGAGAGTTTTCATGTTTTACTAGTATAACTATGTTGGGAATTTACACTATAGAACTTGGGTTGTATATTCCAATGATGAGCTTCCTCAAAAGTGCTCTAGGTCTTCATGAGCAACCAAGTTGGATGCACCCCCACTAGTTCCATTGGAGAGCTTTCATACACATATAGCTCTATGTGCATCCGTTGCATGGCAATCACTACTCCTTGCATAGCTTCGATCATAAGACTTCCTCTTGTCTAATGATCACTTATAGCTTTGCAAGACTTTCTTCCATTTGGCCTTCCAAACCCCCATTAACGTTATTTATGCTATAACATCCTGGTGCTAATACCAAATGCTTGCGCTCACCGGTTGAGTAGACTTCGAAACAGTTGATTCATGACGTTCATGTTTATGTTTACTTGACCGAATCCTTCTTATGTTGTGAAAATTTACTTGATGCTTGGAATGAAGGATAGAACTTCTACGCTGAATACTTAACACATCTTTAATGAACTTTGTACGGTTTCATGTCTTTAAAGCAATAGTTCATGAAAACTTCTAGCTTGTTTAACTCTTGCATTATCATCTCTTATATCAATATAGACATTTTCTTTGAGTGATTTGATCTCAGTTCATATGCTTTACATCATTATTGGATCAAGATTATGTTGGTAGCATGTCACTTCAGAAATTATCTTTGTTATCGTTTACCTACTCGAGGACGAGTAGGAACTAAGCTTGGGGATGTTGATACGTCTCCAACGTATCTATAATTTCTGATGTTCCATGCTTGTTTTATGACAATACCTACATGTTTTGTTCACACTTTATATCATTTTGATGCATTTTCCGGAACTAACCTATTAACGAGATGCCGAAGTGCCAGTTCCTGTTTTCTGCTGTTTTTGGTTTCAGAAATTCTAGTAAGGAAATATTCTCGGAATTGGACGAAATCAACGCCCACGATCTTATATTTCAAGGAAGCTTCCAGAGCACCGAAGAGGGGTCAGGGGAGAGCCAGGGGGCCCCACCCCACATGGCGGCGCAGCCAAGGGGGGGGGGGCGCCCCCCTAGTGTGAGGGGGCCCTGTGGCCCTTCCAACTCCGACTCTTCGCCTATATAAGCCTCCCTGACCTAAATCTTCGAGACGAATAAGCCACGGTACGAGAAACCTTCCAGAGCCGCCGCCATCGCGAAGCCAAGATCTGGGGGACAGAAGTCTCTGTTCCGGCACGCCGCCAGGACGGGGAAGTGCCCCCGGAAGGCATCTCCATCGACACCACCGCCATCTTCATCACCGCTGCTGTCTCCCATGAGGAGGGAGTAGTTCTCCCCCGAGGGTAAGGGCTCTACCGTAGCTATGTGGTTCATCTCTCTCTTTGTGATCTAGTTGAATATCATCTATGTGCTACTCTAGTGATGTTATTAAAGTAGTCTATTCCTCCTCCATGATGTAATGTTGACAGTGTGTGCATCATGTAGTACTTGGCATAAGCTATGATTGTGATCTCTTGTAGATTATGAAGTTAACTATTACTATGATAGTATTGATGTGATCTATTCCCCCTTTCATAGCCTGTCGGTGACGGTGTGCATGCTATGTTAGTACTCGGTATAATTGTGTTGGTCTATCATGCACTCTAAGGTTACTTAAATATGAACATCAAATGTTGTGGAGCTTGTTAACTCCGGCATTGAGGTGCTCTTATATCCCTACACAATTAATGGTGTTTGTCATCCAAAAAGAGAGTGTAGAGTGGTTTTATTATGTGATCAATGTTGAGAGTGTCCACTAGTGAAAGTATGATCCCTAGGCCTTGTTTCCGAATATCGAATCTCCGTTTATTTACTGTTCTACTGCATGTTTACTCGCTGCCATATTTATTCTAGATTGCTATTACCGCTCATATACATCCACATTACTTGTATTTCACTATCTCTTCGCTGAACTAGTGCACCTATACATCTGACAAGTGTATTAGGTGTGTTGGGGACACAAGAGACTTCTTGTATCGTGATTGCAGGGTTGCTTGAGAGGGATATCTTTGACCTCTTCCTCCCTGAGTTCGATAAACCTTGGGTGATCCACTTAAGGGAAAACTTGCTGTTGTTCTACAAACCTCTGCTCTTGGAGGCCCAACACTGTCTACAGGAAAAGAAGCCAACAGTAGACAACACGCACCTGCTGCTACCGCCGCATGCACTGCTCTACCGTCGCTGATTCCCTCTCTCTCTCTGTAGATTTGCTATTTTCTCAGCACAAGCGGTAGTACCGCTCCGAGCAGCGGTACTACCGGTTTTGACCCGATTCTCAGATCTGACTTTTTGAAGAAAAGCGGTAGTACCGCTCTGCGCGAATCTGACCGTTTTTCCAGCCCCAAACAGCTATATTTTTGAGCCCCTATTTATACCTCTCTTCCACCTGTTACTCAAACACTTCTTCCCCTCCATTATCTCTCCTCCATTGTTGACCTTGAGTTGTTTCTTCCTCCTCTTGATCCCCCCACTATTTCTTGCATATTTTTGGGGGAAAGAAGAGAGGAGACCTAGATCTAGAGCTTCACCAATTGAATCCCTCTCCAAGTGAGGGGATCTTGCTAGATCTAGGTCTTGGAGTTATTTGGTGTTTCTCCTCATATTTGTTCTTCCTCCCTTATTCCCCCAATAGCTTTTGTAGCTTTGTTGGAATTTGGGAGAGAAGAACTTGGGCATCTTAGTGGTGTTCTTAGCCATTGCATTAGGTGCATCGGTTTGGGTTCTCTCCGGGGTTTCGGTCTCGTAGAGGGCATGTTGACCATAGTGGTGAAGTTGCCTTAGTGGCCTTGTTGCCTTTGTGTTGTTCTAGCCTTTGTGGCCTTGTCGTCTTTGTGGCGTTGTAGCCTTTGTGGCATTGTTGCCTTTGTGGAGTGTGGTATCCTTTGTGGTTTTGGAGCCGGTTGTGGCGCGTTGGTGTCTTGGTGGCTTTGTTGCCGGTGTGGCGTGTTGTAGCCTCTTGTGGCCTTGTACTTGAGAGCCTCTGTGTTATGGAGTTGCCTCAAGCTTGATACTTGGGGTTTTGCCCAAGCTTGTACGGGTTCGGTGACCACCCTCAAGGGTCCCTTAGTGGATCGAGGCTTTCCCCTTGGTGGAAAGGCTCGAGGAGAATACGGTGGCCCTAGTGGCTCATTGGAGTGCCTTGTGCCTCCAGACCGCTCCAGACGGAGACGTAGCACCCATGGGGGTGAACTTCGGGATACATCATCGTATCCTCGTGCACCGGTTACTTCTGAACCCGAGCACCTTTACCTATGCGCTTTACCTTGTTATATCTATCTTGATTGATGTGCTATACCTAGCTTGTTATCACCTTGTTGCTCATCATGCTAGCATAGGTTGTTGGTGCTCTTAGGCAAACCCCTAGTTGATAGGCTTTGAGCTAAACTAGTAAACACATGTGTAGTTTTATTCCGCCTAGTTTAGCTCTCAAGTAGAAGTTTTTATACACCGCCTATTCACCCCCCCTCTAGTCGACGTCCTAGTACATTCAATTGGTATTAGAGCAAGGGCTCTCTTATCTTGTTGGGCTTCACCGCCTAGAGAGTATGACGTCAGCTAGAGGATTAGTGCACATTTCCACCTTTACATTTGATGGCACTAATTATGATGCTTGTAAATTCTACATGCTTGATTATTTTAGGGGCATGCACCCACATGTAGAGCAAATTCTTGATATGGGTTTTTCTCCTCCTAAGGATCCACAAAATACAACTTTTGAGGAGAAGAAAAACTCTTATCTAGATGCTCAAGCTACTAAAGTGCTTTGCCATGTTGTGAGTCATGTAGTGATTTCCTCCATCGCCCCTTCCGGAGTGCTCATGAGTTTTGGACAAAGCTTCGAGATACATATGGTGGGTCCAAGACCATTGAGGATGATCACACCCCTTCCACTTCACAAATGTGTGATAAGACACAAGATAATGATATGGTGAGTGGTGATGAACATTGCATTGTTGATGGTGAGCCTTCTCTTGATGATTCTTCATCCCTATCCCATTGCAATGTTTCATCTATGGACTTGAACACTTGTAGCACTATAAATGATTTACATGCTAGTGTTGATAGTCCTTGCATGTCTTCATCCCATGTTGATATGCTTGCCTTGTCTTGTTGCCATAATGAAAATACTTTGCTTTCCTCTAGTATTTGTGTGACTAACAATGTAGAGGAAACCGAAGATACTATGGGCCAAGACAAGATCTTGGATGGAGATTCATGTAGTTCATCTTCTTCATCATCGCACGGTTCTTACACATGCCTTATGGCTAAGGCTTCTAAGGTATCTCCTTCCTTGGAACCCTATCTATCTAGTGATGATGAGGATGATGATTGATACGTCTCCGACGTATCGATAATTTCTTATGTTCCATGCCACATTATTGATGTTATCTACATGTTTTATGCACACTTTATGTCATATTCGTGCATTTTCTGGAACTAACCTATTAACAAGATGCCGAAGTGCCGGTTCTCGTTTTCTGCTGTTTTTGGTTTCAGAAATCCTAGTAACGAAATATTCTCGGAATCGGACGAAATCAACGCCCGGGTTCCTATTTTCACCGGAAGCATCCGGAACACCCGGGAAGGACCGGAGGGGGGCACCGAGCCCCCAGACCCTAGGCCGGCGTGGCCCAGGCCCTGGCCGCGCCGCCCTATGGTGTCGTCGCCCCTTCGACCCTCCTGCGCCGCCTCTTCGCCTATATAAAGCCCCTGGATCGAAAACCCTGATGCGTTCGACGAAACCCACAGAAACCTTCCAGAGCCACCGCCATCGCGACGCCAAGATCTGGGGGACAGGAGTCTCTATTCCGGCACCCTGCCGGAGCGGGAAGTGCCCCCGGAAGGCTTCTCCATCGACACCGCTGCCATCTCCACCGCCATCTTCATCACCGCTGCTGCTCCCATGAGGAGGGAGTAGTTCTCCATCGAGGCTCGGGGCTGTACCGGTAGCTATGTGGTTAATCTCTCCTATGTACTTCAATACAATGATCTCATGAGCTGCTTTACATGATTGAGATTCATATGAGTTTTGTATCACTACTATCTATGTGCTACTCTAGCAAAGTTATTAAAGTAGTTCTATTCCTCCCGCACGTGTGTAAAGGTGACGAGTGTGTGCACCGTGTTAGTACTTGGTTTATGCTATGATCAAGATCTCTTGTAGATTGCGAAGTTAACTATTGCTATGATAATATTGATGTGATCTATTCCTCCTACATATGCATGAAGGTGACGAGTGTGCATGCTATGCTAGTACTTGGTTTAGTCTTTTGATCTATCTTACACTAAAGGTTACTAAAATATGAGCATTATTGTGGAGCTTGTTAACTCCGGCATTGAGGGTTCGTGTAATCCTACGCAATGTGTTCATCATCCAACAAAAGTGTAGAGTATGCATTTATCTATTCTGTTATGTGATCAATGTTGAGAGTGTCCACTAGTGAAAGTGTAATCCCTAGGCCTTGTTCCTAAATATCGCTATCGCTGCTTGTTTACTATTTTCTTGTGTTACTACTGTCTGCAATACTACCACCATCAACTACACGCCCGACAAGCTATTTTTACGGCACCGTTGCTACTTGCTCATACTTATTCATACCACCTGTATTTCACTATCTCTTCGCCGAACTAGTGCACCTATTTGGTGTGTTGGGGACACAAGAGACTTCTTGCTTTGTGGTTGCGGGGTTGCATGAGAGGGATATCTTTGACCTCTTCCTCCCCGAGTTCGATAAACCTTGGGTGATCCACTTAAGGGAAAACTTGCTGCTGTTCTACAAACCTCTGCTCTTGGAGGCCCAACACTGTCTACAGGAAAGGAGGGGGAACGTAGACATCAAGCACTTTTCTGGCGCCGTTGCCGGGGACCAGAAAGCTACACAACGGGAATTTCCTCCCTCGTCAACCCCGCGCCAGTCCTGGACAGCATCAAGTATTTTACGGCGCCGTTGCCGGGGAGGAAAGGTAAAAGGTACTCACACTCCGGATCTCGGCTACTAAGCTATTTCCCAGCGCTGTAAGTACTCGAAGCTATTTCCTTTAGATCCTGCAATTGCATCTTTTTGTTTCTTGTTTACACTAGTAAGGCATAATGGAAAACATCTGTGAGCTTTTTATTCTATTTCCTGAGTCAAGACATGAATGGTTTAATGCGAAAATTAAAAAACCCATGGAATCTTATTTGCATGCTAGTAGCAATGATATTAGTATGAACGCTTTGAACACCATTGTTGCTAATGATATGGAAAATTCTAAGCTTGGGGAAGCTGGCTTTGATGAGCATGATATTTTTAGTCCCCCAAGCATTGAGGAGAAAATTTACTTTGATGATTCTTTACCTCCTATTTATGATGATTATAATGATAGTGGTCTTTTGGTGCCACCTACTATGGAGAGTAAATTTTGTTGTGATTATACTATGCCTCCTACACTTGATGAGAATAATAATGATAGCTACTTTGTTGAATTTGCTCCCACTACAACTAATAAAATTGACTATGCTTATGTTGGGAGTAGTAATAATTTTATGCATGAGACTCATGATAAGAATGCTTTATGTGATAGTTATATTGTTGAGTTTGCTCATGTTGCTACTGAAAGTTATTATGAGAGAGGAAAATATGGTTGTAGAAATTTTCATGTTACTAAAATACCTCTCTATGTGCTGAAATTTTTCAAGCTACACTTGTTTTATCTTCCTATGCTTGTTACTTTGCTCTTCATGAACTTATTTATTTACAAGATTCCTATGCATAGGAAGCATGTTAGACTTAAATGTGTTTTGTATTTGCCTCTTGATGCTCTCTTTTGCTTCAACTACTATTTCTTGCGAGTGCATCATTAAAACTGCTTGAGCCCATCTTAATGGCTATAAAGAAAAGAACTTCTTGGGAGATAACCCATGTGTTATTTTGCTACAGTACTTTGTTTTATATTTGTGTCTTGGAAGTTTTTTACTAATGTAGCAACCTCTCCTTATCTTAGTTTTGTGTTTTGTTGTGCCAAGTTAAGTCGTTGATAGAAAAGTTCATACTAGATTTGGATTACTGCGCAGAAACAGATTTCTTTGCTGTCACGAATCTGGGCAAAATTCTCTGTAGGTAACTCAGAAAATTATGCCAATTTACGTGAGTGATCCTCAGATATGTACGCAACTTTCATTCAATTTGGGCATTTTCATCTGAGCAAGTCTGGTGCCATTTTAAAATTCGTCTTTACGGACTGTTCTGTTTTGACAGATTCTGCCTTTTATTTCGCATTGCCTCTTTTGCTATGTTGGATGAATTTCTTTGATCCATTAATGTCCAGTAGCTTTATGCAATGTCCAGAAGTGTTAAGAATGATTGTGTCACCTCTGAACATGTGAGTTTTTGATTATGCGCTAACCCTCTAATGAGTTTGTTTCGAGTTTGGTGTGGAGGAAGTTTTCAAGGGTCAAGAGAGGAGTATGATATACTATGATCAAGAGGAGTGAAAGCTCTAAGCTTGGGGATGCCCCGGTGGTTCACCCCTGCATATTCTAAGAAGACTCAAGCGTCTAAGCTTGGGGATGCCCAAGGCATCCCCTTCTTCATCGACAACATTATCGAGTTCCTCCCACGAAACTATATTTTTATTCGGTCACATCTTATGTACTTTACTTGGAGCGTCTTGTTTGTTTTTGTTTTTGTTTGTGTTTGAATAAATTGGATTACATCATGCTTGTGTGGGAGAGAGTCACGCTCCGCTGGTTCGTATGAACACATGTGTTCTTAGCTCATAATATTCATGGCGAAGTTTCTCCTTCGTTAAATTGTTATATGGTTGGAATTGGAAAATGATACATGTAGTAATTGCTATAATGTCTTGGATAATGTGATACTTGGCAATTGTTGTGCTCATGTTTAAGCTCTTGCATCATATACTTTGCACCCATTAATGAAGAAATACATAGAGCCTGCTAAAATTTGGTTTGCATAATTGGTCTCTCTAAGGTCTAGATAATTTCTAGTAAGGTGTTTGAACAACAAGGA
Organism: Lolium rigidum; assembly: GCF_022539505.1. Classification (NCBI taxonomy): domain Eukaryota; kingdom Viridiplantae; phylum Streptophyta; class Magnoliopsida; order Poales; family Poaceae; genus Lolium; species Lolium rigidum. The sequence continues at coordinate 110,833,795 of NC_061513.1, read as the reverse complement.
AGACGATGTATAGTCTTATAATGCTTGTAATATGTCTTTTATGTGAGTTTTGCTGTACTAGTTCATCCTTGTGTTTGTTTCAAATAACCTTGCTAGCCTAAACCTTGTATCGAGAGGGAATACTTCTCATGCATCCAAATCCTTGAGCCAAACAACACTATGCCATTTGTGTCCACCATACCTACCTACTACATGGTATTTTCAGCCATTCCAAAGTAAATTGCTTGAGTGCTACCTTTAAAATTCCATCATTCGCCTTACAATATATAGCTCATGTGACAAATAGCTTAAAAACTATTATGGTATTGAATATGTAATTATGCACTTTATCTCTTATTAAGTTGCTTGTTGTGCGATAACCATGTTTCTGGGGACGCCATCAACTATTCTTTGTTGAATATCATGTGAGTTGCTATGCATGTTCATCTTGTCTGAAGTAAGAGCGATCTACCACCTTATGGTTAAGCATGCATATTGTTAGAGAAGAACATTGGGCCGCTAACTAAAGCCATGATCCATGGTGGAAGTTTCAGTTTTGGACATATATCCTCAATCTCAAATGAGAAAATTATTAATTGTTGTTACATGCTTATGCATAAAAGAGGAGTCCATTATCTGTTGTCTATGTTGTCCCGGTATGGATGTCTAAGTTGAGAATAATCAATAGCGAGAAATCCAATGCGAGCTTTCTCCTTAGACCTTTGTACAGGCGGCATGGAGGTACCCCTTTGTGACACTTGGTCAAAACATGTGCATTGTGATGATCCGGTAGTCCAAGCTAATTAGGACAAGGTGCGGGCACTATTAGTATACTATGCATGAGGCTTGCAACTTGTAAGATATAATTTACATGATACATATGCTTTATTACTACCGTTGACAAAATTGTTTCATGTTTTCAAAATCAAAGCTCTAGCACAAATATAGCAATCGATGCTTTTCCTCTATGAGGACCATTCTTTTACTTTTATATTGAGTCAGTTCACCTATTTCTCTCCACCTCAAGAAGCAAACACTTGTGTGAACTGTGCATTGATTCCTACATATTTGCATATTGCACTTGTTATATTACTCTATGTTGACAATTATCCATGATATATACATGTTATAAGTTGAAAGCAACCGCTGAAACTTAATCTTCTTTTGTGTTGCTTCAATACCTTTACTTTGAATTATTGCTTTATGAGTTAACTCTTATGCAAGACTCATTGATGCTTGTCTTGAAGTGCTATTCATGAAAAGTCTTTGCTTTATGATTCAGTTGTTTACTCATGTCATTACCATTGTTTTGATCACTGCATTCACTACATATGCTTTACAAATAGTATGATCAAGTTTATGATGGCATGTCACTTCAGAAATTATCTTTGTTATCGTTTTACTGCTCGGGACGAGCGAGAACTAAGCTTGGGGATGCGATACGTCTCCGACGTATCGATAATTTCTTATGTTCCATGCCACATTATTGATGTTATCTACATGTTTTATGCACACTTTATGTCATATTCGTGCATTTTACGGAACTAACCTATTAACAAGATGTCGAAGTGCCGGTTCTGTTTTACTGCTATTTTTGGTTTCAGAAATCTTAGTAACGAAATATTCTCGGAATCGGACGAAATCAACGCCCGGGTTCCTATTTTCACCGGAAGCATCCGGAACACCGGGAAGGACCGGAGGGGGGCACCGGGCCCCCGGACCCTAGGCCGGCGCGGCCCGAGGCCCGGCCGCGCCGCCCTATGGTGTCGTCGCCCCTTCGACCCTCTGCGCCGCCTCTTCGCCTATATAAAGCCCCTGGATCGAAAACCACGATGCGTTCGACGAAACCCACGAAACCTTCCGGAGCCGCCGCCATCGCGACGCCAAGATCCGGGGGACGGGAGTCTCCGTTCCGGCACGCTGCCGGAGCGGGGAAGTGCCCCGGAAGGCTTCTCCATCGACACCGCTGCCATCTCCACCGCCATCTTCATCACCGCTGCTTGCTCCCATGAGGAGGGAGTAGTTCTCCATCGAGGCTCGGGGCTGTGCCGGTAGCTATGTGGTTAATCTCTCCTATGTACTTCAATACAATGATCTCATGAGCTGCTTTACATGATTGAGATTCATATGAGTTTTGTATCACTACTATCTATGTGCTACTCTAGCAAAGTTATTAAAGTAGTTCTATTCCTCCTGCACGTGTGTAAAGGTGACAGTGTGTGCACCGTGTTAGTACTTGGTTTATGCTATGATCAAGATCTCTTGTAGATTGCGAAGTTAACTATTGCTATGATAATATTGATGTGATCTATTCCTCCTACATATGCATGAAGGTGACAGTGTGCATGCTATGCTAGTACTTGGTTTAGTCTTTTGATCTATCTTACACTAAAGGTTACTAAAATATGAGCATTATTGTGGAGCTTGTTAACTCCGGCATTGAGGGTTCGTGTAATCCTACGCAATGTGTTCATCATCCAACAAAAGTGTAGAGTATGCATTTATCTATTATGTTATGTGATCAATGTTGAGAGTGTCCACTAGTGAAAGTGTAATCCCTAGGCCTTGTTCCTAAATACTGTTGTGTTACTACTGCTGCAATACTACCACCATCAACTACACGCCCGAAAGCTATTTTTACGGCACCGTTACTCTTGCTCATACTTATTCATACCACCTGTATTTCACTATCTCTTCGCCGAACTAGTGCACCTATTTGGTGTGTTGGGGACACAAGAGACTTCTTGCTTTGTGGTTGCAGGGTTGCATGAGAGGGATATCTTTGACCTCTTCCTCACTGAGTTCGATAAACCTTGGGTGATCCACTTAAGGGAAAACTTGCTGCTGTTCTACAAACCTCTGCTCTTGGAGGCCCAACACTGTCTACAGGAAAGGAGGGGGAACGTAGACATCAATGATATGGAAGGACTTAATGTTGCTTCCTTAAACATGATGGGTGAGTTGGTTTTCCATGCTCTCCATGATAAGAAATTTGCTTGCTCTAACTTCGTGAAAATCTTGGCTTTTGCCATTGAGAGTACAAAACTTATTGAGAAAATGGAAGGGCATGAGCGCGAGTATGCAAATGAGATTGCAACTCTTAGTGAAGCTCTTCAAGAACAACAAACCACCAATGAATCTCTTGAGGAGACCTTTACTCTAGAGCTATCTAAAGTAAAGGAATCTTGTGATAGAGCTTTAGAGGTGGCACATGATTTTCAAATTAAAAATGATGAGCTAGTAATTGCTCATGCTAAACTCCTTGAGGATTTTGAGCTTCTCAAAAATGGTTCTAGGACCATGGAGAGTGAGCTCATCAAACTCACCGAGTCACGTGAGCAATTTAAGGCTCTCAACCTAATAGAGCTTGCTAAGTTGCCTTCTCCTTGTGCTATAATTGATAATGCTTGTGCTACTAACTCTACCTCTTGTGAAGCTTCCATCTTGAAGGAGAATGTTGAGCTAAGGGATCAACTTGCTTTGCTAACAAGCAATTATGAGAAATTGGGAGAAAATTATGGAAAGCTTTCTAGCTCCCATGATGATCTTCTAGTCTCTCATGATTTGCTAAAGTTAGCTCATGAGGCTACCATGTCAAAGGTAAAATCTTGTGAGCCTCATGTGAGTACTAGCACTTCATCTCAAAATGCTATTTTGCCATGTGCTAGTGCTTGTAGTTCACCCACTCAAGCTATTGATTTATCTTGTGGTGAACTACCTTCTATGCCTTGTTGCTCTAAAAATCCATGTGCTAGTGCTAGTAATTCACCCATCCATGCTATTGCTATATCTTGTGGTGAATTACATACCTTGCTTTGTTGCTCTAACAATGAAGCTTCCACTTCCTCTAGTACTTGTGTTATTACTAACCATGTAGGGGAAATCGAAGAGCTCGAGGCCCAAGTCACTTCTTTGAAGAAGGACTTGGTAAAGGGTCATGAAGGGAAGGAATCTCCCAATGACAAGAGTGGACTTGGATTCAACTCCAACAACAAGAACAAGTCCACCACGCACAAGCGGAAGAAGGGCCATGGGCATGTGAAGGACCCCGCCAAGATTGTGTGCTTCAAGTGCAAGATTGAAGGGCATCATGTTAGATTGTGCCCCTTGAAGAAGAAGCCACTTGGCGAGAAGAAACAAGGGAAGCGGCCTCAAGATGGAGCTCATGGTCTTCCTCAAGGCCAAGCTCAAGGTCTTCCTCGACTTGAAGAAAGGCCGCTACCCAAGAAGGATCAAGCCAAGGCTCCCGTTGTGTAGAAATTAAGTGAGAAGAAGGAGAAGAGAAGAACATGCTACATATGCCGTGAGAAGGGCCACATCTCCTCCTTTTGCACTAGTGGTAACTCATCCAACCCTATCTTGATCGATGGTGCTTATTCTCTTTGCAAGGATAAGGTTGGAAATGTGTTTGCCAAATATATGGGCACTCGATGTGGTTTCTCAAAAAGAACCATTTGGGTTGCCAAGCCTATTGTGACTAACTTCTTAGGACCCAACTTGGTTGGGGACCATCAAGCCAAAATTTGATCAATAGGTACAAGTGGAGGGCATGGAGGCTTGACTAGTTCATGAAGACTTGGGGGATCTTCATCATTCTCACTTCCTCAAGTCAAGTACTATTCCTTTCATCTATACCCATTCTCCTCCTTGCGGTAACGTGTCCTCAACTCCTTTACATTGAAAGTTACTCGCTCCCCTTTCACATGTGTTGGTTTTGTACCTTGCATGTGGTTGTGTATGTTGTGCTTCCTACTTGCTTATCTTGCTTCCATGCTTATATATGTTGGGTGGCACATCATGTACAATTGTTGTTTGTTGAGCCTATTGCATCTTATTGATATCTTAGTTGTTGGCTCATGTGAGAAATTAATGGACTATCCCATTTTGGGGGAGTGATATACTTTGTGCATTTCACAATCCTAAAATGTGCGACATGATGAATTAAAATTCTATAATGTCCATTAATTATCTCATTTGGTTCTTATTTGCCTCTTGCACGAAAAATGTCCTTATCACATTATGGGGGAGTATTATGCTTTGTGCATTCTACAAGCCTAGAAAATGTGAACACTTGAGGTTGTGCCACATAGAATTGATATTATAGATTATCTTGTTCCTATGTGACATGTGTGCTCAAACAAATCCCACTTTACCATATGCTTTCTTTGTTGTGAAGATAATCTTGGACATACTCACAAACTACCATATGGATATTTGCTAAATACCTCTTGTCCTTGGACAATTGGTAATAAATTGTGTGGTATTGTTCCGGATCATCCTCACACTTGGCTCATGTGCTCAATTGCTTATTTCTTGCCAAGAATTGTCCTTGTGGGTTAGACTCCCATATGTCTTCTTTGCTTTCTTTTAGATCTCCTTATTTCACTTGAACCTTGTTAGTGTTTTGATAAACAATGGTAGAGCGATAATCCCGCATTTGTGCATTTTGTATTCAAATGCAAAATCCTAAATAGTGCACTAATTTTGGGGGAGCTCTCCTATGTTTGCTAGGACACTCCCTTGTTTCAAGAATTTGACTTTGGAAGACAAACCTTTTCTTTTCGGTACTTTTGTGCCATCATGAAAAGCGTTGAGGGTTTGGTTTTATTTGGAACCTTGCTTTCTTTGGGAGTTGGTTATCTCATTACTTTCTATTTGGTTTAGATTCTTAAAATGAGATAAGTCCTTGAGCATGTATGTCTTGAATATCATCTTGCTCATTGTTTTAGTTCATTTGTTGACCTTGTTTTCCTCTCTCAAAGCATCTCAACTATCTCCTTCTCTTGGTGATTCTTGTGATGTCTTTGAGGGGTTTTTGGTTGAAGTTGTTCAATGTACAATGAGATAAATATGATCCATTGGCCGTGCTATAAAGCAAATGTCTCATTCGTATATTGTGTTACTTCACCTTGGATATCTTGCTCTTCTTCTCTCGTACCTATCTTGTGTGTGCATGTTTCTTTGTGGATAAATATCTTCGTGATGTTGCCCACTTAGAGAAACTTATATACATGAGAGATGGTACATATCTTTTGATATCCATCTTTGTTGGAGTCCATTCCTTTATTCGTGTTCATCTCTTTGGTGGCTCCACAAAGAACTTTATGAGTGCTCATTTTATCCTATTTGCATCTTCAGGCACTCATACTTGATTGTGGCACAAGCTTCGTTTTTTTACTTGCCTCTTATTAAGCTTGTGTTTTCTTTTTGGGTCATTGGATTGCTTGCTTCATTTTTCGAAGCCTTCTCACCTTCATATCCTCTTGCAATCTTTGATCATCAATATAGTTTGATTTCCTCTGAATATTCGTCATTGAATATGTGCATTTGATTTCACTCATAATTATGAAAAATGCACAACTTATGGAGGAACGCTCACTATATTGGCCTTCTAAACCTTTCACCCATTTCGGCAATCGATGTCAATGGGGGAGAAGTTTGGAGGGTTTAAGGGAATTGCTTTTGTTGGTTCTTAAGCATTTGCCTTTCATGCCTTGCATTTGTTGCTTTGCATGGTTGAATATTTAGAGGATACTCCGCTAGGCTTTAATTTTCGGTATATGCAATGAAATTAAAGTTCATTCACACATGCATATATTATGGGGGAGTTTGTTCTAAATATTTAACTTGGGTTGTTCGCTAAATTCCATATTTAAACCCTCTCAAAGAGATTGTCATCAATTACCAAAATGGGGGAGATTGTAAGAACATGTCCATTGCCCATGTGTGGTTTTGGTAATTGATGACAATCCATATGGACTAACGGTTGCATTTAGAATCAATCTTAGGTCAAGTCCATAGCCATGTGTTGGAAGGTTGCAAGATGGAGAAAACGGAGTACAATGACGAAGATGATGTCGAAGAGAGACGAAGACCGTGTTGAAGATGAAGAGAGATGAAGACGGCGTAGAAGATGGATGAAGATGGTGGCGTGCGTACAAGATGGAAGAAGACGGTGGCGTGTATGTTGGAGGAAGACGGTGGCATGTACAATGATGAAGAGGGTGAATACGGAGCTTGCCGACTCGAGAGGAACGCACAAGGATAAGGTTTGTGCTCGATAGGATTGTGGATCGCATCATCGGAGAGAGCTCAAACCTTGCATGCATTGCATCATGTTTCTTGGTTGTTCTTGGTTCTTGCCCATGAGATGGGTTAGAGCTTGTGTTCATTCTCATGACAAGCTCTAGCTCATCGGAAACGGATTCCGGTTGCATCGCATGTTGCATGTGTGAGGGTGATGATTTTCCCGATATACCATATTGAGAGGTTATGTGGTGACCCGACATACCACTGCATGGTGTAGTATGCAAGTCTGATATAACACCAATGAAACACCGTTCCACTAGTATTATATCGCTCAGAGTGGTACAACAGAAACATATGCGGGTCCAAGGCATGTCTATAGAATTACAACATAGACTCTATTACATAAGATCATCACAGCCTCCTACTTTACAATGAGGTAAAGCTGCAAATAAACTCCAGAAGAACGACTCGTAGTCTAGTCTTATCACAAACTCTATTTGTAGAGTATTTAACTAGCTATAGAGGCTAAGAATAGATTCTAGATAAATAGGAGCTAGGTTTAGGAAGCTAGTTCCCTTCCATGTCTAAAATAGGTTTTCTCCTTGTTGGATGTGGTATCTGACTCCTCTGACAGGGTCCTGTCTCTTGAAGTAGTTGTTGACTCCCCGGCCTTCGAGTTGCACTGTAGATCCTCCTTCGATGCCTCCATATCTAAGCAGGGGATTTAAGAGTGGGATGAGTACGAGCGTACTCAACAAGTTCATTATAGGAAAGAGGTGTTTAATGCACTAGCTACAACATTAGACCAGAAAGTCTAATACCAATGCAGGTTTTCATAACCATTTCTTCAAAAGGTTGCTTTTATTCAGAAGAACTATGTCTGTCAGCCTTCACCAGTTTACTAAAACTTCATGGAGTTTCTTTCCGGCAGCGTTCGCAGTTCCAAACCCGGAACAGGGAGTGACAGGTCACGATTCATTACACTCTGCAGAGGGGTGTTGCTTTACCCATAAGAGATCTTAACCTTGGTGCCAACCGAGTCATGTTCTCGTCCACACTTCCTTTGGTGTGAGGCCCGGTATAAAGTCTTAGCCAATCATATTCCTCCGCTACCTCGTACACCCACCCTTTGTTTCAAACTCCGACCCTGGGTCCTCGCCGGTGCTCTTATACCAATTAAGGAGGCCCCTAACCACGACAACAGTTCTGGGCTTGTTACCATAAACTCCTTCGCCGGGAGATGCAACCCATCATAGATCGCAATAACCGTGGGGACTTAGGGTTCCCCAACCTCACCGCTTGCTCCTCGGGATACAAGTGACTACGGACATTGCCGTGGGTACTTAGGGCTCCCCAGCCTCACCGCTTGTTCCCTCGGAATACAAGTGACTACGGTAAACCGCATCCGTTGATGTACAAGAGTCGGAAATACGATTGACTACTCCGTCCCACTCCGGATCTTATGGTTAACACGAGTTTTACGGCACAAGAATCACTGGACGACATTTGTTGTTTAGTCCTAGATGGATATAAACCCTTGCAATGGAACCTCCACCATATCAACACATACCATGGTTCCATTGCCCACCACATAGTCATATTCATAGTTATGAAAATAATGCTTTTGCTTTTTATGCTAGAGTGATAAGTATAGTACTTTGCAAGTAATTTGGTAAAAATACTCAAATGACATGAGCAAGCGATGAACTTGCCTTTCTTAACTGCAAGATTATGCAGACAAGGTCTTCGATACGCAATAACTCCAAGTTCTGAAATAGCATCATCGTCCGGTAAGGACGATGTTTAAAAGATTGGCAAGGATGCAATAATGCATAAGTATGAGATGCAATCGCTCTAAGTGTGACCTAACCCCGATGATTTAGGATTAGTGAGTGGTAATGATTGGTTCAGGGTGTGTTGCACTTTTAGAGTGATTCACAAACAAGGTTCTTATTAAGGGTTGTGTTGTTTTAGAATCATAAGCAAGTGGTAAAATGCATAGTAACAATCATACACACCCATGAATAGTAGTTGTATAATAAGTAAAAGAGCAGTTGTCAATTTTAAGTCCTATAGTGCATGGTTGATGATTATTTATTATATAATTCAAAAGAATAACTTTTGAAGAACATGTTCTATTATAAAGAACAAGTATGATAATTTAGGTTTGTGGGGTTCTATGGTTTTCTATGGTTCTAATTAGTTTCTGGAGTAAGTAGTAGATGGATCCCAACAAAGTTGGATTCATCAGCATCTAGAGATTATATAGTTTTAGTGAAACACATATTAAGTAATTGTTTATACACGGTTGCTATCAAGATTGGTATATCTTGCTGGTGATAGTTTACTATTGGTTATAGGTCCTATTAGGCAGGATTGATGATGATTCTTAATTTACTTCGAAAGAATAACTTTTGAAGAACATACTTCTTAAGTAATAAGAAGTATTTCAATTAAGGTTGAGGTTGTCTAGGTTTGCTATTGAATCTCCTAAGTAATGAATAATTGGCTCCTTAATAGGATGGTTCATAATTATGAAGTACTTGTAGGGTTTAGTGGATTATGGTTGTGTAATGATAAATATTGGGCATGGATGCTATTGGAGTTTCTCACAATGGTGTGATGCTAATTAAGGTTAATTAATATGATGGTTTTGGTAATAGGAGCTAGGGTTTGGACTTGGTTGATCCTACTTGATCAACTAGTTTTATTTGGATGAGAACATAGCATAGCAATTAACTAGTGATAGGGTTTTTACATTTTATGTGGACATGGCAAATATTAAGTTGCTATTATTGTTCTATGTTTGAAAAGAAAGTATCATGATCACATGTTCTAACATAGGATTCAGGTTAGAAGCAAATTAGGGTTCACATGTAAATATGTAATAATGGATCTAGGGTTCTAAATGAATTTAGGGTGTTAGGGTTTCACATGAAATGGTAAGGTTGTAATATCATCTAGTAAGGAATTAGGGTTTTCCTAATTACCATATAGTTCTTGGGTTAATAACTTCATCATAGAGTTGAAGTTATTAATATCTTTGAAATAAAAACAATAGTGGATTTGCCATGTTGTTATTTTTGAACCATTAATAATTAGGACAATTATTAGTTAGGATTTAAATCCTTCTAATAAGGATTTAATAAGACATTAAATAAAGCAAATTAGTTTTAGTGTTTTCTTTATTTACTTAATGGTTTTTATTAAATTTATAAGTTGTTCCTAAATTTTGAATTTTTAGTTCAATTTGGAATTAGAATAAAAAGGTTTAATTAATGAGTATTAAATCATTAAATTTTTATTAAAAATAGAAATTGCATTTTATGTTTTTATTGGACAGAGTTTACTTTTATAAGAATTTTGATATCTTATATATATTTTTCTGAGCTTTTATGAATTTTCTAGATTTATTTAAAGTTGCAGAGATTATTGAATTTAAATTAAAACGAAAGGAACTGCTAAACGCACCCAGGCTACTGCTACCCACAGGCACATACAGGTGGGGCAGTGCCACGCTGGCTGCCACGTGGTGCTGATGTGGCAACCATGTGCATCACCGACGGCCAGTGGTGGACGACGCCGGCGATTTCGAGTTCCCGCGGGGGCGTGCGCGTGCTCGTTGGAACCAGGGAGGTGAGACAGACCAAGTGGTGGCGGCGCCGCTCCGGTTTGGTCACCGGAGCGTGCTCGGCGGCGAGGTTCTGCGGCAGCTCTCACGGGCTAGCGACGCGGTGGCGCTACGGCGAGCAATCGAGTGAGCTAGGCATGCTGGGGAACTCAGGAGCTCACCAGGATCACGACGCGCGTGACGGCGAGGCTTGCCGCGGGCCTGGTTCGCCAGATTTCATGGCGCTGGTTGATACGTCTCCAACGTATCTATATTTTCTGATGTTCCATGCTTACATTATACCGATTGCTACATGTTTTATATACATTTTATATCATTTTTATGCATTTTCCGGGACTAACCTATTAACAAAATGCCGAAGCGCCAGCTCCTGTTTTCTGCTGTTTTTGGTTTCAGAAATTCTACGCAGGAAATATTCTCGGAATTGGACCCCACGAAGACAGAAGTCAATACTTTGCCGAGACGGACCCAGAGAGCCAGAGAAGAGCCAGAGGGGTGCCAAGGGGCCCCCACACCATAGGTGGAGAGGGCACCCTGGGGCCCCTCCGAGGCCGCCCTTCCGCCTATATATTCTCCCAGATGCGAAAACCCTAAGGGGATCAACGATTTCTCCAGAAGAGTTCCGTAGCTCCGCCGCCACCAAAAACCCTAATTCGGGGGATAGAAGTCTCTGTTTCGGCACCCTGCCAGGACGGGGAATTGCCCCCGGAGCCATCTCCATCGACTCCATCGCCATCTTCATCGCCGTTGCTGTCTCCCATGATGAGGAGGGAGTAGTTCTCCCCGAGGCTGAGGGCTCTACCGGTAGCTATGTGGTTCATCTCTCTCTCCCATGGTGTGATCTTTATGTGATCATGAGCTTTGTAATCTAGTTGAATATGTAGATGTTACTCTTGTCTATTATGCACTCTAGAGGTTACTTTAATATGAACTCCGGAGTTACTCTCCACGGTGTGATGGTGACAGTGTGCGCATCGTTTGTGATTCCTTTATGAAGTTGTGGAGCTTGTTTACTCCGAATTGAGGTGTGCTTTTGTAGCCCTACACAATGAATGGTGTTTGTTATCCAACAAGAGAGTGTTTCAGAGTAGCATTTATTTATTCAGTTATGTGATCATTGTTGAGAGTGTCCACTAGTGAAAGTATGATCCCTAGGCCTTGTTTCTAAGCATTGAAACACCGTTTCCAACAAGTTCTGCTACATGTTCGCTTGCTGCCATTTTTATTTCAGATTGCAATTACTACTTATAATCATCCATATTACTTGTATTTCACTATCTCTTCGCCAAACTAGTGCACCTATACATCTGGCAAGTGTATTAGGTGTGTTGGGGACACAATAGACTTCTTGTATCTTAATTGCAGGGTTGCTTGAGAGGGATATGTTTGACATCTACCTCCCTGAGTTCGATAAACCTTGGGTGATTCACTTAAGGGAAACTTGCTGCTGTTCTACAAACCTCTGCTCTTGGAGGCCCAACACTGTCTACGGGAATAGAAGCGTGCGTAGACATCAAGCTATTTTCTGGCGCCGTTGCCGGGGAGGTAAGGTAAAAGGTATTCACATCCTCCGACTACTAAGCTATTTCCTAGCACTGTTGCCGGTGTGTGAGTGCTCGAAGGTATCTCCTTTAGATTCTGCAATTATATGTTTTTGTTTCTTGTTTTTATTTCACTAGTTAGGCTTAATGGAAAACAACAAAAAATTAGAGAGCTTTATAGTATTTATCTTGAGTTAGGACATGATGTGTTTGAAGAGAGAATTAAAAAACCCATGGAACTTTGTTTGCAAAATAGTTGTAGCAATGTTTTTAGCATGAATTCTTTGAACACTATTATTTTTAATGCTATGGAAAAGTCTAAGCTTGGGGAAGCTGGTTGTGATATTTTTAGTCCCCCAAGTTTTGAGGAGAAAATTTTCTTTGATGATACTTTGCCTCCCATTTATGATGATTATAATGATAGTGGTATTTTTGTGCCACCTACTATGGAGGATAAAGTTTATTATGATTATACCATGCCTGGAATTTATGATGATTACAATGATGGTTGTGATAGTTTTACTCCCACTATTACTAATAAAATTGATTATACTTATGTGGAGAGTAACGATACTTTTATGCATGTGGATCATGATAAGAATGCTTTATGTGATAGCTATATTGTTGAGTTTATTCATGATACCACTGAAAATTATTTTGAGAGAGGAAAGTATGGGTATAGAAATCTTCATGTTACTAAATTTCTTCTCTTTATGATGAATGTTTTGAGCTTTCTCTTGATTTGGTTTTATTTGCTGGGTACTTTAAGACCTACTAGTCCTTATGAGAGAGGGAGACATGATTTCATATATCACAATAATATTAAGTCTCCTCTCCTTGTGTTGAATTTTTTGAAGTTACACTTGTTTTGTCTTCCTATGCTACTTACTTCGTTCTTCATTGACTTGTTTTCTTACAAGGCTCATATGCATAGGAAGAGTGTTAGATTTAAATATGTTTAATATATGCTTCTTGATGCTCTCTTTTCAACTCTCATCTTTATGTGAGCATCATAAAAATCACTATGCCTAGCTAAAAGGCGTTAAAGAAAAGCGCTTATGGGAGACAACCCATCGTTTTCATTTTCTGTTATTTTTGCTTTTATTTTTGTTTTGAGTCAAGGTGCTTGCTACTACTGTAGCAATACCTTTGTATCTTTATTTTCTTGCATTGTTGTGCCAAGTAAAGTCTTTGATAGAAAGTTGATACTAGATTTTGATTTCTGCGCAGAAACAGATTTTTAGCTGTCACGGTTTTGAGTTTTTCTCTCTGTAGAATATTCTTAAAATCTTGAAACAATTCATGAGTAATCCTCAGATACGTATGCAACTTTCATTCAATTTGAGCTTTTTCATCTGAGCATGTTAAGTGCCTCGAAAAAATTCGTCTTTACGGACTGTTCTGTTTTGACAGATTCTGCCTTTTATTTCGCATTGCCACTTTTACCGTGTTTGATTGGATTTCTTTGCTCCATTAAATTTCAGTAGCCTTGGGTAATGTCCAGAAGTGTTGGGAATGATTGTGTCCTTGATGAACATGTGAATTTTTGATTATGCACTAACCCTCTAATGAGATTGTTTTGAGTCTGGTGTGGAGGAAGTTTTCAAGGATCAAGAGAGGAGAATGATATAATATGATCAAAAAGAGTGAAAAGTCTAAGCTTGGGGATGCCCCCGTGGTTCATTCCTGCATATTTCAATAATACTCAAGCATCTAAGCTTGGGGATGCCCAAGGCATCCCCTTCTTCATCAACAACTTATCAGGTCACCTCTAGTGAAACTATATTTTTATTCGGTCACATCTTATGTGCTTTACTTGGAGCGTCCGTGTGCTTTTATTTTTGTTTGTGTTTGAATAAAATCGGATCCTAGCATTGCTTGTGTGGGAGAAAGACACGCTCCGCTTTTTCATATGAACACTGGTGTTCTTCGTTTTACTTTTAATGTTCATGGCGAAAGTTGAAAGCTACTGCATTTATTGCTATTTGGTTGGAGACAGAAAATGCTTCATGTGGTAATTGGTATATTGTCTTGAATAATTTGATACTTGGCAATTGTTTTGAGCTCTCAAGTAGATCATGTTTAAGCTCTTGCATCATGTAGTTTAAACCTACTAGTGGAGAACTACCGTAGAGCTTGTTGAAATTTGGTTTGCATGATTGGTCTCTCTAAGGTCTAGATATTTTCTCGTAAAAGTGTTTGAGAAAAAAGGAAGATAGTGTAGAGTCTTATAATGCTTGCAATATGTTCTTATGTAAGTTTTGCTGTACCGTTCATACTTGTGTTTGCTTCAAACAACCTTGCTAGCCAAAGCCTTGTACTGAGAGGGAATGCTTCTCGTGCATCCAAAAACTTGAGCCAAAACTTATGCCATTTGTGTCCACCATAACTACCTATTATGTGGTATTTTCTGCCATTCCAAGTAAATACTTCATGTGCTACCTTTAAACAATTCAAAACTTTATTACTCCTTATTTGTGTCAATGTTTTATAGCTCATGAGGAAGTATGTGGTGTTTTATCTTTCAATCTTGTTGGGCAGACTTTCACCAATGGAATAGTGGCATATACATCCGCTTATCCAATAATTTTGCAAAAAGAGCTGGCAACGGGGTTCCCAGCCCAAATTAATTAACTTTCATTAATAATTCTCTTCACATGTTTTGCCCTGATTCATCAGTAAGCAACTTAATTTTGCAAATAGACACTCCTCCATGGTATGTTAAATGTTGGAAGGCACCCGAGGATTCGGTTAGCCATGGCTTGTGAAAGAAAAAGGTTGGGAGGAGTGTCATCCATAAATAAAACTAAAGTACATTTGTTAACAAAAGAGAAGAGGGATGACCTACCTTGCTGGTAGAGATAACGTCCTTCATGGGAGCCACTCTTTGAAAGTCTGTTTAACAAGGGGGTTAGAGTGCCCACTACCATTCGTTGACAACAACAAACACCTCTCAAAACTTTACTTTTCTGCTCTCTATATGATTTCAGAACTTGAAAAGCTCTAGCACATGATTTAATCCCTCCTTCCCTCTGCGAAGGGCCTTTCTTTTACTTTATGTTGAGTTAGTTTACCTACTTCTTTCTATCTTAGAAGCAAACACTTGTGTCAACTGTGTGCATTGATTCTTACATGCTTGCTTATTGCACTCATCATATTACTTTGTGTTGACAATTATCCATGAGATATACATGTTGAAAGTTGAAAGCAGTTGCTAAAACTTAAATCTTCCTTTGTGTTGCTTCAAAACCTCTTATTAAGAATCTATTACTTTATGAATTAACTCTTATGCAAGACTTTTTGATGCTTGTCTTGAAAGTACTATTCATGAAAAGTTTTTGCTATATGATTCAATTGTTTAGTCATTATCTTTTTGTTAGAAAATTATAGACCATTGCTTTGAGTCACTTCATTCATCTCATATGCTTTACAATGGTATTGATCAAGATTATGTTGGTAGCATGTCACTTCAGAAATTATTCTTTTTACCGTTTACCTACTCGAGGGCGAGTAGGAACTAAGCTTGGGGATGCTTGATATGTCTTCAACGTATCTATAATTTCTGATGTTCGATGCTTACATTATACCGATTGCTACATGTTTTATATACATTTTATATCATTTTTATGAATTTTTCGGGACTAACCTATTAACAAGATGCCGAAGCGCCAGTTCCTGTTTTCTGCTGTTTTTGGTTTCAGAAATTCTACACAGGAAATATTCTCGGAATTGGACCCCACGAAGACAGAAGTCAATACTTTGCCGAGACGGACCCAGAGAGCTAGAGAAGAGCCAGAGGGGGGCCAAGGGGCCCCCACACCATAGGGGGGACGCGGGCCCAACCCTGGCCGCGCCACCAGGTAGGGAGGGCACCCTGGGGCCCCTCCGAGGCCGCCCTTCCGCCTATATATTCTCCCAGATGCGAAAACCCTAAGGGGATCGACGATTTCTCCAGAAGAGTTCCGTAGCTCCGCCGCCACCAAAAACCCTAATTCAGGGGAAGGAAGTCTCAATTTCGGCACCCTGTCGGGACGGGGAATTGCCCCCGGAGCCATCTCCATCGACTCCATCGCCATCTCTTCATCGCCGTTGTTGTCTCCCATGATGAGGAGGGAGTAGTTCTCACCGGAGGCTGAGGGCTCTATGATACGCGTGAAGCACACGTCCGTTGGGAACCCCAAGAGGAAGGTGTGATGCGTACAGCAGCAAGTTTTCCCTCAGTAAGAAACCAAGGTTATCGAACCAGTAGGAGTCAAGGGCCACGTGAAGGTTGTTGGCGGAGGAGTGTAGTGCGGCGCAACACCAGGGATTCCGGCGCCAACGTGGAACCTGCACAACACAATCAAAATACTTTGCCCCAACTTAACAGTGAGGTTGTCAATCTCACCGGCTTGCTGTAAACAAAGGATTAAACGTATGGTGTGGGAAGTGATATTTGTTTTCGAAGAACAGTAAAGAACAATGTTTGCAGTAGATTGTATTCAGATGTGAAAGAATGGACCGGGGTCCACAGTTCACTAGTGGTGTCTCTCAATAAGATAAATAGCATGTTGGGTGAACAAATTACAGTTGGGCAATTGACAAATAAAGAGGGCATAACAATGCACATACATTTCATGATGACTACTATGAGATTTAATCAGGGCATTATGACAAAGTACATAGACCGCTATCAGCATGCATCTATGCCTAAAAAGTCCACCTTCGGGTTAGCATCCGCACCCCTTCCAGTATTAAGTTGCAAACAACAGACAATTGCATTAAGTATGGTGCGTAATGTAATCAACACAAATATCCTTAGACAAAGCATCGATGTTTTATCCCAAGTGGCAACAAGCACATCCACAACCTTATAACTTTCTCGTCACCGTCCTAGCATTCAATGGAGGCATGAACCCACTATCAAGCATAAATACTCCCTCTTGGAGTTACAAGTATCAACTTGGCCAGAGCCTCTACTAGCAACGGAGAGCATGCAAGAACATAAACAACACATATATGATAGATTGATAATACTCTTGACATAGTATTCCATATTCATCGGATCCCAACAAACACAACATGTAGCATTACAAATAGATGATCTTGATCATGATAGACAGCTCACAAGATCTAACATGATAGCACAATTAGGAGAAGACAACCATCTAGCTACTTCTATGGACCCATAGTCCAAGGATGAACTACTCACACATCAGTCCGGAGGCGATCATGGTGATGAAGAGTCCTCCGGGAGATGATTCCCCTCTCCGGCAGGGTGCCGGAGGCGATCTCCTGAATCCCCCGAGATGGGATTGGCGGCGGTTGCGTCTCTGGAAGGTTTTCCGTATCGTGGCTCTCGGTAATAGGGTTTTCGCGACGGAGAGTTTAAGTAGGCGGAAGGGCAGAGTTGGAGGCGGCGCAGGGGCCCCACACCATAGGCTGGCGCGGGCCCCACCCAGGCCGCGCGGCCCTGTGGTCTGGGCGCCTCGTCGCCCCACCTCGTATCCTCTTCGGTCTTCTGGAAGCTCCGTGGAAAAATAAGACCCTGGGCGTTGATTTCGTCCAATTCCGAGAATATTTCCTTTGTAGGATTTCTGAAACCAAAAACAGCAGAAAACAGCAACTGGCTCTTCGGCATCTCGTCAATAGGTTAGTGCCGGAAAATGCATAATAATGACATAAAGTGTGTATAAAACATGTGTAATGTCCCAGGTTTAGAGACGATCGAGGGGTAGATTTTAGAAAGGGATGTGCATTGCATTGTAAATTCCGGGGAAATTTCGCGCTTTTAAAACAAAACTGCATCGAAGGGGGACAGGTTTCTCTCTCGACACCTTACAGGGTTAGGGTTTCGAGAGTGCGATAAACTTGTTCCTACTTATCTAAATTAGGGTTTTGAGAAGAGAGAAGTGATATTGCATTGAAATCTTAAGTTGCTTGATTGAATTACAAGTTAAGTTGTATGATTGAATTCAAACCAAATTTGAATTTGAATTTCAAATTCAAACATCAAATGATCATCACATAATTCAAATTTGAGATAATTTCACAAACAATTATCATTAAGCAAGAATATAAGTAATACAACAATTACATTAAGCTCAATAAGGAAAACTTGAGCTTTATTGATCATCACACACATAATACATTGTCTTTACAATATTCATATTTGAATTATGGAATTACAACACATTACA
This sequence comes from Lolium rigidum, assembly GCF_022539505.1. Classification (NCBI taxonomy): domain Eukaryota; kingdom Viridiplantae; phylum Streptophyta; class Magnoliopsida; order Poales; family Poaceae; genus Lolium; species Lolium rigidum. Next base: position 110,815,436 of record NC_061513.1, on the reverse strand, counting down.
TGAATTGATGAAATAGAAATTGAAAAAGGAAAATTACAAGTTATTGAAATGACCTAAACTACATTGTGATCTTCATGAATTCCTTGATCAAAGATGACCTTGAGTTCATCTTGAGCATCTTCTTGATCCCTGCACACAAACACAAAACCAAACAAGGAATTAAGCCAAGTGGCAAAGCCACTTGGCAGGTTAGAAGAAAACTGGAATAGAGGGGACATGATCAAGCTGCTGAGCTGATCTCTCCACAGCACAAGTCCCAAGCTGGACTTGCACACACACACAACCAGGCAGCACACAAGGTAGTGTGCATGTGTAACACACACACACAGTGAGTCACCATGGTAAGATGTGGTGCTGTCGACCAAAGAAGCCATGGCTGGCCATATAAAAGCTTTTCACAGCCAAACCCTAGTCACTTGATTCATCCATCGACAGAACTGAACTGGTAAGCCACCAAGAACACCAAGAACACCAAGAACAGCTAGAACAGATAGAACAGCTTCACTGTTCAATCTATTCCATAACACCACAGAATCCAACCAAGCTTCAGGAGCTCACCAGGTGGAGCAGGGCAAGCAAATTAACCAACAGATCAACACAGAAGCAACACCTCTACACCAACATCAAATTCTAGGAGCTGGAGTGAGGTATACCAAGCATCATGAACAAACCAGATGGTTTTGTTCATATATAAGCATATGCATCAATCACACATAATCAAAAGGGTGTGATACCCAAGTTGTGTCATCATCTGGCTACTAAGCCATATGGTGCAAGCAAGAGCAGTAAGGCTACTGGTAAATCATCTAAAGGGAACAATAGCTATGACAATCAATGCATAACTGAAGAAATCCAGCAAGAGATGAGAGCACAAGTTAGCCTAGTTACACACACTTAGCACCTATAGCTAGTTTGACCATCAGATCTAGACAAAACATTGTCTATTTGATTTCAACATCAAGAGCTACTGGCAATCCAATAAATGGATCACCCAGAAAGCATCTGGTGAGCAACAGCAAGCCAACAAAGAGGGGAGCTACCCTAGGGCAGCATATAACTACTGCCAGGGTCACCTCAACCCCTAAAACAGCCAAACCACCAAGCCAAGCACAAATATCATCACCCAGATTGGGTTCAAAGTGGAGCTAGGGTTCCCAACCACTGTTGGCATCCCTCTAGCCCAAGCCAATCAATTGATATGATCATCACTGTATCTGTTATCACCAGATTTTAGACGAATCCAGAGGTAGGCCGGGCTTGGAAGATTACCTGTGGAAGAATTCTAAGGCGGCCTGGCACGAAGGGTTTTGGGCTGAATTGCCCGTGTATCTTTATTTAGTAGTTTATTATTTTAGATAAGAGATAGAATCTTAGTCGTGCACGGTTTAGTGCACGCCCTCATTAGAAAGTCCCCTGGACTATAAATATGTACCTAGGGTTTATGGAATAAACAACAACTCACGTTCAACCCCAAAAACAAACCAATCTCGGCGCATCGCCAACTCCTTCATCTCGAGGGTTTCTATCATGTAAACGACATGCTGCCTAGATCGCATCTTGCGATCTAGGCAGCACAAGCCCCACGTTGTTCATGCGTTGCTCGTACTGAAGCGTTTTTGATGGCGAGCAACGTAGTTATCATTAGATGTGTTAGG
>NC_061513.1:110769189-110813681 GCF_022539505.1 Lolium rigidum | reverse complement strand
ATACTTGTGGGTCATCAATTACAACCACAACTTCGGGATGAAGTTTTCTTTAAGGGGGAAAGGCTGTAATGTCCCAGGTTTAGAGACGATCGAGGGGTAGATTTTAGAAAGGGATGTGCATTGCATAGTAAATTCTGGGGAAATTTCGCGCTTTTTAACAAAAACTGCATCGAAGAGGGACAAGTTTCTCTCTCGACACCTTACAGGGTTAGGGTTTCGAGAGTGCGACAAACTTGCTTCTTTCTAATTAAACTAGGGTTTTGAGAAGAGAGGGGAGAGTTTGCATCATAACTTAAGTTGCATGATTGAATTCAAACTTAAGTTGAATTTGAATTTCAAATTCAAACATCAAATGAATATCTCATAAATTCAATTGTGAGGAAATTCATCAAATAAATTATAAATAATAAACAATTTAAGCAATTAAAGTAAAGTAAAGCTCATTAGAGAAAACTTTGAGCTTTATTGATCATCACACAATTTACATTGTCATTACAATATTCATAATGGAAATAAATGAATATTACAACACATTACAAGAATTGGGAAATTGATAAATAAAAGAGAATAAAAAGAAAAGTACAAGTAATGACCCTAGACTAAATACTACAAGATCATCTTCACTTGATCTTGGATTTGATGAATTCCATGTCCATTTTTTTGATCAATTGTTGATTTCCTGCACAAATCAAAGCAAAAACAGAATTAAGCCAAGTGGCAAAGCCACTTGGCAGGTTAACAAATAAAGTAAATGAAGGGGATATGATCAAGCTGCCGAGCTGATCCATGCCACAGCCAAGTTTCAGGTTCAGGTACACAGCACATGCCTATACACACACACAGCCTGCTCACAGGGCTGTGTGCATGCAGCACACACACACAGTGAGTCACCAAAGTGACAAGCAAGAGCTGTCGACCAGGGAGAGCAAGGGAGCATCACATATAATCTTTTCGAAGCAAACCCTAGCTCATTCATCGGCGAGGCAACTTGGTAAGTCATCGAGAGAACAAGAACACTTAGAACAGGGAAGAACACATAGCCAGAACCCTCATCCAGGAACAGCTCAAGCAAGGAACTGTTTCCTGTTGAGAAGCAAACCATGGAGTAGATCAAGCAGCAACCTTACAAGGAGGAGCAGGGCAAGTCAAACCAACCACCAGAAGCAAAACCTCTACACCAACAAATCATCTAGGAGCTGGAGTGAGGTATAAACAAGATCAACCTGAGCAAAACTCTGTTTTGCTCATAAATAAGCATACACTTGCATCACAGAAGCAAAGTGGGTATGAAACCCTGTTTGCATCATCACTTGGCTACTAAGCCTTTTGGTGCAAGCAAACTAGAGAACAGACAGTGGGAGATTTCCAAGGGGAACATTGGCATGTCAACCAGATGACATACCCAGAGAAATCCAACCTGGATTAATCCCAAACTAGCCATTCCAAAATCATCTAGCACCTAAAGCCAAGCAAGCCATCAGATATTAGACAGATCCTGTCTATTTTTGTTGTCAACAGTAAAGGTACTGGAAAACCAACATGGTTACTTCCAGTGAGTTATCCATCAAATCACAGCCAGCCAACAAATAGGGGAGCTACCCTAGGGCAGCACAAGACTACTGCCAGGGTCACCTCAAACCCTAGATCAACCACACCAACAAGCCAAATGCATATATCATCACCCTGATTGGGTTCAAAGAAGGGCTAGGGTTCCCAATCACTGTGGGCATCCATCTAGCCTAATCCAACCAACTGTGATGATCATCACTGTATAGTTCACATCAATTATCCACTGAATTAATTAAAGCAACATAGATAATTGAGATTAACAAGTAAGTCATAAAACAGACCCATGCTAATGATCCAATGGATCGCTGCAAGTGTCAGCCAGATGCTTGAGCAAGCACTTGCACTAATCTGTGCCACACACATACATAGAATCAAGTAACAACATGGCACAGGCAACAATTACATCATATATCTAACTGGCCACAGATAATCAACACATGAACCAGCCAATAAGATCAGCCACAAGAATTGAACAATTGCATCACAGATAAGTGAATAGAGTAGTATAATTGTATCCAGAAGCACTCCATCAAGGGATGGAGCTGCCAAGTCAGTAACAATACTCAATTGAGCATGATCATGAAATTAAAGCACACAGAAGAGCACTCTGGGGTACTGGTACTTGTAGATTTACAAGAATTGCACACAGCAAACAAGCCAGAACACCATAAATGAATACACTTGAGTAATTGGTGAAGATAGCATCAGGAACAGAGACACTGGCACTTGCATACTACAAGGATCATGCATAATGATCAAGCCAGGGACAAGATTATGCACATACAGGTTATCCTAGTAGCAATAATTATCACGAGAGCTCGCCAGAGCATGCCATGAGCATCCCTGGATGTTCATGAACAATCACGAAAAGGCCACAGTAGGAATTCAGCATGCAACAGAAGTGCATAGAGCAAAATAGAAGAGCAGCAGCAACCAAAATACTTAGCTAATGCACAGCAGCAGCATACGCATGGCAGCAGCCAGCACAGCACCAGGGCTGGCTTGGCGCAAGGGACACAAAGGCGCGAAGCAACGGCGGCAAGCGGTGCCGGCATCTCCATGAGGAGAGACAGGCGAGTAATTAGAGCATGGCATAGAGGAGGATGAAGAGAGGGAGAAGATGGAGGCGCATGTACCGGAGCGAGCGGACGGCAGGCGTGGCCGTGGCGGCCACGGCGGCGCGCACCGAAGGCACGGCGGCACCTGGCCAGGCCATGCCAGGCCCGACTAGCGCCGCAGCGCTCCGCACCACGGCGGCGAAGGCCGGCGGCGCCATCACGCCATGGCGCCTGGCTCGTCGGCAACGACGGGATCGCGGCGATTCGCCGCGGTCATGTCACGGGAGTGTTGGGGAAGAACGGTGGCGGCGGGGAAAAGCAGATCGACGCGGATCAATCGAAGCGCCGTCGAACGGCGGTTCGATTGATACCCATCTCACCGCCGGCGATGGCCGGAGTCGGCCGGAGAAAATCGGCGAAGGCGGCGGCGACGCGGGTGTCGCCAGAGCTCAGAGGGGTTAGGGTTAGCGCGTGCGCGAGAGGAAGGGGACGGGTGTGTCCGACCGAGCCGGACGAGCGGCTCGGGTTAGGGTTAACCCATCGGGCCACCCCGACAGGTGGGCCCGGGGGCAAAAAGGACTTTTTACAATTCAATAAAAGTATGAAACTTTGAAATTCAATAGAAAATTATTGAAAGCTCTTAAAAATAACTTAAAAATATGAAAAATGATCAGCATAAAATTCTCTATTTAAATAAAATATCTAAGAGAATTTTTGAAGACAATTAAAAATAAGTCCTATTTTGATGATTTAAATAATCATTTAAATCACACACCTAATTTTATATAGTGAAAACAAGTCCATTAATGTATTTGGACTTTAAAAACACCTTGACAACATTTCAAGGTTGTATTTTACTTTAAATCAAGCATTCCCAAATTATTCTTAGTATCAACCTCTTACATGAAATAATAACGACGTCGGACGGGGGGAACAAACCCTAAAAATGGAATCATGCATAATTGCTTCTTTAACCATTGCCCTTATCGGACAATGATGCTATTTTTCGAGAGACAGAGGACAAGGGTCGAGTCCATACCTTCCAAGCTGCAAAACTTTGCGGTGTTCGAGCAAGTTCATCACTTGCTCATGTCATTTGAGTATTTCTATCAAATTACTTGCAAAGTATTATGGTTATCACTATTGCATAAAAATCAAAACCACTACTTTCATAACTATGAATATGACTATGTGGTGGGCAATGGAACCATGGATTGTGTTGATATGGTGGAGGTTCCATTGCACGAGTTTATATCCATCTAGGATTAAACAACAAATGTCGCCAGTGATTCTTGTGCCGTAGTACCCGTGTTAACCATAAGATCCGGAGTGGGACGGAGTAGTCAAAAGTGTTTCCACCTCTCGTTCATCAACGGATGCGCTTACCGTAGCAAGCTTGTGTCCGGCGGAACAACCGGAGGGTGGGGATCCCATTCTAATTCCCCACGGTAAAGCATTGCTTGCCGTAGCAGCTTGTGTCTTGCGGAACAACCGGAGGGTGGGGATCCCATTCTAATTCCCCACGGTAATGCGGTCTATGATGGGTTGCAGCTACCGGCGTAGGAGTGTATGGTAGAGCCCAGCACTATCGTCGTGGTCGGGGTCCACCCTGAAATTACGGGAATAATGGGACCGGCGTGGACCCAGGGTCGGGGCATGCAACAAAGGGTGGGTGTTCGAGGTAGCGGAGGAACATGATTGGCTAGACCTTATACCGGGCCTCACACCAAAGGAAGTGTGGACGGGAAAGCTGCCCGGTTGGCACCAAGGTTAAGATCTCTTATGGGTAAAGCAACACACCTCTGCAGAGTGTAAAGAACTGTGACCTGTCACTCCCTGTTCCGGGATGAGGAACTGCGAACGCGGCCGGAAAGGAGCTCCATGAAGTTCTAGTAAACCGGTGAAGGCTGACGGACATAGCTCTTTGAAATAAAAGCAATCTCTTAAAGAAATGTTTATCAAAACTTGCATTGGTATTAGACTTTCTGGTCTAATATCGTAGCTAGTGCATTAAACACCTCTTACCTATAATGAACTTGTTGAGTACGCTCGTACTCATACCACTCTTAAATCCCATGCTTAGATTGTCTGAATCGTCTGGAGGAGGACTACGACAACAATGAAGGAGCCGAGATCATCGGCTATGATGAACCCGACCTCTCGGGAGGTGTTGAAGGCGTAGACTATCTCATAGTCTACGGATCCGGGAGGCTTCCGGAGGAGATCAAGCCTAGAGATAACCGATAGTAGTAGTAACCGAGCAGCCCGAACTCTTAGTATTTAGCTGCTCGATGAAATAAATGTTTAGTTTAATGAGACTCTGGTATTGTAAGTTAAGTTGGGTTCGCCTCGAACCCAGGAGTATTCCTCTTAGGACCCAAGAGGAGCTCCAAGATAACATGTGTATGATAATTGTAATAATAAATGAATGAGTTATGGACCCTGCTATGTTCTGTTGTACTACTCTGAGGGATGTAATATTTGCGGAATGGTACTTCGTGAATGTTATATCAACGACTGGCATACTACAACATGCAGTGGTATGCAGGGTCACCACAAGGCGGCGCTTCACAAATCGCCGCGGTGGATCTGAAGCGCCGTTGAACGGCGGTTCAGATGCGCCATATCTCGCCGGCGGCGACGGCCGGAGATGACCGGAACAATTCGGTGAAGGGGGCGGCGACGCGGGGGTCGCCAGAGCCCGTGAGGGCTAGGGTTCGTGCGCGAGTGGGGAAGAAGGGGTCGGTGCGACCGACCGAGCCACGAGTGGCTCGGGTTAGGGTTAACCCGCTGGGCCACCCTGACAGGTGGGCCCAGGGGCAAATATGTTTTCATAATTCCATTAAATACAGAAACTTTGAAATTGTATAAGAAATGATTAATAGCTCTAAAAAAATAATTAAAAATATGAAAATAGATCAGCATAAAATTCTCTATCATAATAAAATACAAAAGGGAATTTTTGAAGACAACTAAGAATAAGCCTTCATTTGATGATTTAAATAATCATTTAAATCACACATTTAATTTTCAATAATAAAAATAAGTCCATTAATGCATTTGGACTTCAAAAACACCTTGACAACATTTCAAGGTTGTATTTACACTAAATATAGTATCCCAAAATTATTCTTAGTATTAACCCCTTACATAAAATAATAACGACATCGGAAGGGGGGGGGGGGGCAAACCCTAAAACTGGAACCATGCATAATTGCTTCTTTAACCATTGCCCTTATCGGACAATGATGCTATTTTTCAGAACCAGAGGACAAGGGTCAGTCCACACCATCCAACTGCAGAACTTTGCAGTGTTCGAGCAAGTTCATCGCTTGCTCATGTCATTCGAGTATCTTTATCAAATTACTTGCAAAGTACTATGATTATCACTATTGCATAAAAACCAAAACCACTACTTTCATAACTATGAATATGACTATGTGGTTGGCAATGGAACCATGGATTGTGTTGATATGGTGGAGGTTCCATTGCAAGGGTTTATATCCATCTTGGATTAAACAACAAATGTCATCCAGTGATTCTTGTGCCGTAATACCCGTGTTAACCATAAGATCCGGAGTGGGACGGAGTAGTCAAAAGTGTTTCCACCTCTCGTTCATCAACGGATGCTCATTACTGGGTGCACATGATCTTGCGAGACATGATGCAGGGGTGGGAACTCGTAGAAGTCCCAACGGTAATGAGGTCTATGATGGGTTGCATCTGCCGGCGTAGGAATGTATGGTAGAGCCCTGCATTGTCGTCGTGGTCGGGGTCCACCCTGAAATCTATGGGAATAATGGGACCGGCGTGGACCCAGGGTCGGCGTCTGCAACAAAGGGTGGGTGTTCGAGGTAGCGGAGGAACATGATTGGCTAGACCTTATACCGGGCCTCACACCATAGGAAGTGTGGACGGGAAAGCTGCCCGGTTGGCACCAAGGTTAAGATCTCTTATGGGTAAAGCAACACACCTCTGCAGAGTGTAAAGAACTGTGACCTGTCACTCCCTGTTCCGGGATATGGAACTACGAACGCGGCCGGAAAGGAGCTCCATGAAGTTCTAGTAAACCGGTGAAGGCTGACGGACATAGCTCTTTGAAATAAAAGTAATCTCTTGAAGAAATGTTTGTCAAAACCTGCATTGGTATTAGACTTCCTGGTCTAATGCTGTAGCTAGTGCATTAAACACCTCTTTCCTATAATGAACTTGTTGAGTACGCTCGTACTCATCCCACTCTTAAATCCCTTGCTTAGATTGTCTGAATCATCTGGAGGAGGACTACGACAACCATGAAGGAGCCGAGATTATCGGCTATGAAGAACCAGACCTCTCAGGAGGTATTGAAGGCGTAGACTACCTCATAGTCTACGGAACCGGGGAGGCTTCCGGAGGAGAACAAGCCTAGAAGCACTGAGTAATAGTAGTAGTCGAGCAGTGGGAACTCTTAGTATTTAGCTGCTCGAGAAAATAAATGTATAACCTAGTGAAACTTCTATATTGTAAGTTAAGGTGGGTTCGCCTCGAACCCAGGAGTATCCCTCTTAGGACCCAAGAGGAGCTCCAAGACAATATATGTTTGATGCTTGTAATAATAAGTGAATGAGTTATGGACCCTGCTATGTTCTGTTGTACTACTCTGAGGGATGTAATATTTGCGGAATGGTACTTCGTGAATGTTATATCAACGACTGGCATACTACAACATGCAGTGGTTTGCAGGGTCACCACACCTACCTATCAAATAAATAGAACCTTGTGTTCTGTCTTAGATCTTGGTCTAGATCTTGTGTGTTGAGAGTTTTGGATTGCACTCTTGACAACCCCGCCCCTAGAGCGATATCTAGCTTACGCCCCTAGAGCTATATCTAGCGCAACATGTTGAAGCGATTCCTTTAACATTTGTGCTGTCCATATTGTAGAAACACGGTGGAGTTGTTCCTCCACAATCTTGTGCTGCTTACACCCACGCTCAAATCTAAAGGGGCAGTGAGTAGGAGAGTCAAGTTGCATAGCATTTGATATAATTGTAGATAGACCCACATAAAGGAGATGATTCATCTTTGAACGATGCATGGGTCTGTCGATTGTCATTGGAGCACTTGACATGGTGATGTCCTTGAGCCGTACCATACTGTTGAGGTTTTGTGAAGTGATGGGTCTCTTGGTTCAGATGATACGACACCCAAATGTTGTTGTTAAGGAGTTGTATTGATTCTTGTGGACTAGTGGAGTTGAGTTTTATTGGTCACAACTCACAAGTCTACATGGAATACTAGACAAGAGAGGATGATCTTATTTGTGTCCATCTCGGTCATGCTAATGCAAATGGAATTCCCTGGAGTTTTTTTAATCATATTAGTGTTGGGAATGTGATCACCATGTCGCTAGACCAGTTTGCCATATCTATCAGCTTCTCTAGTTTGGATGTAAACAACCGGTGTCTCTAGTTCAACATAGTTTCATTTCGAGACTACCCGGGATCATAATTATACGGAGGCGATGAAACATGCATTGTTCATGAAAGATTCCAATTCGTTCATTCCACTTGCAATAATCTGCGGCGGTTCGCGGGTTCTCTTAAGAAGCAGACCCATGATTACTTTGGTGCTGCAAGAAAGAAAATCCTCAAACTAGAATGCAAGTTAAAGAGACTTAGGTTAAAACCTGAGCTTCGAGATAAACTTGTAACCTTTTCTGCTTCATTGAGGGTTTGATTTTTTGAGGACTCCATAGAGTCCTAGGCCTTTTGTGGCTGAATGGAAATATGTAAAATTTATCCTTTTTAATATATGTCAGCAGTAGGAGACTCTCCTACCGTAAGTTTTCAAAACCAAAAGTAGCTTTGTGATTCAAATCATGGAGAAGTTTCTTTGTGAATTATTTGAGAGGGAGGAGATCATGAGGCTCAACGCTCCAACTGTTTATGGTTATGCGAGGGTGACCGTAATACCTAGGACTCGTAAAGAGCAAACTAAATCACATGACTTCCCCAAGATAATGCTTTTGTGTATAATTTGTACGGGTATATTGTCCCTATGTGTGGTTTTAGTAATTAATCAGAATCTCTATGATTTAATATTTTCATCGAGTTTTATTTGAATAAATATTTCATAGGAATTTCTTGAAGACCGTGTGTTAGATTCAAGTGTTTGCATGAATAAATATACCATGAAGATAATAAGATACTTCAAGTATTGTAATCACGATCACCAATTTGTATTGCAATTAAGTCAGACTTCATTACTTCCCAAAAAGCCCAAGCTTGCTACTCGGAGCCTCGATGCAAAAGTTGTCACCTTTTTTGCAAGTGTAGTTTTCTGTCGGTCCACCGATCCTGACACCGATATTTGTGTTCCCATTCTTGTGTACCTACCCTTACTGCACTTGGTGTCGAGATGTTCGGTCTGCACCGATTTTCTACATCGAGTCATACCGATTTGCTAAGCACGGACTCTACCGATTTGTGTCGATGTCCAAGTCAGTCTGCATATAGGTCTATCGATCTAGGAGTCGGTTGGACTAGTGGTGGGATCAACTTAGAATGAACTTTTTCCCCTAAAACTTTAATATTTGGTTTTCCTATACAAGGGCTGCTCCCCCAACATGTTCTAAGGGTTCCTGAGTATGTTTTTACCACAATTATTGACTTCCTCTCTCACCCCTCCTATTATTCCTGCATCTTTTTAGGGTTTTGGTAGACTTTGTCGCTCAGATGTGCAACACATTAAATGTGCGGAGAGAGTTTGATCCCTATGCACCTTGGTGAGATATCAAGGAATTGGTCGCCTGGTTTAGGGTTTGCTATGTTCTAACATGTATGGAGGGTGCAAAATGTTGTCGAGCTCATCTCTTAACTCAGTTAAGTGATTCCAGTAGGTGTTGTGTGCGGCGTGTTGTGCTCCTTGATTGTTCTCGTCAAACTATTGTATTGACGGTATGTCTCGTCGGATTAAGAAAGCCCACATGTTATCTAAGAAAAGTTGGTTGGTTTATAGGAAAATATAAACATTTACAACACCCAAATACATTATGAAAACGTAACAATACATAATAGATCAATTGGTACTAATTTTGTATTATAAATGTTGATTGTTTCCTATAAAATTGGTACAACATACATAGGTTTGAACTAAGACAAGACTTATATACACATAGAAGGAGGGAACCAGTCGTGAAATCCACCCAATGATTCGGGATTTAGTAAAAATCAAAATTTGTAAACTTTGATCAAATAATGTATAGAAAACATCATCATCTCTACTACATAAAAATTATCGAGGCGCCATGATCGAGCAAGTCATTGACTTTGGCAGGGTCAATCTTATCTACCAAACCCTGGCTAGTGGATACCAGAAAAAGAAAGAGAAAAAGGACGAGCCTTTTCTTTTACAGCAGCCCCAATCCGTATGATGTTTGCTCTCGCTGTCGCTTGAAATCGCCAAGCAAAGCGTAGAGAAGAATTCTACACGGCCAAATTATAAGCAAAGCGAAACCACGTCATGCATGGCTAGGCTAACTGCATCGAGCTCATACTTGTCTTCGCGCTTTTTCTTTCGCGAATATGTCTTCGCACTTGTTGCACCTCGCCTCGGTAGTCGTCTCCTCTCCTACATTCTCTTGCCCATCTCTATATGAGCCGAAGCTCCTAGCCGTGCTGAGAGTGTAACACTGTAACGTTCGTTAGGGATTTGAACGACGCAGCACCATGGAGAGTCCATCCGCACCTGATCCTCCGGTGACTCCAACCCCACCTGATCCTCCGGTAACTCCATCGCCATCTCCTCCGGTGACTCCATCGCCACCTCCTCCGGTGACTCCATCCCCACCACCTCCGGTATCTCCATCCCCACCACCTCCGGTATCTCCATCGCCACCACCTCCGGTGTCTCCATCTCCACCTCCTCCGGACGACGCACCTCCTCCAAGGGCTCCGCCTCCACCTCCTCCAGACGAGGCACCTCCTCCAAGGGCTCCGCCTCCACCTCCTCCGGACGAGGCATCTCCTCCGAGGACTCCACCTCCGCCTCCTCCGGACGACGCACCACCTCCGGACGAAGCACCTCCTCCGGAGACAACACCTCCACCACCGCCTCCTCCGTGGCTGGATGCACCTCCTCCGGAGACACCACCTCCACCTCCTCCGGTGATCCCACCCACTCAGCCGCCGACGGAACCCCCAGTGGTACCTCCGGTGCTGCCGCCTAGGCCGGTAGTCCCTCCTCCACCACCTTCTCCAAGGCCGACACCGACGCCAATCCCGACGCCGGTAACACCGTCCCCGTCGCCACCTCCACCAAGCCCGACGCCGACCCCAACGCCGGTAACACCGTCCCCGTCTTCGCCACCTCCACCAAGGCCAACGCCGACCCCAACGCCCGTAACACCGTCCCCGTCCCCACCTCCACCAAGGCCAACGCCTACGCCAACACCAACACCGGCATCGCCCTCACCTCCGCAGCGCAGGCCGCCCCCGCCATCCCCGCCGAACGTGCCAGGCTCATCTCCCCCGCCGCCTGACGTGCCATTCTCGGCGCCGCCCCCGAACAACGTACCGGACTCGACAGCGCCTCCCGCGTCACCTCTATCGCTGTATCCGCCTCCGCCTACGACATCGAGGAAGTCTTCGTCTCCAGGCACCGCGGTGGGCGTGGGCGCGGCCGTCGGCGCGGTGGTCCTGCTCGGCCTCGCTGCTGCGCTCATCTTCTTCTTCGTGGCCAAGCGGCGCCGCCGGCGCGGTAGGGTAGCGCCGCCGGGTACCCCAGGTGCGTACACGTTCTGACTTTACTACGAGTGTCGAGACCGCGATTGTTCACACGCGCGTGACCTTTTCGCGGATGCCATCGTGTGACGTCCTAGTGCGTGCAAAGAAGCGTAAGCTAACGCGCGTGTTTAGTGCCAGTTCGTGCGCCATTATCTCCTGATACGGTGCTCGTGACTGCGACGTGCGATTAGCCGATTACACGCGTACCTTCCTTTTCATGTCCGCGCGTTCGCGCCGTTTTTGATCAGTGCAGTGCAGTGCTCCACTTCATTCGATAGTGCTGGGCGCGCTGCTCCATTTTTCATCGAGAAACTGAACAAGCTGTCATCCGAAACTCAAATTGTTTCTGAATGTCTTTGCGCGCGCGAGTGCTGAGCTGACCGATCGCTTTCGTGCTTCTTCTTGCTTGTGCCAGCGGATTTCCTCTACGACCCGAGACAGCCGGCGACGCCGCGGCAGCTGTCGACGACGCCCTCGATGCAGTCGTGGCAGGACGGCGGCGGCGCGCCCGGGTCCCCGCTGGCCGGTGGCACGTTCGGGTACGACGAGCTGGCGGCTGCGACGGACGGGTTCTCGGATGCGAACCTGCTGGGGCAGGGCGGGTTCGGGCACGTCTACAAGGGCACGGTGCGAGGGCAGGAGGTGGCCATCAAGAAGCTCCGCGCCGGCAGCGGGCAGGGCCACAAGGAGTTCCGGGCGGAGGTGGACATCATCAGCCGCGTGCACCACAAGAACCTCGTCTCCCTCGTCGGCTTCTGCATCCACGCCGAGCAGCGCCTCCTCGTCTACGAGTACGTCCCCAACAAGACGCTCGAGTCCAACCTGCACAACGGTATGTACCTCGGTCGCATGCCGAATGGCGAATCCTGTTGCAGCTTGCAACTGCAATTTGTTTTGGAAAATGGAACTGACGTGATGCTGGCCTCAGGGAGCGGCCGTGCGGCGCTAGATTGGCCACGGCGGTGGAAGATCGCCGTCGGCTCGGCGAAGGGCCTCGCGTATCTGCACGAGGACTGTGAGTTGCTGCCGTATTGGCACAGTTCATTTCGATACGAATGTTGTGGCCTGAAGAAGTTGCTCTTGCCAGTTTTGCCTGTCACTAAATGGCTGTTCAATCTCAGGTCATCCTAAGATTATCCATCGCGACATCAAGGCAGCCAACATCCTCCTTGATTACACCTACGAGCCCAAGGTAAATCGTCAGAACTGAACACCATTTTTCTGCGTCCGCTCGAGTCCTTCTCAGTGTGTTTATCGACGAGATGGGCTCGTGCAGGTTGCAGATTTTGGGCTAGCAAAATGCCAGGAAATAGAACAGACTGCCGTTGAAACGCGCATAATGGGAACTTTTGGGTAAGATACTTGTTCACACCTCAGAATCTCAGATTGACTATGAAGATCGCTTCGCTGGTACATGAATGAAATGCATGTGGAGTAATCTTCTGCTGTCAAAACTTGTGTCTCCAGATATCTGGCTCCGGAATATGCTGCCACCGGCAAAGTCACCGACCGGTCTGACGTCTTCTCCTTCGGTGTAATGCTTCTGGAGCTCATCACCGGAAACAAACCTATCATGACATCTTCAGATCACCAGCCTGAAACATTAGTTTCTTGGGTGAGTTGACATGTATTATCTATGCTGCAATGCAAATGCAACTAAATAATGGATTCACCTCTTCTGTGCTGAACAGGCAAAGCCCTTGCTGACGAAGGCCGTGGAGGAGGAAGACTACGAGGAGCTTATAGACCCGAAGCTGCAGGACAATTACGACGCGTACGAGATGGCGCGGCTCGTCGCCTGCGCCGCCGCCGCCGTTCGGCAAACCGCCAGGTCTCGCCCGCGGATGACCCAGGTTCGTGCCAAATCTCCGACTAACTCAAGCCAGCTCCACGTATGCGTGCTATCGTTAACACGCTTGCTGCCGATGGAATGTGATTCAGATCGTCCGGTACCTGGAGGGCGAGCTTGCGGCGGAGGACCTGAACGCGGGCATGGCGCCGGGACAGAGCGCGATGCATCGGTCGTCAGGGGGCGGCAACACGGACGAGGTGCGGCGGATGAGGAGGATGGCGTTCAGGCAGGGGGCCGGCACGGGCAGCGGCACCATCAGCGAGTACGCCAGCAGCGAGCTGAGCGCCCCGACGAGCGAGTACGGGCTGAACCCGTCCAGCGAGTACACGGCCAGCAGCGCGGCAACCACAGAGGATATGACGATGACGGACGTCACAAGCAGAACAGGCAGCGGCGAGGCGAGGCCTGGAACTGAGCGCTTAAGCAGGCGCACCACCGTCAGCAGGCAGGCCAGACGTGCGAGCCAGGGCTGATGAGACGCCGGAATTTCGTCAAGATTTACGAGCGAACGATTTGGTTTGCGTTTCTTTGTGTATGTGCTGGTTCTTCGGTTCTCAGATCCATGCGATTTTTATTGGGTGGTGGATGAAGTTGTAACTTGTATATATGTACGTCCACGAATTCACCACTTACACGAATAAAACACAAAGGGGTTTTAGAGTTTCTTCTTCATCTCTTCATTCATGGCGTTTAGTTCAAAATCAGGTGATACCTGCCGATCTACAGTTTTGCAATGTTATTAGTCCACAAAGTCCTACACCCTCTACTAAATCATAATTTAAGTCCGAATGTTGCAAGTTTGACTAAGCTTATAGAACAAAATGTCAACATCTATACGATTACATCATATTTTATTTATGTATGTACTTGATGTTTATATGTTGATGATTTGTATAGACTTGATCAAACTACAAAACAATTTGACTTTGGCAGAGTTAAGTGTCATATATAGAAGGGAGACAGTAGACGTTTTCGTGCAAGTTTAGCTCTCACTCTTTCCAACACCACTTAGTCTTGCTAGGATTTAGTGTGCCTTTTTTTTTGGTTTTCAGATTCATGCGATTTTTGTTGAGTGCTGGAAGAAGTTGTAATGTACCGATGTACGTCCATGAATTAACCACTCAGATGGATAAAATACGAAGAGGTTTTAGAGTTTCTTCTTCACCTCTTGATGAGGTTCAGTTCGAAATCATGTGATAGCTACCGATCTGCAGTTTTGCAGCGTTATTAGCAGTCCATAAAATCTCACTCCCTCTATTTTTAAATGCAAGGCAAATAAATCTTATCTTAAGTAAAATTGTTATAGATTTGACTAAACTTATAGAACAAATATCAACATCTACACGATTAAGTCATCTTTTCATAATGTATTTACTTGATGTTTTATATGTTGATGATTTTTATAGACTTCATAAAATTTTAAACAAATTGTCTATCTAGCATCCCTGTCAACATGTTATCATTTTTCAAGGTTCCCATGTAGGCTTTCAGTCCGGTTAACACTCAAATAGCTAACTGTATGTGGAGTGATGAGGAAGGACATAAAAAATATCACCTGGTTAATTGACCTTCTATATGTATGCAAAAGGAATATGGTGGATTAGGTAATCCTAATTTACAAAAATTATATATTTGTTTGATAGGTTCCTAGACTAGAAGATATATCATGGTCAAGGTAGTTTGCATAGAAAGGTAGTAGATGCTAAGTATACTAGGAACCTAACATTCTTTGTTGTCAGGACACACATCCATCTTTTTTTTTTTGGAAAAGTGTGATGCAAAGCCGTTAAATTCGGGTACAAGTGGCAACAAGAAAATTGTAGGTCTATCAAATTTTGGGAGCATATTTCGTTTGGTAATGCATATCTTGGGACCCAATATTGGGACATTTACTTTGTAATTAATCAAACCCAACCCATAGCTGATATATGGATGGATCACAACTAGTGTGCTCTTTTAGGAGAACATTCACTCCTCCTATGATGGAACAATGGATGAAAATTGTAGATATTGCAAGAAGTACTAATTTCTTTAACGCATAGGACAAATTAATTTGGAAATATGAATCTAGTGGGGTTTATTCATCAAAATATATGTATGCTATTGTTAACTTTAAAGGAGTGCACCCCATCTATTTGCCTGCTGTGTGGGATCTCAAAATCCCACCAAGAATTTAAATATTTCTATGATTGCTGTCTCAAAATAAAATGATGACTAGGGATAATTTCTATGTTACTTTGTTTATGTGTTGGTTCTTCGGTTCTCAGATTCATGCGATTTTTGTTGGGTGCTGGACATAGATGTAACTTGTATATATGTACGTCCATGAATTAACCACTCATATGAACAAAACACAAAGGAGTTTTAGAGTTTCTTCTTCATCCCTTCATTCATAGCATTCAATTCAAAATGAGGCGATACCTACCGATCTACAGTTCGTAGTGTTACTAGAAGTCCACAAACTCCTATACCATTTACTAAATCATTATTTAAGTCAAATTGTTGCAGGTTTGACTAAGCTTAAAGAACAAAATACCAACATATACACGACTAAATCAAATTTAGGTTATTTATGTATTTACTTGATGTTTATATGTTGATGATTTGTATAGACTTGATCAAACTATAAACAATTTGACTTAGACAGAGTTAAGTGGCATGTATAAAAGGGATATAGTGAGGTTTTCGTGCAAGTTTAGCTCTCACTCTTTTCAATACCACTTAGTCTTTCCGTGATTTGGTGTGCTTCTTTTTTTGTTTCCGTGTTGTTTTCTTGGTTTTTAGATTCATGCGATATTCATTGGGTGGTGGACGAAGTTGTAAGTTGTATTTTTTTGCATAACAATTGTTTAATTGCTCACCAGGTATACCACATGGTTGTAACTTGTATATATGTACATCCATGAATGAACCACTCACATGAATAAAACACAAATGGGTTTTAGATTTTCTTCTTCATATTTGCGTCCATGATGTTCAGTTCAAAATCAGGTCATGCCTGCCGATCTACCGCTTGATACATCCCAAACGTATCTATAATTTTTGATGCTCCATGCTTGTTTTGTTACAATTCTTATATGTTTTATGTGCACTTTTCCACACTTTTTAGCATTTTCTGGGACTAACCTATTAACGCAGTGCCGCAGTGCCAGTTCTTATTTATGCTGTTTTTGTGTTTCAGAAAAGTTGTAAATGAAAGTTTCTCTGAATTGGACGAAACAAAAGCCCAGAGTCTTATTTTTCCGGGACGAAGACGGAGCCAGAAGGACACGCGCAGGTGAGCTACCATGTGGCAGTACATAGGGCAGGCGCGGCCCCAACCTTGGTCGCGCCTGGCCCATGTACTGGCGCCTCGTCGCCTCGTTTTCTCCGCCCTTCCGCCTATTTATTTCTCGTATCGGGAAAACCCCAGGGATCCGAGCCTCCATCCACGAAAAGTTCCGACGTTGCCGTCAACCGAAACCCTAGTATGGGAGGGTTCTGCAGTCCATCCCGGCACCCTGCCAGAGAGGGAAATCACCGCTGGAGGCCTCTACATCGCCATGTCTTCATCCGAGGTGATGCGTGAGTAGTCCTCCACGGGACCATGGGTACATAGCAGTAGCTAGATGGCTGTCCTCTCCTTGTTGTGCTTCATGTATAGATCTTGTGAGCTGCCTAACATGATCAAGATCATCTATTTGTAATTGCTACATGTTGGTTTGATGTGGATCCGATTTATAGAGAGATTTCTTTGGTTGAGATTATGTATTATGTTATTATGATCTTGCATGCTCTCCGTTTCTAGTAGATGCTCTGGCCAAGTAGATTCTAGCGACTCCAAGAGGGAGTATTTATGCTCGATAGTGGGTTCATGCCTCTATTTAACCATGGGAAGTGACCTCGTTCTCTACAGTTGTAGATGTGCTGTTACTACTAGGAAGAAAACAGCGGTGTTCTATTCAAAGGTAGTTTCATCGTTTACTTTACACACACATTGCTTAAAGCGATAGTCCGTTGCTTGCAACTTAATACTGGAGGGTGTTGCGGATGCAATCCTGAAGGTGGATTATTATTCATAGATGCAGTTGGATTACGGTCTATGTATATTGTTGTAATGCCCGCATACTTTCATAGCATGTATTCTGCATCAACCATTAGCGTAGAATCTCTGTTTGTCAATTGCCAATCTGTAATTTGTTTACCCAACATATTTATTTATTGGGGAGGCGCCTCTAGTGAACTGTGAACCCCGGTCCTTCTTCTTTTAATTGCAATGTTCTACAACATTTTTCCTGTTCTGTTCTCTGCAAACAATTCTTCTTCCACACGGTTCGTTTAATCCTTTGTTTTCAGCAAAACTAGTGAGCCTGACAACCTCGCTGAAAGTTGGGGACAAAGTACTTGGTTGTTTGTGAGCAGGTCTCCACGTTGCTGCTGACGCCGGCAGTGCGCCCTGCCACGAGTTGGTTCGTAACACCTTGGGAGAGAACGATTTTCTCCTACTAGTCGATAAATCTTGGTTTCTTACTGAGGAAAAACTTCATGTTGTGCTCATCATACCTTCCTCTTGGGGTTCCACTCAACATTGCGCATAAATTCTCCTTCATCAACTCAGCGCTCAGCAAAGACTTTTTCTGACGCCGTTTGATACGTCCAAAACGTATCTACTTTCCCGAACACTTTTGCTATTGTTTTGCCTCTAATTTGTGTATTTTGGATGCAACTAACACGGACTAACGCTGTTTTCGCGAGAACTGTTCCGGTGTCTCGTTTTTGTGCAGAAATCCAACTTTCGGGAAAAACCTCGGGATTTTGACGAAAGGGCCTATTTTCCCGAATGCCGACGGAGCCGGAA
Source organism: Lolium rigidum (assembly GCF_022539505.1). NCBI lineage: Eukaryota > Viridiplantae > Streptophyta > Magnoliopsida > Poales > Poaceae > Lolium > Lolium rigidum. Next base: position 110,795,601 of record NC_061513.1, on the reverse strand, counting down.
GGACAATTGAAGTGGAGGCCCGAGGGCCCCACACCATATGGCGGCGCGGCCCGGGGGGCCCGCGCGGCCATGTGGTGTGGCCCCCTCGGCTGGCCTCCGACGCCCCCTTCGGACTACTTATTCGCCTCGACCTAAAAACGCACGGGGAGAAGTCGAAGTCGCCGGAAACCCTCCCGAACGCCGCCACATCGCGAAACTCCGTCGCGGGAGCCGAGGTCTCCGTTCCGGCACTCCGCCGGACGGGGAATTGGAGGAGATCATCGCCGCCATCACCGCCAACGCCTCTCCATCAACCAGCAATGTTTCCCCCATCCATGTGTGAGTAATTCCCCGCTGTAGGCCGAAGGGGATGGTAGGGATTGGATGAGATTGGTCATGTAATAGCATAAGATTGTTAGGGCATAGTGCCTAGTGTCCGTAGATGGTACTTTTATGATATTGTTGCAACTTGTTATGCTTAATGCTTGTCACTAGGGCCCGAGTGCCATGATCTCAGATCTGAACATGTTATTGATTCATGAAGATATTCGTTGTTTATGATCTTACCCGCAAGTTGTATACACATGTCGCCGTCCGGAACCAATGGCCCCGAAGTGACGAAATCGGGACAACCGGAGGGAATGGTAGCGATGTGAGGATCACATGTGTTCACGGAGTGTTAATGCTTTGCTCCGGTACTCTATTAAAAGGAGTACCTTAATATCCAAGTAGTTTCCTTGAGGCCCGGCTGCCACCGGCTGGTAGGACAAAAGATGTTGTGCAAGTTTCTCATTGCGAGCACGTACGACTATAATTGGAACACATGCCTATTGATTGATTAGTACTTGGACACCGTTTTATTATTATCTGCAAATGCCCCGCTATGATTGTTACATGAGTTTCTCTCATCCATGCAACGCCCGTTGTCCGTCCCCGTGCCTACGATATTTTAATCCTCGCTGTTTACTAAAATCACTACTGCTGTCTTTGTTACTTCTGCTGCTGTTATTTTACTACTTCTACTTGCTATAAAACTGTTACTACCGATAAACTCCTGCGAGCAAGTCCGTTTCCAGGTGCAGCTGAATTGACAACTCCGTTGTTAAGGCTTTCAAGTGTTCTTTGTCTCCCCTTGTGTCGAATCAATAAATTGGGTAATACTTCCCTCGAAGACTCGTTGCGATCCCCTATACTTGTGGGTCATCAAGACTATTTTCCGGCGCCGTTGCCGGGGAGCATAGCTTTATTTGGAAGTTCACTTGGATTGATATTGTTCGCTGCAAATTCTCCATCATGGGTAAACCTCGCGATACTAAGGTCGCCATATTACCATCCACTACAAGAAAAGGTACAACTCGAGTACCTCTCGCTGCTCTTGATTCACCATCTGTGATTGATAAACTTGTTTCACCGCCACATGCTTCAAATGCTGGTACTTCTGCTGAATCTGAAAACTCTCATAATATTGATAATATTTCTGCTGTGCTTGATGATAGTGGTTCATTGGGAACTTTTCTAGATGCTTCAATTGCTAGGTCTAGACAAATTGAAAATGCTGAAACTCCCGATGTTACTACACCTGTTAATTCACCCGAACTTGAATACTCTAGTGATGATCTTGATGAAGATTATGTGGAACTTGATGATGATTTTATTGAAAAATGCCATGCTACCACTGATGCAAGAAAAATTAAAAAGTTGCTTGCGTAACATACTCGTTAGATATAAACTTGTCTCCCGATCCTAAATTTGCCACATCTCCTATAAACATTAGAGATAAAGATTATGATTTTTCTCTTGATCTATCTCATATAGCTATTGTTGAGAAAACACCCTTTTGTGGTACTGAAAAAGAAAGTGCTGTTGAACACATGACTGAGTTATCTACTTTGAGTAGCTTGTTTTCTGATGATGTTAAGAAGCGTACTTACTTTGTGGCTAAAATCTTTCCATTCTCATTAAAGGATGACGCTAAAACTTGGTATAATAGTTTGCCACCTAGCTCTATTAAAAGTCCAAAAGAATTGCTTAATGTTTTCTTCCGAAAATACTTTCCTGCTAGTGCTCAACATGCTGCTTTGCAGAGAGTTTATAATTTTGATCAGGGAGATGAAGAGAAATTGCCGGAGGCTTGGGCGAGATTTTGCTCTCTTATTAGAGCTCGCCCGACCATGATTTAGAAAAGCATGATTTACTTGATATATTTTATAGTGGACTAACCATTGAGTCTAGGGCATACCCGCATAGTTGTGCTGGTTGTGTTTTCGAGAAAAGAACTCGGTACTAACGCTGAAGAATTATTGGCTAAAATAGGCCGGAATTATGATGATTGGACTACGCCCGAACCAACTCCAGCGCCAATAGTGAAGAAGAGGGGTTTAATTAAATTGAATGATGAAGATATGAGGGAAGCCAAGAAGTCTCTCAAGGAGAAAGGTATTAAATCTGAAGATGTGAAGAATCTACCTCCCATAGAAGATATATGTGAGATAATTCCCCCTTCATCCATGATTGAGGTAAATTCCCTTCAACGCTTTACTAGGGAAGATATTCCGTATTCAAAACCTCCTGCGCAATGCTTAGATGAGTTTGATAATTATATTGTTAAGCAAGAAAATTTTAATATGAGAGTAGAGAATCATCTAATGGAAAATTCTCAAGCTATTAGCGAATTGCATGATATTGTGGAGAGAACCTCCAATGATGTTAAGATGCTTGTTAAACATTTTCATATGGTTCAAACTCAAATTGATCAACTCACTAAAGTGCAAAATGACTTGCTAGGAAATAATTCTAAAGAAAAACATGCTTGTGAAGTAACAACTAGAGGTGGTGTCTCTACCCAGGATCCTCTATATCCTGAAGGGCATCCCAAAAGAATTGAACAAGATTCTCAACAAACTAAAACTAGTGCTCCATCTAAGAAAAAGAAAAAGAAACATAAGAATGTTGTAGAATCCTCTGAACCTGTTAATGATCCTAATAGTATTTCTATTTCTGATGCTGAAACTGAAAGTGGTAATGAACATGAGAAAGATAATGATAAGAATGATACTCCTGATAAAGAAGAGGTTGAAAAAGAACCCGAAAAGCATGCTAAAAATAAAAAGTATACTAAAGAAGATTTTATTGCTCGAGAAACATGGTAATGAAAGAGAACCTTGGGTGCAAAAGCCAATGCCTTTTCCTGCTAAGAAACTAAAATCAAAGGAAGAAGAACACTATAATAAATTCCGTGATTGGATGAAACCTTTATTCTTGCAAATCCCTTTGATCGATGCTATTAAATTGCCTCCTTATTCAAAGTATATGAAAGATATTGTTACTAACAAAAGGAAAATTCCCAATGAGGAAATTTCCACTATGCTTGCTAATTACTCTTTCAATGGCAAAGTTCCAAAGAAATTGGGCGACCCGAGTATACCTACTATTCCTTGTTCTATTAAGAATAATTATGTTAAAACTGCTCTATGTGACTTGGGAGCCGGTGTTAGTGTTATGCCTTTTTCTCTTTATAAGAGACTTTATTTAGATAAGTTGATACCTACTGATATATCTTTGCAAATGGCTGATAAATCTACTGCTATTCCTGTTGGTATATGTGAGGATGTTCCTGTTCAAGTTACTAATAACTGCTTGATATTAACCGATTTTGTTGTGTTGGAAATGCCCGAAGATGATAATATGTCTATTATTCTTGGGAGACCTTTTCTTAACACCGCAGGGGCTGTTATTGATTGCAATAAAGGAAAGGTTACCTTCAATGTTGATGATAAGGAACACACCGTCTATTTCCCCAAGAGGATTGAAAAAGCGTGCGGAGTTAATACTATTTCTAATGTGAGAACTATCAAAGTGGGAACTATTGATTGTCCTATATATGAGCCTAAAGAAGAATATCAAACTCTTGTGATTGGATCCATATCAATACAATTCAAGGTAACATGATTGATTTGAGGTTTATTTCTTCATATGCTATGTAAAATTTATTTGGTGGCAAGACTTGATCAACCTTGTTAACAAATACATTTTATATGCATAGAGGAGGTAAACAACATCTCTTTCTTCCTCCACTTGCTTTAGTTGCTGTAGCATTTTTAATTTGCAAAGTTTCTTAGTTGATTTGAGATTTCAAAAATTTTCCTGGCCAGTAATAATAAACTTAATACCCAGAAAATGTGCATTTTTCAAAGTTCTCAAAAATTCGCGAAAATTACACCGTTGGTCCTATTTTTCGACGAGGCACCTGGGAGCACCAGAGGATGACCTGTGGGGCACCACAGGGTGCCACACCACAGCCGGCGCGGCCAAGGAGGTGGGCGCGCCACCATGTGGTGTGGGCCCCTCCTTGCCCCACTATCTCATCTCTTTCTTCCCAGCATCTTCTCTCTCCCGAAAAAACTCGAACCAACTTTCTCTCACTCGCGTTTTTGCTCAAGAGCTCAGGATTTTTCGATCTCTTTGCTCAGCCCAGATTTCTGTTTGAAATTTGGCACATTTGCTCTTCGGTATGTGACTCCTTCGATTATCCAAATAGAATTTTGTTTGGTTGAGTATATCTTGAATATTTTGCTGCTGTAGGTAACATGTTTAGTGAGCTTGCATGCTTGTTCTAAGTGGTAGAAATTAGTTTTGATGCATGATTAGTACTCTAGCAAGTTCGTATAGTAGTTTCCCTCAATTATATGTCACCAAATCAAGTTTTATATTGTTTGTTGAAAATTTCAGAAAATGGAAGGAGGTAGGCACCAACTCAACCAACATGAGTTGGAGGTGCCACAGGTCATGAGAGTTCACCGGGAAGAAGGAGTATATCCCACTTACTATCCGTGTGTGGATTTCATGAGAAGTGCAGGGATTTTGCATGACGTCCAAAATTTAATCTCTCATGCAGGATTGGATGATTTTGTTGATGGGGAACCATGCCAATATGTGAAGCTGACTATGTCAGTAGTGCAAGATTTTAAATTCAATTGGTCGCAATCTAACCCCATGGTTAAGTACAAAATTTATAATAAAACTGTCAACTTGCCATTCAGTGATTTTTGTGCAGCAATCAAAGTGCCGCAATGGGGATCATGCGAGAAGATAAAGGGATCGCCGCAAGAGCTCTTGGACCTCTTCAAGATGATTTGTCATGGAAGGAGTTTCTCAGAGGATGATGGTAAAATTAGTAGTATTCATTTCCCAGCTATTCGTTACTTCGCCTATTTCATTACCAAGTGCGTTCTGGCAAGAAATAATGGAGGTAAAATAACTATCCCAGATCTAGCCTTTCTAGCTGCTGCATTACAAGGTAAGACTTATAACTTGGGAGCTTTGATAGCCAACAGACTTGCCACTAACCGTGAGAAGGGAGGAATTTGTGGGGGTCTCATCGCCTCTCGTTTATTAGCTATGCATAATGTGAGACCTCACAGTCTTGATATTCCGCTCCCTATGGAGAAACTTGACATAGCTTCCATGATTAAGCATGAATTTCTTTCTAATTCGTCTAATTTTGGGAACCTGTCTTATAGAATAACATTTTACAAGAAATCTTGGACAAGGACTAAGAAAGTTGAAAAATTAGTAGGATTGCCTGCACCTTCTCTGTTTAACTTTGATTCCAGGGAGGATTGGCCAGTCACGGAAAGTGCGGTTAACGCATACATCGAGGGAGGAAGCCATCGTGCACGTGACAACACAAATGAGGTCGAGGAACACCTCTACTCGTCATCCGATGCAGCAAGCTTTTCGCATCCACAAGCTGGGTATGAGGAACCCTCACGCTTTTCTTCTGCATCGGCACCTTATTATGACTACTCCACATATGATCCACCGGCGTGGAACCCAGGCCCTCGATGGGGTTGAACTCCACTTAGGCCAAAAGCCTAAGCTTGGGGGGAGGTATACCGGCATCACTCATTCTTTGCATATTATGATTGCTGGATACTTGTATATACTTGTTTAGTCTTTTTGAGTGGTTTTCTAATGAGAGGAAGATGATATTTGGGGAAGTGCTGCCTGAAAACAGATTCTGGGCTGTTACCGTAAAAATTCGTGCGCACAGCCAGAACGTTATTTTGAGTTGCAAATTTTTTTGCATGTTCCCCAGGTTGTTATCTAACTTTCATTAGTTGAACACTTTTTGAACTGAGCAACGTAAGATTTTTGTAAAAATCGATTTCTGTACTGCTGTCAGGTTTTGGCAGATTTCTGCCATCTTGCTTTTCTGTGTTTCTTTTAGTTTGCTATTTCTTGTTTCCACTTTGTTTCTTTCCCAAAACACAAAAAGACCAAAAATATTTCTGTTGTTTCTCTTCATCATTTGTTTATCTCGGTTTCTTGCATTTATTTCGCTTTATTTGCTATTGCTAGTTTGCTATAAGAAAACCCAAAAAGATTTTGCTTTGTTTGCTTGTTTCCTTTTGTTCTTGTTCTCAAATTCGAAAACACCAAAAATATTTGCTGTTCTTCTTTGGTTTGTAAAGTTCATCATGAGTTCAATGGTTTTCGGTGGCTGGAGCGTGGTTTTCATTTCATATTATCCAAGCTACACAAGTGAAAAGGCAATAATGATGATCTACGACAATCTGATTGTGGTGAGAGGCTGGTATGAACTCTATTTGTTTTCATTTTTGTACATATACTCATCCATGTGAGCATGCTTAGTTGGTTCATGTGAGGTATATGTTATTTAAGAAAGTCTAGTAGTTCATGATCTCTCATGATTAGCTCCAATTTATTAATATGAGTAGCATGTCATGGATGTTTGCTTGCATTGTTTTATTCATAAGTAAGTATGGCATTGTGGTATCCTCCTCTGAATAATTCATTTATATCGACTTGGCACATGCTCACGCATGCCTATGACTGAACAAGAGTCAATTAAGCCTCAATGATTTACATTGCTTCAGAGTTCTTGTATCACTTTTATGCCTCAGTTTAATTTATTTTGCCGCAAGCATGATTATGACGAATCATCGCTCTCTTGATTTGTCGCTCCCTAGTCTTTTTGCTAGCCTTCACTTGTACTGAGCGGGAACGCTGCTCGTGCCTCCAAACACATGAAAACCAAGTTATTCCAGAGTGTCCACCATAAATACCTATGCATGGCATTTCAAACCATTCCAAGTAAATTCTCATGCGCTACCTTTAAAACCTTCAAAATGCTTCTCAATTTGTGTTAATGTTTCATAGCTCATGAGGAAGTATGTGGTGTTTAGCTTTCAACCTTGTCATTTACTTTTGACGGACTCTCATATGGACTAGTGGCACATCCGCTTATCCAATAATTTTGCAAAAAGAGCCGGCAATGGGATTCCCAGTCCCGAATTAATTAACTTAAATAGACACTCCTCCATGGTTTGTGATTGTTGGACGGCACCCGAAGGATTCGGTTAGCCATGGCTTGTGTAAGCAAAGGTTGGGGGGAGTGTCATCATCATAATAAAACTAAACTAAAAGGGCACTCCTTCATGGTATGTGGTTGTTGGCGGGCACCCGAGGATTCGGTTAGCCATGGTTTGTGTAAGAAAGGTTGGAAGGAGTGCCACATAAATATGCAAGTAATTCATGGGAGCCGCTCTTGAAAGTCCGGTTGGCGAGGTAGTTGGTGTACCCATTACCATTCGTTGACAACAACAAACACCTCTCAAAATAATTTTACTCCTGCTTTACAAATGAAAAGCTCTAGCGCATGTTAATCCCTCGCTTCCCTCTGCGAAGGGTCAATCTTTTACTTTTATGTTGTGTCTCCATCCTTTCTTTGAGCACTTTCTTGAGAGCACAATTGTCATTCTTAGTATAATATGCTTGTCTCAAAATATGATTGATTGTGGTATAACTTTGATGCTTTTATCTTTGACAATCACTACTTCTAGTCTTTCTATGAACTCCAAAGGTGCCCGGGCATTTATGTTTTGCCAATCAAATACGATGCAAGCGAGATACCACTTTATCATACTCTCTTATGAACATTGCAATCCTGCTTATATACATGATTCATGATGCTTATTATTAATTGTTGGTACCTCTTCATGATTGACATAGCTGTTAGATGATCTTATTTGCATGTACCTTATTACGAACTGCTCAAGTATTAGCCATATCATGAGAATATATACATCATATGAGCAAATGTGTTCGCAAAAGTTCTTTTATCGCTCAGTTGTTAACTGAATTGCTTGAGGACAAGCAATAAGCTAAGCTTGGGGGGAGTTGATACGTCCAAAACGTATCTACTTTCCCGAACATTTTTGCTATTGTTTTGCCTCTAATTTGTGTATTTTGGATGCAACTAACACGGACTAACGCTGTTTTCGAGCAGAACCGTTTCCGGTGTCTCGTTTTTGTGCAGAAATCCAACTTTCGGGAAAAACCTCGGGATTTTGACGAAAGGGCCTATTTTCCCGAATACCGACGGAGCCGTAAGGACAATTGAAGTGGAGGCCCGAGGGCCCCACACCATATGGCGGCGCGGCCCGTGGGGGCCCGCGCGGCCATGTGGTGTGGCCCCCTCGGCTGGCCTCCGACGCCCCCTTCGGACTACTTATTCGCCTCGACCTAAAAACGCACGGGGAGAAGTCGAAGTCGCCGGAAACCCTCCGAACGCCGCCACATCGCGAAACTCCGTCGCGGGAGCCGAGTCTCCGTTCGGCACTCGACGGACGGGGAATTGGAGGAGATCATCGCCGCCATCACCGCCAACGCCTCTCCATCAACCAGCAATGTTTCCCCCATCCATGTGTGAGTAATTCCCCCGCTGTAGGCCGAAGGGGATGGTAGGGATTGGATGAGATTGGTCATGTAATAGCATAAGATTGTTAGGGCATAGTGCCTAGTGTCCGTAGATGGTACTTTTATGATATTGTTGCAACTTGTTATGCTTAATGCTTGTCACTAGGGCCCGAGTGCCATGATCTCAGATCTGAACATGTTATTGATTCATGAAGATATTCGTTGTTTATGATCTTACTCGCAAGTTGTATACACATGTCGCTGTCCGGAACCAATGGCCCCGAAGTGACGAAATCGGGACAACCGGAGGGAATGGTAGCGATGTGAGGATCACATGTGTTCACGGAGTGTTAATGCTTTGCTCCGGTACTCTATTAAAAGGAGTACCTTAATATCCAAGTAGTTTCCCTTGAGGCCCGGCTGCCACCGGCCGGTAGGACAAAAGATGTTGTGTAAGTTTCTCATTGCGAGCACGTACGACTATAATTGGAACACATGCCTATTGATTGATTAGTACTTGGACACCGTTTTATTATTACTCGCAAATGCCCCGCTATGATTGTTACATGAGTTTCTCTCATCCATGCAACGCCCGTCATCCGTCCCCGTGCCTACGGTATTTTAATCCTGCCGTTTACTAAAATCACTACTGCTGTCTTTGTTACTCTGTTGCTGTTATTTCACTATCGCTATCGCTATAAAACTGTTACTACCGATAAACTCCTGCGAGCAAGTCTGTTTCCGGTGCAGCTGAATTGACAACTCCGCTGTTAAGGCTTTCAAGTGTTCTTTGTCTCCCCTTGTGTCGAATCAATAAATTGGGTAATACTTCCCTCGAAGACTGTTGCGATCCCCTATACTTGTGGGTCATCACCGTTGCCGGGGAGAAAAGCATCTCTTCTGCGAGGGGAGTCTCTCACTCTCAACTCTTTTACTTTGTTATTGTTTTGCTTGCATACTTTATTTTTATCTTGTTTGCATTTTATATCGAAAATCCAAAAAAAGTAGCATAGCTTTTATTTTTTTGCTTGCATTATTTTTATTAAATGGCTACTCCTGAGAATACTAAGTTGTGTGATTTTACTAGCACCAACAACAATGATTTTATTTGCACACCCATTGCTCCACCTGCTCCTGAAGCAACTTTTTATGAGATTAAGCCTGCCTTGTTGAACCTTGTTATGAAAGAGCAATTTTCTGGTGTTAGTACTGATGATGTCTGCTTCTCACCTCAACAATTTTGTTGAGCTATGTGAGATGCAAAAATATAAGAATGTAGATGGTGATATTATTAAGTTGAAATTGTTTCCTTTCTCATTAAGAGGTAGAGCTAAGGAGTGGTTGCTATCTTTTCCTAGAAATAGTATTGATTCTTGAGTTAAATGCAAAGATGCTTTTATTGGAAAATATTATCCTCCTGCTAAAATTATATCTTTGAGAAGTGGTATTATGAAGTTTAGACAATTTGATACTCAGCATGTTGCCCAAGCTTGGGAAAGAATGAAATCTTTGGTTAAAAATTGTCCCACTCATGGACTGACTACTTGGATGATTATTCAAACCTTCTATGCAAGACTAAATTTTTCTTCAAGGAACTTATTGGATTCAGCTGCTGGAGGCACTTTTATGTATATGACCCTTGGGGCGGCTACAAAACTTCTGGACAATATGATGGTAAATTATTCGGAGTGGCATACCGAGAGAGCTCCACAAGGTAAAAAAGGTAAATTCTGTTGAGGAAACTTCTACTTTGAGTGATAAGATTGAGCAACAATTTTAATAATAATGCCTATAGGAATAATTTTGGCAGCAATAATTATAGGCCGTATCCTCCCAACAACGGAAGTGGTTTTAGTAACTCTTATGGTAATTCTTATAACAGCAATAGGAGTGCTCCCTCTGAACTTGAGGGTATGCTCAAAGATTTTATTAGTAAACAAACTGCTTTTAATAAATCCGTGGAGGAAAAGTTTAGCAAAATAGATGCTCTTGTTTCTAAAGTGGATAGCCTTGCTATTGATGTTGATCTTCTTAATTTAAAGGTTGTTCCTCATGATAATACTGAGAATAAAAATTTTGCTCAAGCAAATGCTATTCAAGTTAGAATTGATAACAATATGAGGTTGTTAGCTGAATTGCATGCTAGGTGGGAAAGAGAAGATGAGATGGCTAGAGAAAATAATTTAGCCAAGGTTTACACAATCACCACCAATAGTAATACTGAACCTTTGAATGCTAGCAAATCTCCTACTACTACTAGCAAAATCGAAAATGTAGGAAAAGTCCTCACTCCACATAGAAAAGTGTATAAACCCATTAAAACTGTTCCTGACAAGCGTGCTGAAATTTTTAGAGGTGTGGGAGATAATTGTCCTTTTATTTTTGATAGCAATGATTTTGATTTTGAAAGTTGTACCATTAATGAAGTTATAAAGTTCTTGCAAAAGCTCGCTGGAACTCCCAATACTAGTGAACAAAATGTTGCTCTTACAAAGCATATTGCTAGTGCTATTATGAAAATGAGGGAAGAGAAGTTGAAACATGGGGCTTCAATTTCTAAAAAGTTAGAAGATGGTTGGGAACCTATTATTAAGATGAGAGTAGAAGAATTTGATTGTAATGGTTTATGTGATCTTTGTGCAAGTATTTCTGTTATATCTAAAAGAGTTTATCATATGCTTGACTTGCCACCGTTAGAAAAATGTTATTTGGATGTTCTTCTTGTTGATGTTGCTGCAAAGAAACCTTTGGGGGAGTTGATAATTTTATTATACAAGTGAATAATAATTATGTCCCTGTTGATTTTGTTGTTTTGAATATGGAATGCAGTGCTTCATGCCCTATTATTCTGGGAAGACCATTTCTTAGAACTGCAGGTGCTATCATTGATATGAGAGATGGAATGATTCGTTATCAATTTCCACTCAAAAGAGGTATGGAACACTTCCCTAGAAAAATAAAGAAGTCACCTTATGACTCTATTTATAGGACAGCTTATGGTGTTGATGAGCCACCTCTTGACAATACTTGATTTGCACCCTTTCTGCGCCTAGCTCAAAGACGTTAAAGAAAAGCGCTTATGGGAGACAACCCATGTTTTATTTCTGTTATTTTTGCTTTGTTGAATCTTGGAAGTTATTTCTACTGTAATAACCTCTCCTTACCGTTTTTATTTTGTTTTCGTGCCAAGGGTAGCCTCTAATAGAAAGAAAGCAGTGTTAGGGGTATTTGCAATTCTGAAACAGATTCTGGGCTGGTCACGAAATTTTTTTCTTAAAAATCGCCAGAACTTTATTTTGAGCTGCAAATGTTTGTGCTTATGCCCCACTATGTTAGCTACCTTTAGTTAGTTTAGCATTTTTCGATTTGAGCAACAGAACTATTTCTTTAATTTCGATCTCTGCGTGCTGATCTGTTTTGACAGATTTCTGCCATGTTTTGCATTTGCGTCTTATGCTTCGTATTTTTGAGTTCTTTTGTGAAAAAGAGTTTTGGGAAGAAGTAGCTACATTAGAATATGTTAAAATGAGTGTTTGATATGTGCCATTACTGAACCCTTGCTGGTTTGATATATTTTTATTTGCACTAATGTTGCTAATCAATTGTGCTGAGTTTTGTGTGAAGGAAGTTTTCAAGTGTAGGGAGAGAAGAATGATGCAATAAGATGAAGCATGGACAAGAGCTTAAGCTTGGGGATGTACCCTGGACCCCCAAGAAATATCCAAGAAGTACAAGCGTCAAAGCTTGGGGATGCCCAAGGCATCCCCTCTTCATCAACAAAAAGCACCAGGTCATTTTTCAACACGCTATATTTTTATTCCTTCATGTGATATGTGTTATCCTTGGAGCGTATTTACTTTTTGTTGTGTGTTTACTTTCAATAAAATTGGATCCCATCATTCATTTTTTACTTTGGAGTGAGACACGCTCCACCGCTTTGCATATTTACTTTCGAGTGAGACACGCTCCGCTATTTTGCATGTTTATTTTGGAGTGAGACACGCTCCACTGTTATGCATTTTGCGTTGGAGAGAGACACGCTCCACTTTTACATTTATTTGAGTTTCAACAGCTCTCTGGACATTTACTTGTTTTTCATATATGAGAGTTGTTTGGTTTCATTTGGTTGGCGTTGGAAGCATGAAAAAAGTTTTATGTGTATGTGATGCAAACGGAAGCATTTTTAGACTGTGGCATAGTTATTTTTTCATATCTTGCTATATGTTATTCTCATGATGAGCTTGTTAATTATGTTTTCATTATGATTAGTCTCAAATACTGAGAGTGTTTAGTGTGCCATTGAAGGTTTCATGCATTGTTTTTAGCATACAATAGAAAATCATAATATTGTGGTATATATTCTCCTGCGAATATTTTTATTTGGGTCAACTTGGCACATGTTTTGCAACATGTTATGACCACATTCCAGTCAATTCTTGCCTCTATGATCATTTAGTTTGCAACTTGTGTATCACTTTATGCTTTGATTAATATATTTTGTCGATGTGCATGATTATGGCCATTATGCTCTCTTAGTTGGTCGCACCCGGTCTTTTTCTAGCCTTCATTTGTATGAGTATTTAATTCATGCATCCAACCACCAAAAACCAAATATGCCAAAGTGTCCACCATATCTACCTATATGTGGTATTTCATTGCCATTCCATAGTAGTTTGCTCGTGTGCTACCTTTAAAACATTCATATAGTTCCTCGTTTTGTGACATTGTTTTTAGCTCATGAGGAAGTAAATTAAAATTGTGGTTGTCGTCTTACATACTAGTTAAGTAACTCAAAGACTCGCGAGCTTCATCTTGCTTGTCACATAAAAAAGTATATAAAAAAGAGTTGGTTTGACCACAACTTCCAATAGGGGAAGAAAATAGGAAAATTATAAGAAAAGGGCACTCCTCCATGGTTTGTGATTGCTTAGTCGGCACCGAGGATTCGGTTAGCCATGGTATGTGTAAGCAAATGTTGGGAGGAGTGTCACAATTTTATAAGTAGTATAAATGAAAAGAGGCTTCGCCCAAATATTTCGGAACCGCTCTCAAACTTGCTTAGTATGGAAGATGACAATAGCTTTTTTTACTACTCGTTGACATGAACAACCACCTCTCAAAAGTGCAATTTATACTCTTGTTGTTTCAATAAAAAGCTCTAGCACATGAGTGATCTTACTTGCCTCTCAAAGAGAGACCTTCTTTTACTTTTATGTTGAGTCTCCACCTTCTAGTTTATGCACCACTTATGAGAGCATAGTTTTCATTCTTAGTTTTATGTGCATGGTCCCAAGATTTTATTGATTGATTCATAATTAAGGTATTGCTTGTTCAATTTTTTTTGTTTCTAGTCATCCTTATAATCTTTTGAAGGTGTCGAGCATTTCTGTTTTGCTTTCACTTATGGGACAAGCTGAGTACCACTTTATTATGTATCTATGCTATGCTCTTGACAATCACTTTGCTTTCCATGCACGTTATACATTTTCTTTTGTTTGATTACTATTCATGTTTTAGCATGGTTATTAAGTTTCATTGTTTGATTATATCTACTATGCTTATGTTAGGATTCTATGATTTCAGGTATGTTTACTTTTACACTTAGATTGATCAAAGTAGTGTGACAGCATGTCAACTCAAAAAATATTTGTTTGTTATCACTTACCTACTCGAGGACGAGCAAGAGTTAAGCTTGGGGATGTTGATACGTCCCAAACGTATCTATATTTTTTTATGCTCCATGCTTGCTTTGTTACAATTCTTATATGTTTTATGTGCACTTTTCCACACTTTTTAGCATTTTCTGGGACTAACCTATTAACGCAGTTCCGTATTACCAGTTCCTGTTTTCTGCTGTTTTTGTGTTTCAGAAAAGTTTCTCGGAATTGGATGAAACAAAAGCCCAGAGTCTTATTTTTCCGGGACGAAGACGGAGTCAGAAGGACACGCGCAAGAGAGCTGCCACGTGGCAGTACATAGGGCAGGCGCGGCCCCACCCTTGGCCGCACCTGGCCCATGTACTGGCGCCTCGTCGCCTCGTTTGCTCCGCCCTTCCGCCTATTTATTTCTCGTATCGGGGAAACCCCAGGGACCCGAACCTCCATCCACGAAAAGTTCCGACGCCACCGTCAACCGAAACCCTAGTTCAGGAGGGTTCTGCAGTCCATCCCGGCACCCTGCCGGAGAGGGAAATCACCGCCGGAGGCCTCTACATCGCCATGTCTTCATCCGAGGTGTTGCGTGAGTAGTCCTCCACGGGACCATGGGTCCATAGCAGTAGCTAGATGGATGTCCTCTCCTTGTTGTGCTTCATGTATAGATCTTGTGAGCTGCCTAACATGATCAAGATCATCTATTTGTAATTGCTACATGTTGGTTTGATGTGGATCCGATTTATATAGAGATTGCTTTGGTTGAGATTATGTATTATGTTATTATGATCTTGCATGCTCTCCGTTTCTAGTAGATGCTCTGGCCAAGTAGATGCTAGCAACTCCAAGAGGGAGTATTTATGCTCGATAGTGGGTTCATGCCTCTATTTAACCATGGGAAGTGACCTCATTCTCTACGGTTGTAGATGTGTTGTTGCTACTAGGGAGAAAACAACGGTGTTCTATTCAAGGGTAGTTTCATCGTTTACTTTACACACATTGCTTAAAGCGATAGTCCGTTGCTTGCAACTTAATACTGGAGGGTGTCGCGGAGGCAATCCTGAAGGTGGATTATTAGTCATAGATGCAGTTGGATTACGGTCTATGTATATTGTTGCAATGCCCGCATACTTTCATAGCATGTATTCTGCACCAACTATTAGCGTAGAATCTCTGTTTGTCAATTGCCCATCTGTAATTTGTTTACCCATCATATTTATTTATTGGGGAGGCGCCTCTAATGAACTGTGGACCCCGGTCCTTCTTCTTTTAATTGCAATCTTTTACAACATTTTTCCTGTTCTGTTCTCTGCAAACAATTCTTCTTCCACACGGTTCGTTTAATCCTTTGTTTTCGACAGAAACCAGTGAGCTTGACAACCTCGCCGAAAGTTGGGGACAAAGTACTTGGTTGTTTGTGTGCAGAGTTGATGTCTACGGGAGCTTCTATTCTTGTAGACAGTGTTGGGCCTCCAAGAGCAGAGGTTTGTAGAACAGCAGACAAGTTTCCCTTAAGTGGATCACCCAAGGTTTATCGATCTCAGGGAGGAAGAGGTCAAAGATATCCCTCTCATGCAACCCCGCAACCACAAAGCAAGAAGTCTCTTGTGTCCCCAACACACCTAATAGGTGCACTAGTTCGGCGAAGAGATAGTGAAATACGGGTGGTATGAATAAGTAGTAGCAACGGCACCGTAAAAGTGCTTTGCCCGAGACGATAGAACAAGCAAGTAGTAACGCGAGCAGTAGTAACGCAAGAAAACAAGAAACAAGCAACAATAGCAAGTATTTAGGAACAAGGCCTAGGGATTAGACTTTCACTAGTGGACACTCTCAACATTGATCACATAACGAACAGATAAATGCATACTCTACACTCTTGTTGGATGATGAACACATTGCGTAGGATTACACGAACCCTCAATGCCGGAGTTAACAAGCTCCACAATAATGCTCATATTTTAGTAACCTTTAGTGTAAGATAGATCAAAAGACTAAACCAAGTACTAACATAGCATGCACACTCGTCACCTTCATGCATATGTAGGAGGAATAGATCACATCAATATTATCATAGCAATAGTTAACTTCGCAATCTACAAGAGATCATGAACATAGCATAAACCAAGTACTAACACGGTGCACACACTGTCACCTTTACACTCGTGGGACAAGGAGTCTCCGGAGATCACATAAGTAAAACTCACTTGACTAGCATAGTGACATCTAGATTACAAACATCATCATATGAATCTCAATCATGTAAGGCAGCTCATGAGATTATTGTATTGAAGTACATAGGAGAGAGATGAACCACATAGCTACCGGTACAGCCCCGAGCCTCGATGGAGAACTACTCCCTCCTCATGGGAGCAGCAGCGGTGATGAAGATGGCGGTGGAGATGGCAGCGGTGTCGATGGAGAAGCCTTCCGGGGCACTTCCCCGCTCCGGCAGGTGCCGGAACGAGACTCCTCGTCCCCGCATCTTGGCTTCGCGATGGCGGCGGCTCTGGAAGGTTTTCCGTATTGTGGTTCTTCGCATCAGGGTTTTCGCGATGGAGGCTTTATATAGGCGAAGAGGCGGCGCAGGAGGGTCGAAGGGGTGGCCACACCATAGGCTGGCGCGGCCAGGGCCCGAGCCGCGCCACCCTATCATCCCGGGCCCACAGTGGCCCCTCCGGCGGCTCTCGGGTGTTCCGGATGCTTCCGGTGAAAATAGGAACCCGGGTCTTCGTTTCGTCCAATTCCGAGAATATTTCGTTACTAGGATTTCGAAACCAAAAACAGCGAAAAACAGGAACCGGCACTTCGGCATCTTGTTAATAGGTTAGTTCCGTAAAATGCACGAATATGACATAAAGTGTGCATAAAACATGTAGGTATCATCAATAATATGGCATAGAACATAAGAAATTATCGATACGTCGGAGACGTATCAAGCATCCCCAAGCTTAGTTCTGCTCGTCCCGAGCAGGTAAAACGATAACAAAGATAATTTCTGAAGTGATATGCCATCATAACCTTGATCATACTATTTGTAAACATATGTAGTGGATGCAGCGATCAAAACAATGGTAATGACATGAGTAAACAAGTGAATCATAAAGCAAAGACTTTTCATGAATAGTACTTCAAGACAAGCATCAATAAGTCTTGCATAAGAGTTAACTCATAAAGCAACAAATCAAAGTAAAGGTATTGAAGCAACACAAAGGAAGATTAAGTTTCAGCGGTTGCTTTCAACTTGTAACATGTATATCTCATGGATAATTGTCAACGTAGAGTAATATAACAAGTACAATATGCAAATATGTAGGAATCAATGCACAGTTTCACACAAGTGTTTGCTTCTTGAGGTGGAGAGAGATAGGTGAACTGACTCAACATAAAAGTAAAAAAGAATGGTCCTTCAAAGAGGAAAGCATCGATTGCTATATTTGTGCTAGAGCTTTTATTTTGAAAACATGAAACAATTTTGTCAACGGTAGTAATAAAGCATATGAGTTATGTACATTATATCTTACAAGTTGCAAGTCGCATGCATAGTATACTAATAGTGCCCGCACCTTGTCCTAATTAACTTGGACTACCGGATATTTGCAATGCACATGTTTTGACCAAGTGTCACAATGGGGTACCTCCATGCCGCCTGTACAAAGGTCTAAGGAGAAAGCTCGCATTTTGGATTTCTCGCTTTTGATTATTCTCAACTTAGACATCCATACCGGGACAACATGGACAACGGATAATGGACTCCTCTTTAATGCATAAGCATGTGGCAACAATTATTATTCTCATATGAGATTGAGGATATATGTCCAAACTGAAACTTCCACCATGAATCATGGCTTTAGTTAGCGGCCCAATGTTCTTCTCTAACAATATGCATGCTCCAACCATGAAGGTGGTAGATCTCTCTTGCTTCAGACAAGACGGACATGCATAGCAACTCACATGATACCCAACAAGGAATAGTTGATGGCGTCCCCAGAAATATGGTTATCGCACAACAAGCAACTTAATAAGAGATAAAGTGCATAAGTACATATTCAATACCACAATAGTTTTTAAGCTATTTGTCCCATGAGCTATATATTGCAAAGGTGAATGATGGAATTTTAAAGGTAGCACTCAAGCAATTTACTTTGGAATGGCGGATAAATACCATGTAGTAGGTAGGTATGGTGGACACAAATGGCATAGTGGTTGGCTCAAGTATTTTGGATGCATGAGAAGTATTCCCTCTCGATACAAGGTTTAGGCTAGCAAGGTTATTTGAAACAAACACAAGGATGAACGAGTACAGCAAAACTCACATAAAAGACATATGGTAAACATTATAAGACTCCATACCGTCTTCCTTGTTGTTCAAAACTCAATACTAGATGTTATCTAGACTCTAGAGAAACCAAATATGCAAACCAAATTAGCAAGCTCTAAGTGTTTCTTCATTAATGGGTGCAAAGTATAAAGTATATGATGCAAGAGCTTAAACATGAGCACAATAATTGCCAAGTATCAAATTATCCAAGACATTTTAGAGTTACTACATGTAGCATTTTCCAATTCCAACCATATAACAATTTAACGAAGAAGAAACTTCGCCATGAATACTATGAGTAGAGCCTAAGGACATATTCGTCCATATGCTACAGCGGAGCGTGTCTCTCTCCCATAAAGTGAATGCTAGGATCCATTTTATTCAAACAAAACAAAAAACAAAAACAAACCGACGCTCCAAGCAAAGTGCATAAGATGTGACGGAATAAAAATATAGTTTCAGTGGGAGGAACCTCGATAATGTTGTCGATGAAGAAGGGGATGCCTTGGGCATCCCCAAGCTTAGACGCTTGAGTCTTCTTATAATATGCAGGGGTGAACCACCGGGGCATCCCCAAGCTTAGAGCTTTCACTCTCCTTGATCATATTGCATCATACTCCTCTCTTGATCCTTGAAAACTTCCTCCACACCAAACTCGAAACAACTCATTAGAGGGTTAGTGCATAATAAAAATTCACATGTTCAGAGGTGACACAATCATTCTTAACACTTCTGGACATTTCATAAAGCTACTGGACATTAGTGGATCAAAGAAATTCATCCAACATAGCAAAAGAGGCAATGCGAAATAAAAGACAGAATCTGTCAAAACAGAACAGTCCGTAAAGATGGATTTTATTAGGCCACCATACTTGCTCAAACGAAAATGCTCAAATTGAATGAAAGTTGCGTACATATCTGAGGATCATGCACGTAAATTGGCTTAATTTTCTGAGCTACCTACAGGGAGGTAGACCCAGATTCGTGACAACAAAGAAATCTGGAACTGCGCAGTAATCCAAATCTAGTACTTACTTTACTATCAAAGACTTTACTTGGCACAACAAAACACAAAACTAAGATAAGGAGAGGTTGCTACAGTAGTAAACAACTTCCAAGACACAAATATAAAACAAAATACTGTAGCAAAATAACACATGGGTTATCTCCCAAGAAGTTCTTTCTTTTTAGCCATTAAGATGGGCTCAGCAGTTTTAATGATGCACTCGCAAAAAATAGTATTTGAAGCAAAAGAGAGCATCAAGAGGCAAATTCAAAACACATTTAAGTCTAACATGCTTCCTATGCATAGGAATCTTGTAAATAAACAAGTTCATGAAGAGCAAAGTAACAAGCATAGGAAGATAAAACAAGTGTAGCTTCAAAAATTTCAGCACATAGAGAGGTGTTTTAGTAACATGAAAATTTCTACAACCATATTTTCCTCTCTCATAATAACTTTCAGTAGCATCATGAGCAAACTCAACAATATAACTATCACATAAAGCATTCTTATCATGAGTCTCATGCATAAAATTATTACTCTCCACATAAGCATAATCAATTTTATTAGTAATAGCGGGAGCAAATTCAACAAAGTAGCTATCATTATTATTCTCATCAAGTGTAGGAGGCATAGTATAATCACAATAAAATTTACTCTCCATAGTAGGTTGTACCAAAAGACCACTATCATTATAATCATAAATAGGAGGCAAAGTATCATCAAAGAAAATTTTCTCCTCAATGCTTGGGGAACTAAAAATATCATGAAAACCAGCTTCCCCAAGCTTAGAACTTTCTATATCATTATCAACAATGGTGTTCAAAGCGTTCATACTAATATTACTACCAGACATGCAAATAAGATTTCATAGGTTTTTTAATTTTCGCATCAAACAATCCATGTTTTAAATCAGGAAATAGAATAAGAAGCTCATTGTTGTCCATTATGCCAAACTAGTGTAAACAAGAAACAAAAAGATGCAATTGCAGGATCTAAAGGGAATAGCTTCGAGCACACACACAACGGCGCCAGAAAAATACTTTACCTGGGACCGGAGTATGAGTGCCTTTTTACCTTTCCTCCCCGGCAACGGCGCCAGAAAAGTGCTTGATGTCTACGGGAGCTTCTATTCTTGTAGACAGTGTTGGGCCTCCAAGAGCAGAGGTTTGTAGAACAGCAGCAAGTTTCCCTTAAGTGGATCACCCAAGGTTTATCGATCTCGGGGAGGAAGAGGTCAAAGATATCCCTCTCATGCAACCCCGCAACCACAAAGCAAGAAGTCTCTTGTGTCCCCAACACACCTAATAGGTGCACTAGTTCGGCGAAGAGATAGTGAAATACAGGTGGTATGAATAAGTAGTAGCAACGGCACCGTAAAAGTGCTTTGCCCAGGACGAGTAAACAAGCAGTAGTAACGCAGCAGTAGTAACGCAGAGAAACAAGAAACAAGCAAGCAATAGCAGTATTTAGGAACAAGGCCTAGGGATTAGACTTTCACTAGTGGACACTCTCAACATTGATCACATAACGTAACGTATAAATGCATACTCTACACTCTTGTTGGATGATGAACACATTGCGTAGGATTACACGAACCCTCAATGCCGGAGTTAACAAGCTCCACAATAATGCTCATATTTTAGTAACCTTTAGTGTAAGATAGATCAAAAGACTAAACCAAGTACTAACATAGCATGCACACTCGTCACCTTCATGCATATGTAGGAGGAATAGATCACATCAATATTATCATAGCAATAGTTAACTTCGCAATCTACAAGAGATCATGATCATAGCATAAACCAAGTACTAACACGGTGCACACACTGTCACCTTTACACTCGTGGGACAAGGAGTCTCCAGAGATCACATAAGTAAAACTCACTTGACTAGCATAGTGACATCTAGATTACAAGCATCATCATATGAATCTCAATCATGTAAGGCAGCTCATGAGATTATTGTATTGAAGCACATAGGAGAGAGATGAACCACATAGCTACCGGTACAGCCTCGAGCCTCGATGGAGAACTACTCCCTCCTCATGGGAGCAGCAGCGATGATGAAGATGGCGGTGGATATGGCAGCGGTGTCGATGGAGAAGCCTTCCGGGGCACTTCCCCGCTCCGGCAGGTGCCGGAACGAGACTCCTGTCCCCCGCATCTTGGCTTCGCGATGGCGGCGGCTCGGAAGGTTTTCCGTATTGTGGTTCTTCGCATCGTGGTTTTCGCGATGGAGGCTTTATATAGGCGAAGAGGCGGCGCAGGAGGGTCGAAGGGGTGGCCACACCATAGGCCGGCGCGGCCGGGGCCCGGCCGCGCCACCCTATCATCCGGGGCCCACGAGGCCCCCTCCGGCGGCTCTCGGGTGTTCTGGATGCTTCCGGTGAAAATAGGAACCCGGGTCTTCGTTTCGTCCAATTCCGAGAATATTTCGTTACTAGGATTTCGAAACCAAAAACAGCAGAAAACGAGAACCGGCACTTCGGCATCTTGTTAATAGGTTAGTTCCAGAAAATGCACGAATATGACATAAAGTGTGCATAAAACATGTAGGTATCATCAATAATATGGCATAGAACATAAGAAATTATCGATACGTCGGAGACGTATCACAGGTCTCCACGTTGCTGCTGACGCCGGTAGTGCGCCCTGCCACGAGTTGGTTCGCAACACCTCGGGAGAGAACGTTTTTCTCCTACTAGTCGATAAGCCTTGGTTTCTTACTGAGGGAAAACTTCCTGCTGTGCTCATCATACCTTCCTCTTGGGGTTCCACTCAACGTTGCGCATAAATTATCCTTCATCAACTCCGCGCTCAGCACCGCTTTGCAGCGTTATTAGTAGTCCACACAATTCCACACCCTCTACTAAATCATAACTTAAGTCATTTTTTTGTAAGTTTGACTAAGCTAATAGAACAAAATACCAACATCTACACGATTAAATCGTGGTTTCTTTATGTATTTACTTGAAATTTTATTCGTTGATGATTTGTATAGACATGATGAAACTATAAACAAATTGACTTAGACAGAGTTAAGTGGTATATGTAAAAGGGATACCCTGGAGTTTTTCGTGCAAGTTTAGCTTTCACTCTTTCCAGCACCACTTAGTCTTGCCAGGATTTTGTGTGCTTTTTTACTGTTTCCATGTTGGTTTTTCGATTTTCAAATTCATGTGATTTTTGTTGAGTGGTGGAAGTAGTTGTAAATTGTATGCACGTCCATGAATTAACCACTCAGATGAATAAAACGCAAGGAGGTTTTAGAGTTCCATCTTCATCTCTTGATGGCGTTCAATTCAAAATCTGGTGATATAGAGTTACGTCTTCATCTCTCAATTCAAAATCAGGTGATAGCTAGCTACCAATCTTTAGTTTGTAGTGTTATTAGCAGTCCATAAAATCCCACTCCCTCTATTTTGTATGCAAGACAACTAAATATTATCTTAAGGCAAATTGTTATAGATTTGACTAAACTTATATAACAAATATCAACATCTACACGATTAAATCCTATTTTCGTAATGTATTTACTTGATGTTTTTATATGTTGATGATTTTTGTAGAATTCATAAAAAAATAAAATAAATTTTCTATCTAGCATGCCTATCTACATGTCATCCTTTTTCGACTCAGGTTAACACTCAAATATCTAACTGTATGTGGAGTGATGAGGACGGACATAGAAAATATCACCCGGCTAATTGTCCTTTTATATGTATGAAAAATGAATATAGTGAATTAGGTGTTCCCAATTTACAAAATTTATACATTTTTTTGATAGGTTTCTAGATTAGAAGACATATCATGGTCAAGGTGTAGTTTGTGGATAGAGGTAGTAGAAAGCTAAGTATAATACTAGGAACCCAACATCCTTTGTTGCTAGGAAACACATCCATATGTTTTTTATTTGGAAATGTGTGATGTGTACATCCAAAGCAATAAAATTTGGGTACAAGTGGCAAGTAGGAAATGGTAGTTCTATCATGTTTTGGTGGGATATTTGGTTTGGTAATACACCTCTTGGAACCCAATATTAGGACAATTAGTTTGTAGTTAATCAAATCTAGCCCATAGCTCATATATGGGACGGATTACAGCTAACATGCTCTTTTAGGAGAAAATTCACTACTCCTATGATCGAAAGGTGGATGGAGATTGTAGAGATTGCAAGAACTACAAATTTCTTCAACTCAGAGGACCAATTAATTTGGAAATATGAGTCTAGTGGATTTTATTCATCAAAATCTGTGTATGTTGTTATTAACTTTCGAGGAGTGCACCCCATCTATTTGTTTGTTCTGTGGGATGATCTCAAAATCCCACCCATAATTCAAATATTTCTATGGGTTTTGCATCAAAACAAAACTATGACTAGGCATAATTAGAGGAAGAGGGGAATACCAAAACCTTTAGAACGTAACCTGTGTAAAGAGATAGAAATAGTTAAGCATTTATTCTTTGATTCCCTGGCATCTATATTGCTTTGCTCACGGATGTATATGATGTCTTTGATGTGATGATTGCTGAATTATTTTCTTTGGCTTTAAAATGGATATGCACTAAGAAATACTTGAAGCTTAATGTGATTTCATACGGTTGTTATTTGGA
Source organism: Lolium rigidum (assembly GCF_022539505.1). Lineage (NCBI taxonomy): Eukaryota > Viridiplantae > Streptophyta > Magnoliopsida > Poales > Poaceae > Lolium > Lolium rigidum. Next base: position 110,771,310 of record NC_061513.1, on the reverse strand, counting down.
GGATATGGAGTAATAGGAACAATTTAGTTTTTAACAACAAAACTTGGCTGAACATGAAAGAGGTCTGGGGAATGATACCCTCCTATCTATGGATTTTGAAAATGCAATTCATGGACCAGAATTGGGAGCTAGTAGACCAGTTCAAGGCTCTGCTGATCAGAAATATGAAGACCCCTTTATCGTTGATGCCAGACTAAACAGACTAAACTACACTTCTTTATGTTGGATTATCATTTGGAAGACTTTTCTTGCAGCTTCATCTCATGGTCGGCGTGCTATTGAAGCATACCTAGAAGAACACCCGGAAGAAGCTGATGGGGTTCATGTAGTGATTCATTGAATATTTTGGTGGTTGCGAATAGATGGAATCTCGAATTATCTAGTTTAGTTCAGTTCTCCCAGTTTGCAAGACTTGTTTCTAAAACTCGTAGCTTGCATAATTTTTATTCGCACTTCTCTATGTTGTTTTGGACATCCATGCATTTTGGTTCTTTTGTGAGACCTTAGCTCTAAACCCTTTTTAGGATCTTTTTGTTTTTTGATTTTGATAACTGATATGTTGTGGGTTTTGTTTCTCATGAATGGAGTTGGGAAGCGATCTTTGTTAATCTAAAAATAAACTTAAAATAAATGGACTTAGACACAATTAAGTGGCATTGTGTATAAAAGTGCAGATAGTAGCGGTTTTAAAGCGGATGTGGTGTTTTGGCTCATATGTCTAAATGCATCTATTAAGAAAAATACATTTTAAGTTTTTTCTACAATGTTGAAAAATTATGAAGAAAAATTCTGGATGTACATTTGGATGTTCTATGTTCACTCACAACAGTTTGTGGAAAAAAGATATTTTGTGTGGCCTACGTAAAAATGATTAAATTATGTCACGTAAAAAGCTATTTTAAATTGCCAAAAATTGTCCTTTTTACACAGCCCATAAAAATGTTATTTATTTGCGAAACTTAGTGTGTGAACATAGAATGTCAAGATGTACACCCAGATTTTTTTTTTGGAATTTTTAGATATTTTAAAATATATTTTTTAGACAATAGGTACATCTACACCTATGAGCCAAAGATGATTTCCCTTTTAAAGCAACTTTAATTCTCCCACTTTCTATGTATACAGAGCACTTAATCTTGTCTTAAGTGTGAGATATTTATGCTTCATCAGGTTTATAGACAATACTCAATGATTTGGTATTGTAAATATTCATATTTTCTATGAAGCTGTTTTTTATATAAATTTGGTAACTTAAATTGTTTTCACTTAAGACATTTCTATGTTGGCCTTGTAACATAAAAGGAGGAAATACAAGTTGTTCAAACTCCAAGAAATTGTGCATTACTTATGTACAATTTAACAAAGTCCAGACATGAGGTACTTTTGATCCAACTAGAATAAAGTAGTTGCACATTGAAAAAATGCATCCAGCTTTTTCTAAGGGATGGAAAGGGGGCGAGATTTCTTGGTTAAATATAAGTACGTGTTACAATCATTCTTAATTACATATGCAATGTCATCAGGTAGAATCCCAAACCAATAGAAGTTTCATTGTGAACAATCAAGGCAAGCAAGGATAAGGCTAGCAACATTCTAATTTTGCAAGGTTCGAGCGGAGCCCAACTTTAAATTAATGAAGCTATCACCGACCAAATAAAGTGATAACTTCAGTAACAAGTGCAAACATACAAGAGAAACTTGGTGAGATAGATATTCCCGGACACCTACAAGATTAGCGGAAAGCACAAGATATGGCTCAAAAGAAAATAAATTGCTAGTCTCGGCGTGAAGAATGAAGCATCGTGACCCTTTCGATGACTAGCTCGAACTCCTCCTTGTCCTGTCATCTAGCCACGAGTTTTCACACCTGCAACATATAAGTGGTCATTTTTTACGAGCAATATGTTGGTTGTGTGAGAAAGTGTCCCTCAGTAGAGAATTTATTCCCAACATTTCACAACATCAAACAAAAAGCCGCACAACAAACTGAAAGGACCTGACTAGATTGCCCAACTAACTTGGTGATCAATTGCCAATTCGAATAATAATTGGAGATACTCCCTCCGTTTATAATTACTTCGCGTTCTGGGCTTAGCCAAAGTTAAAATTTGTAGACTTTGA